>NC_090034.1:27576124-27936749 GCF_037176765.1 Anolis sagrei | reverse complement strand
TGAACCAGCCATAAAACTCAATTGCCTTGAGCTGAGAGGAGATGGGCTCTGGTTTGTGGGAAAGGAGCCACAACCATTGAGTAATTTATGATGTTGTAGTTTAGGCCCTAGAAAGTGAGCAGAATGGTTATTTCTTGGATTCTGAACAATAAAGATGCATGATAACTTTAACTGCTGTGTGACTTAGCATATTTCTTTCTAATGAAGTCTAACCCACAGCAACACAGCAAAGAACCCTCTCACTGAGGACAATTGAGTGAAAAAAAAAGGAAAAACAAAGGAGAAACATGGTTTTGGTGCACATTGGAGCTCTCAAGGTGGGAACAAAGGTTAGCGAGGGGCTTGGGGTGAGAAAGGAGCACAGATTACTCATCCACGGATACCGAGGGACAAATGATAGATCTCGGTATCCACGGTTTGGGGAGAACATATTGGGCTTACCAGGAACAGGTCAATGTTAGCCAAGGTAAGAAAAGGAAGGAAAGCAGTGTTGCTAGATCTGGGAGAGGGGGGAGGTCATGGGAGCTATGTGGGTCATGTGGACCAAGTGGCCACCAGGCTGGCAGTGGAATGTGGAACTGAGGAGAAAGGAAGGATTCTGGGAGGAAAAGGAGAGACGGAGAAGCAGGAATTAAAGGTGGGGGGGGGGGTGAGAAGTCTCCTGGGCGCTGGTAGCTGCTGGTTGGCTCCTCCAGACCACTGGATGGAGAATTATTTCTTTAATTTAGAAGGCACCCGAGGCCTGTGGAACTCTCAGCTGTGGTGCCAACCATGCCAATTTAATATTCCCTGAGGGGGGGGGGGGTCTGTCCTCGACAACACATTCTCAACTGGAATAATAACCCTGTGTCCAGTTCTAGGCAAAGCATTTCAAGGGGACGATTTTCAAGTTGGAATGCTGTCCAGAGAATGGCGATTGAAATGATCAGTGGGAATGATTGGCTCTGTAAGCCTATACGAAATGGCTTACGGAGCTGGCTAAGTTGAGTTTGGAGAAACAAAAGCCGAAAGGAGGCATGATAACTCTGGAAAGATTTGAGGACTGGAACAGGCTTTTGAAAGATTATTTTATTTATTTATTTATTTTGCTGCTCTGGAGAGATTCAGGGCAATGGGTTCAAATGACAGGAAAGGACATTCTACCTGAATTTTAGTAGGAAGAACTTCCTGACCGTAATAAGAGCTGTTTGGCAGTGGAACTCTCTGCCTCAGAGTTTATTGGAAGCTCCTTCCTTGGAGGCTTTTAAACAGAGGCTGGGTGGCCATCTGTCAGGGGCTTTGATGGTGCTTTTCCTGCATGAAAGCAGAAGGGACTAGCTGGCTTTTGGGCTCCCTCCCAACTCTAGGATAATATGATTGTATTATGATTATTTTTGAGGCTGGATGGCCATCTGTCAAGAGGCTTTGATGGTGCTGTAATCGAATGTGACCCTCCCGCCTGCACATACAAACTTCCTAACTGTGAGAGCTGTAGTGGAACTCTCTGCCTTGGAATCCATTGGAAGCTTTTAAACATAGGCTGGATGGCCATCTGTCAGGGGGCTTTGATGGTGCTTTTCCTGCATGAAAGCAGAAGGGAGTTGAACTAGATGGCAGGCATGTAGCCGGGGGGGGGGGCCTCGGGGGGCTTCAGCAGCCCCCCCCCCCCCAATTCTCATGGTGGTTCGCGAAAAGGCCTTACTGGTGCATTACTTAAACTGTTATGTGTATTCATATCATGATCTGATCACCATACTCAATATATCCCATATGCATGGGGGTATTGGGGTAATGATACAAAATGTTTGCTAGGGTAGACCCTCTTTCACTCAGACTCAGCCCCCCCCCCCCCCGAAGCTCAGCCCCCCTGAAACCCCCCCTGAAAAAAAATCACCCCACCCCCCGAAACGAAATCCTGGCTACGGGCCTGCTAGATGGCTTTTGGGCTTCCTTCCAAATCTAGGATAATATGATTGTATTATGATTATTATTGAGCCCCCTGGCCATCTGTCAGGGGGCTTTGGCGGTGCTGTAATCGAGTGTGACCCCCACCCCATCACCACACGCAAACTTCCTAACTGTGAGAGCTGTTCAGCAGTGGAACTCTCTGCCCTGGACTGTGGTGGAGGCTCCTTCTTTGGAGGCTTTGAAACAGGCTGAATGTCTATCTGTCGGGGGTGCTTTGAATGCGATGTTCCTGCTTCTTGGCAGGATGGGGTTGGACTGGATGGCTCACGAGGTCTCTTCCAACTAAGATTCTATAACTTGGTGAGATTCATTCTGTAACATTGGCTTCTTTGTCTCCCCAGACATGGCCCACAGCAGCCTAGAAGTCTGGATCTCACTATCCACGACAGCTCTACATTGCTCTATTTCAGTGCTTTCCCTCCATGAAGGCAGAAGGGGGTTGGACTGGATGGGCCCTAGGGTTGCTCTTATTACTATTGTTGTTGTTATTGTATTATTATCATCACTACTACAAAGGCTGGATGGTCACCTGTTGGGGGTGCTTTGATGGTGCTTTTCCTGCATGGCAGAATAAAGGGGGCTGGACTAGATGCCCCCTGGGGTTGCTCCTATTATTATTATTATCATCACCGCAAAGGCTGGATGGCCATCTGTCGAGAGGGCTTTGATGGTGCTTTTCCTGCATGGCAGAATAAAGGGGCTTGGACTAGATGCCCCCTTGGGTTCTCTTCCAACTCTAGGATTCTAATATGATTATTACAGTATTAATAAGCAGAACCTGGATGGCCCTCTGTCGGGAGGGCTTTGATGGTGCTTTTCCTGCATGAAGGCAGAATAAAGGGATGGGATAGATGGCCTTAAGAGATCCTTTGAACCCTAGAATGCTATTACTATTACTATTATGTATTGTAAAACTGCGATTCCCTTGCATCAAAGCACGCCCTTTCAACTGAAACGGAATGGCATGACTTCTGCACTGCGGAGGCATTCCTCGGGAGGCTTGGGCCGGAATGCTTTCTGTTGCTCTCATCTGCGCCTGTGCCGACCAGCCCCAAGCGTTCGAATCTTCCCCACCCCTTCGGAGTCCTGCTGCCCAATCGCGGCCCGGCGGCGCTCTCTTTGCCCCGCCTCCCGTCCAATCAGCAGCCCAGCGGGGTTTGAAAAAGTGAGCGCGCGGTGACTTTTTTGAAAAGAAAAAAAGAAAAAAAACAAGCAGGAAGGAGGTGTGGCTTCGTCAAGGCCCTTTGGCGGAACCGCAAGCAATTGGTCGCTGAGTTCGAAGTGGGGGGCGTGGCTTCGAGGCTGAAAAAGGAGGCGGGAGGTGCTTGTGAATGAGACTGGGCCCGGAGGGGGCGGGGCCAAGTGGGGCCACACCCACCGGCCTGTTTGAGCGCTGGCGGTGAGTTTGGCGCGGCGACGTCCGTTCTTGCAGCATGAAAGTTGGCGGTGAGGGATTGAAACTCTTACATGATTTTTTTCATGGTTGTTGTTGCAGGTTCTTGAGTGGCAAGTGGCGTTGTTTGCAGGCTTGGCCGGGTTGAGTCTCTTTTCAGAGCAGAGAGAAATATTAAGACTACTACTATTATTATTATTACTATTATTATTATTTAGCTCTAGTTCGGACTAGTAGCCACCCAGTTCAGTGCCATAAGATGATGATGATGATTATTATTAAATTCTTGTTGAGACTAGGAGCCATGCAGTTCAAGGTAATATAATAATAATAATTTATTCAATAAAATCTATATTATTATTATTATTATTATTATTATTATTGGGACTAGTAGCCATGTAGTTCAAGGTAATATAATAATAATATATTAAATAAAATAGATATTATTATCATTATTGGGACTAGTAGCCATCCAGTTCAATGTAATATAATAATTATAATAATTATAATAATTTATTCAATAAAATAGATATTATTATTATTATTATTGGGGCTAGTAGCCATCCAGTTCAATTCAATAAAATAGATATAATAATAATGATGATGATGATATAGTTGGGACTAGTTTGGATATGTGCTTTTAATATTTGTATTAGGTGTTTTTAATTTTTATGTTTCATGTTTAAATGTCCTCTTATCTTATGGCAAATTGTCCTATTGAATTTATGCTTAGTTATATGCTGTTTAAGTTATAATTTGGTTTATATATGGAAGGCATTGAATTTTGCCATTCTTTTTGGAAACCGCTTTGACTCCCCCCAGGAATGTGAAAAGCAGTGTAAAAATGTTGTAAATAAATAAATAATAGCCATTTTGCTTTTATAATAATAAGAAGAAGAATAAGAATAGTTATTCTAGTTTGGATTAGTGACTGTTCAGTTCAGTAAAATAAATGCGATAGTAATAATTTAACTCTTGTTGGGACTAATAACCATTCACTTCAGTTTAATAACATTATTATTATTATTATTATTATTATTATTCAACTCTTGTTGGGACTAGTAGCCATCCACTTGATTTTAATAACATTATTATTATTATTACTACTACAGTAGAGTCTTGCTTATCCAACATTAAGGGGCCAGCAGAACGTTGGATAAGCAAAAATGTTGGATAATAAGGAGGGATTAAGGAAAAGCCTATTAAACGTCAAATTACATTATGATTTTACAAATTAAGCACCAAAACATCATGTTTTACAACAAATTTACAGAAAAAGCAGTTCAATACACGGTAATGTTATGTAGTAATTGCTGTATTTATGGATTTAGCACCAAAATATCACATCGTATTGAAACAGCTGTGAATTCGGAATGCATTAGATCAAGGGTCCAAAAACTTTTTAAGCAGAGGGCCAGGTCACAGTCCCTCAAACTGTTGGAGGGCCGGATTATAATTTGAAAAAAAAAAACATGAATTAATTCCTATGCACACTGCACATATCTTATTTGTAGTGCCAAAAATGCTTTAAAACAATACAATAATTAAAATGAAGATCATTTTTAACAAATATAAACTTATTAGTATTTCAGTGTGTGCTTTCAAGTCATTTCAGACTTAGGTTGACCCTGAGCGAGGGCCGGGTAAATGACCTGGGAGGGGCATATCCGGCCCCCGGGCCTTAGTTTGAGGACCCCTGCATTAGACAATACAGAACATTGGATGAGCAATACTGTACTGTATTATTATTATTAAACTCTTGTTGGGACTAGTAACTATCCAGTTCATTATGGTAGAATTCCAAGAAATTGGGGATCAGAGTGGAGTCCCTGGTGGTGCAGTGGGTTACACTGCTTAGCTGCTGAACTTGCTGACAAAAAGTTTGGCGGTTTGAATCCGGGGAGCGGGATGAGCCCCTGCTGTTAGCCCCAGCTTCTGCCAACCTAGCAATTAAAAAACATACAAATGTGAGTAGATAAATAGGTATCGCTTCGGTAGGAGGGTAATGGTACTCCATGCAATTGTGCTGGCCACATGTCCTTGGAGGTGACAATGCCAGCTCTTCAGCTTAGAAATGAAGATGAGCACCACTTGCCAGAGTTGGACTCCACTAGATGTAATGTCAAGGGGAAACCTTTACCTGGGGATAAGAAAGTCCTCTTTAATTCAGTGGGGCCTTCCTTCTGGTCTTCATTGCACACTGTAGAATTAATCCAGTTTGACACTTCCTTAACTGCCATGGCTCAATGTTATGGACTGTGGGAGTTGTTTGGTGAGGCTCACTCCTTGGCAGAAAAGGATAAAGGCCTTGAAAAAAACCACTTCTCCCGTGATTCATAGCACTGAGCCATGGCGGTTAAAGTGGTGTCAAACTGGATTAATTCTACAGTGAAGATGACCCTAAAGACTAAAAACTTTGAAAAGTGAAGTTCTTAAAATAATTGGTGGAAGGAGTTGTTTGGCACGGAGTTTGAGGGGCAGCCTATGTGCACCTACACTGTAGAATTAATGCAGTTTAATACCACTTTAACTGCCAAGGTTTGTGTTATCGTTGTTTTTGTTTTGCAAACCTTCTCTGGCAAAGAGCTCTGATACCTCAACAAACTATAGCTCCTAGCATTCCATGGCAGTTCAAAGTGGTATTGATTGCAATTAAATATGTAGTGTAGATGCAGCCCCTTTTGTTGGGAATCTTTGCAACCTTATGCAAGGTTTACTTTTGTGCTGAAGATCTTAGAAGAACCCTAATGGAATTTTGTAGTTTGAGTTGTGCTCTTTTTCAAAGTTCAGGACTTGCCCTATAGGGTTCTGCCCCTGCCCCTCCTTTTGGGCGGTAAGCAGCTTTTTGCAAAGGGAGGCAGGCGAGCTTTAGACTCTTTCTTTCCTTCAAAAGTCCCCTTCGTATTATTGGCTCCTCTGCATTTCTCCATCTGATGGATTCAGGCCAATATTACGGCACTGAAGTTGGATATATATAATTACTATTCTGTTATGGACAGTTGACACCTTTTGTATTATAGTGGCTCCTCCGTGTCCATGGATTCAGCATCCCACAAACTGACCCAACCATGATTGGAAAATATTTTTAATGCCAAAAGCAAAGTTTGGTCCGCCCCCCCCCCCCCCCCCAATATATATATTTAAGGAACACCACTTTACTATAGCATTGTATTTAATAGGACTTCATCTAGAGCATTCCATCATTGGTGGAGCTCAGAATGCCATTTGATTGTAAGTGAACTATAAATCCCAGCAACTACAACTCCCAAATGACAAAATCAATCCCTCCCAACCCCACCAGTATTCAAATTTGGGCGTATTGGGTATATGTGTCAAATTTTGTCCAGTGAATGAAAATACATCCTGCATATCAGATATGTATATTATGGTTCACAACAGTAGCAATATTACAGTTATGAAGTAGCAATGAAAATAATTTTATGGTTGGGGTTCACCATAACAGGAGGAACTGTATTAAGGGGTTGTGGCATCAGGAAGGTTGAGAAACACTGTTTCAGAGCATGTTTAGGCATCGACCCTCACTTTTGTTGAATCTTACCTGGTATTCTCGAAAGAGGTGGTCAGACCCAGGCCATCATATATAATGATGATATGCTTGATGCTCCTGTGCTCATGTTGACACAGCACGCCTCCCTTTAGTGACCCACTGCAGGTGTTCCCGGTGCTTTTCCGTCCCTTCCAAGCGGAGAATGAAGAAGCGTCCCCGGGTCCTGACACTCCTCTGCCTCCCGGAAGACATCCTCTTCCATGTCCTTAAGGGGCTTCCTGCAGAAGATATCCTCTCCCTTCGAGCTGTAAGTTGGAGCCCTTTGCAAGCCCTGCTTTTTCTTTTTTAAGGCTATAGCTATGTAGTTGCCTATTCCTAATGCAAAACTACACCTTTATTTGGGGGGGGGGGGTTCTTTTTGTAGCTCTGGAAAGTATTCATCTATAAGATAATGATATGGGAACCTACATCACTCAGAAAGTTGTTGGACTACAACTACCATAATTGCTTCACATGTTAGGCATAATGGGAGCCGTGTTGCATTTACGTTGCAAAGACTTCCCATCTCACCATTATTTCCTTGAGGCAAAAGCAGAACTTTCCAAACATTTTGTGTTTACGGTCCGCTTTTCAGGCATGCATCATTTCACAACACAGCAATTTGCTTTTACTAGCAAGAACTCCTTATAAGAGATGCAGGCATAGATGCAAATTGTAATAACAAAATGTATGAAAATCTGGGCAAGATTAATTTCAGACATTTCAGTTGGCTGTGTTGGGGGTGCTTTTATTGAACTATTGTGTGGTTGCTTATACTCAAAGTTCTCATGTTTAAGTCTTCAATGATATTGAATTTTACTTGGTTCTAACTATGCTCGTTTATGTAGTGGTCCATGCTCTTGTTACATCCCGAATAGATTACTGCAACGCACTCATAGAATCAGAGAGTTGGAAGAGAAGTTGTGGGTCACCCAGTCCAGCCCCCTGCCAAGAATAAGGAAAATCACATTCAAAGCACCCCTGACAGATGGCCATCCAGCCTCTACTTAAAAGCCTCCAAAGAAGGAGTCTCCACCACACTTCAGCGTAGAGTTCCACTGCTAACAGCTCTCACGGTCAGAAAGTTCTTCCTAATGTTCAGGTGGAACTTTACTTTGGGTTACCCCTGAAGACTGCTCAGAAGCTCCAGTTAGTTCAACAAACAGCAGCCAAGTTGCTCACCGGGAGCGTATAACTCCTCTGTTATGCCAGTTTCACTGGCTACCTATTTGCTCTCAAGCACAATTCAAAGTGCTGGCTTTAGCCTTTAAAGCCCTAATCCGCTCCGCCCCAGTTTACCTGTCCAAACCTATCTCCCTCTACAAACCACCAAGCATGTTAAGATTATCCGGGGAGGTCCTGCTCTTGGTCCCACCTCCTTTGCAGACGCGTTTGATGGGGACGAGAGACAGGGCCTTCTCCGTGGCGACTCCTCGGCTGTGGAACTGCCTCCCCAATGACATTAGATCTGCCCCCTCCCTCCTGACCTTTTGTAAAACACTTAAAACCTGGCTGTAGGGTTAAGCGTTTGAACAATAGATGGATCAATTGGGAAGAGAATGTTTTTAGTGACTACAATGGATTAATCTGGACTATGATTTTGAACCGGCAAACTGTTTTTAAATTGAATGTTATAATTGTTTTAATTGTAACTGATTTTTAATGTATTGTGTTGGCATCTAATGACTGCCTGTTGTAAGCCGTCCTTACTCTCTCTTCAGAGGTGAGAAGGAAGGGATATAAATGCTCGAAAAAAATAATTTTAAGGTGGCATTGTTTGGCATTTTATAATAATTGGGTTCATATGTACTTACTGTACTTGTTTGTTCTGTATGTGAAAGATCTATGGTCTAAGCATTAAATAAAATCTATCGATCGAATGAAATGTATGGAGACACCACATATGAAAACCTTTCATTGGTGTTTTTAAAGTATATGATTCATCGCTTTTTTCACATACATTCAAAGGTTTCTCATGACATTTGTGTGCAACACACAGCTTGGGCAGCTATGGGTTAAGGTTTCTGTCATTCTGGGAAAAAAGCAGGACCAAATCCAAGTATGTTTTAGTGTAAAAGCTTTTGTGACCTCTGGCTAAGGCTGTGAAAGGCAGTTCCACCTTTGGGATGGGGAAAATCAATCTGTAAGCTGTGAAACCCAAATTGCTGGTAATATGACACTGAAGATGAAAACATTTTAAAATAATATACAGTATAATTACTATTATTCTGGTATGGACAACTGAGACCCTTTGCATTACAGTCCCTATATTTATTATTATTATTATTATTATTATTATTATGTTTATTCATACCCCGCTTCATTTCTTCCAATGGAGACTCAAAGCGACTTACAATTAAACGTATGACCACATAATTTATAAATATATACAAATATGCAAACATTTAAACAGAATTAAACACAACACTATTAAAATTCAGATAAAATCTATTAAAACATATTCAAGGCTAAAAATCATAGCACCCCCTGACTTGCTCTTAAAAATCTTCTTTAAAAGCCTGCCTGAATATTTCAGGAACACCACTTTACTCCAGCATTGTGTTTAATAGGACTTCCTCATTTCTAGATTCTGGTATGCTAGAAAGACGTACCAAGACCTCTTTTATGATGGAGTCCATGTGTCACAGTTTTGCCTCAACTGTATTAAATACAGTGCTGTAATTGCCTACTTCTCTCTCTTGTAGGTCCACTCTCACCTTAAGTACCTTGTTGATAACCACTCGAGCGTATGGGCCTGTGCAAGCTTCCAAGAAGTGTGGCCATCACCCAGAAACTTGAACATGTTTGAAAGGTAACTTTGCAGAGATCCAAGAAACTCTCAAAATTAAGGAAAACAACAGCCAAGTGCTTAGGTTACAACTTCCCACCAGCTACCCCTTTCACTGTGGTGTTTTTTTTTTTTTTTTAATCACTGCCGACTCCATCTTGTATATACATTTAAAATCAGAGCATGGTGGAAGAGGGGAGTTTCTATTTGTCTGGAAAATGCAAATACTTCAATGACTGCAAAGGCTTTTCCTACTGTACTTGAATATTGCAAACAGGGCTCTTTTAGTGGTTGCTCCTATATTGGGAGAAAGGTATGATGAACTATGTGCAGTTGCTTATATTCAAAGCTTCCTTGTTTAAGTCTTCAATAATATTGAATTTGATTTGGCTTCTAACTAAGAAAGAGGCGGTTTGTGTAGTATTTTTAATGTTGCATTGCTTGGTATCATATAATTGGGTTTATAATAATAACAACAACAACACTTTATTTATATTCCGCTCTATCTCCCTAAGGGGACTCAGAGCGGATTACAACATACACAGATAGGCAAACTTTCAGTGCCTTTAATAGAATGGAACAACAATGACGTACAAATACAAAGAACAAAGGTAGTACATTTTATTGATTAGCCCATCGGCTGTATCAAAACACTGGACAAACACATTTAACACGTACACATACTGCATACAACCCACAGTACAACAAAAGTTCAAATAAACAAGCTGTTAACAAGAGATCAAGATCCCAGTCCAAATCATATATCTGCATCACCCCTACAGTTTTCCCCAATTGACTCCAAATACGCCATTCTCAGCTGAGTTGCTTTATATAGAAAAAGGGCCGTTTTGTGTTTTATTTTAGCATTCTAGCCGGCCAATAAAAACGTAGTTTTAATATAAGGATCCCAATGTGTCTTTTGTATAATTTATGGTCCAAGGTATTGGTTTCTCTCTTTCTTAGAGAAATTACAACTAAACAGTACATGTGTGATACCTTCTACCTCTGACATATAATTGTTCATTATATGGAACTTGGTTAAACCTTCCATGTTTGACCATTGTATCCAGCTGTTGAAATCTAGTAACAGAACAAAGGTAAAGGCTTCCCCTTTCATCTCCGGCTTCTGTTTTCGGTGCTCAACTCTGGCGATCGGGAGGTGCTCTTGTTCCATTTCCAAACCAAGGAGCTTATTTTCCGTAGGCAGCTGGTCGTGTTGCCAGCATGGCTACATGGGCGCCTTTATTAACTTCCTGCTGAAGCGCTACCTATTAGTCTACTCACATTTGCATGTTTTCGAACTGATAGGTTGGCAGGAGTTAGGGCTAACAGCGGGAGCTCACCCCGACCTGAGACTTCGAACCACCAACCTTTAGGTCAGCAGTCAAAACTTCAATGGTTTAACCCGTTTTCTCACCGCAGTTTACTTGTTCTGTTTGTGAGAGATCCATGGTCTAAGCATGAAATAAAATTGAATAATAATAATAATAATAATAGATCAATAAGTAATAATAAGTGATATGTAATAATAGATCAGTAAGTAATAATAACATTATTATTAATAATGTACGCCATGCAATCCTGTTTGTGTAACCGGAAAGATATGGTACTAGTTAATCCTCTCTATGTTTCAGAGCTGCAGGAAAAGGTAACTTTGAAGCAGCCGTGAAGCTTGGCATTGCTTACCTCTACAATGAAGGCTGTAAGTACTGAAGTGTATGTTAAAACATTCACATGTAAAATGTATTTAAGGGTATGTAGCAGAGCTGTGTCCACTTACTGTGATGTGTTTGGATCTCTTGCCTTGGTCACTAGCTTGCTCTGCCTTGTTAAGGGCCATAGAAGGTTCCTAGCAATTATGTTCTCTTTCCTTGGTTGCAATCGTTGTTTGCGTCTTTTCCTATTAGGACTTTATGTATCACATAATGGACAGTTACGCATGATATCAGTATGGGATGCCGATTCAGGAATGCTAGGTTTCTATTATGTCTGGCTAAGGAACTATGAAGCCTTCAGCTCAAGAAAGCCTGTAGCTCAAGAACAGAATATATACTCTGTTTTGTCTATAGACTATTCCGGTTCAGGCTCTGGAATCTGCATTTCAGGCAGGGAAAGGCTGGATCCTTCAACCTTTTCAAGAATTGGGTCTCTTTTCATTCCAGGTTTTGGGACATGCTTCTTTCTTTGACCACAAAGGCTGTTTCTTCATTGCCTTTTGTTGATTTTGGCGATAGATAGGACAGCTTTGAAAATGATGGCCCTGTTTGGGAGTGTTAGTTCAAAAATATTTTTTAAAGAGAGTGTTTCCCCAAAGCTGCCCCAAGCTAGTGCTATTGTCCTGCGCTGTAATGCCTCCTTAAATCAGGCTGCAACTATTTGGTCCTCTGGTCAGCTTGGCGGATGGACAACACCGAGGCCCACCTTGAGCCCAGGACGCTTTGGGTGGCAGCTTAAAATTGGATGTTTGAATTGAAATCCTCAGGTTCGTTGGCTCATTCTTGGATCACATGAGTATTCGTGTACGATGAGCAGCGTTGAACTGAATGAGTCAGCGGTCTGTTTTACAGCATGTCCTAGGATGGTGGGAAGGCATTCGTTCTGGCTGGTTGATGTACTGCAGGCTGTCCCTGAGTTATTGTTGCTGATAATAATAATAATAATAATAATAATAATAATAATAATAATAATAATGGATTACTAGAGGGCAACTTGCCATAGTAAGGAAGCTTTAGCAGCTTTTGTAGATTTCTCCATGTTGACTTTGTATTAAATGTTGCTAACCTTTTTAATGGATTTTATCTGTGAATTTTTAAATACCATTTATATTTAATTCTGTTTGTAGGTTTTAAACTGTACTGAAAGGCTTTTAATATAAGCCACTTTGAGACTTTGGAGAGAAAAGCGAGGTGTAAATAAACATAATAATAGTATTATATTGCTATCTTTTTAATGAATTTAGTATCGGTCTCAGACGAGGGCCGTGCAGAAGTGAACGGGCTGAAAGCTTCCCGCTTCTTCAGCCTGGCGGAGCGCCTGAACATCTCGGCCGCCCCTTTTGTCTGGCTCTTCATCCGCCCACCTTGGTCTCCGAGTGGAAGCTGCTGCAAAGCCGTGGTCTACCAGAGCCTCAAGGCTGAGTGCCGGCTGCAGACAGCGGTAAGCTCTTTCAGTTCGCGCTTCCTTTTTCCACCGCACAAAGTGCATGGAAAAATTATGAGATGTATTCAATTGATACCCGTCCCCCTGGACTAACAGTGGTTTGGGGCAATTTTCCCGCTTTTTCTCCCAAATTTGCTCCTGTGGGTTGGAGGAAACTTTGGAAGAGTACAGGTGTTAATGGACAATGGACATGATGTAGAAAAGAAAGTAAGAAACCACAAGCTAGAAGAGAGGCCAATTTAGTTCAGGATGTTGTTCCCATAGTGCTTATGAGAAGGGCACAAACAGGACAGATGTGAGAGGAACCTGTCTTAAGAATATAAGAGGAACCTGCCTAGCCCAAAATCCAGTTCTTACAGCAACCAACCCAGCAGCCTAAAATACAATTCTCCCAACAAAATGTGAATATACCTGCCATCCAGCAACTGATTTATAGAGGCATACTGCTTTTGATAGTGGAACTGATATACAGATACTCTGACTAAAAGACATTGATGGCTCCATCATCCTTGAACTACTATAGGTCTGCGGTAGCTCAGCGGGTTAAACCGCTAGCTGCAGAAAACGTTTGAAGCTGCAAGTCTGGGTGAGCACTTGTTGAGATGGAGTCTGCCAGAAATGTTCTCTTTGAATGGCTCGGGGTTTTGCAAGAAACTTGTGGGTGTTGCCATTCTAGCCATGCCTTGAATGCATGCATGCTCATGAAATCACACTTTTTCTTCTCAAACATATGATCAGGTGAATGATCCATCTCTAGAAGTTCAAAGGAAGGCATTTCTCTTCTGTGAAACCATGTTGAGCCTTGCCTCTTGTTTCTCATGTTCTTCCTTTCCTCCCTTTTAGACTCAAAGAGGCTCAATTCTCTATTGTTTGGCTAAGGTTCTTAATCTCTTTGAGGTAAGGCTTTCTGGTAATAAAGTGCTGATGATACCTTTTCTTTCTTTCTTTCATTCGTTCATTCATTTTTGACACTTTGAAAACTTCATGATATAAAAAATGCATTGTCCCAGCAGGGAGGTTTGCTCTTCTGCAAAATCTTAGAAATTACATAGATATTTTATTATTTTTTATTATTTTTTTTCCTAATGGTTATAGAGCAGGGCATGGGCAAACTTTGGCTCTCCAGCTGGCTGTTAGGAATTGAGGACGTTAAAGTCCAAAACACCCGGAAGACCCAAGTTTGCCCATGCCTGTTATAGATAGATGTCCATGTGCTGTTCAAAAGCCATAAATCCAGCCAGTTTTAAGCATGGATTTAAAATTCGTGCCCTGTGTGTTGAATCCCTTGTCCTGGGTATGAAATATGTATTTTATAAAATTTTAACTGAACTTTATTGCTTACATCAACTAATTGTGGACCCGGGGTGTTTTAATTGCATTACTTGATTTAATTATTACCTATTTTAATTTTATGTTTTGAGTTATATTTACTGTAGTTGTCTTGTGATCTATGTTTCTTTTTATGTTCTGTTGTAGTTATCATTTGTCTTAATTTTAATGCATTATGTGCTTATTATTATTTTGTATTGCTTTGCCTTGTTACAAGCCACTCTGAGTCCCCTAGGGAAGAGGGATGGGATATAAATAATAATAATAATAATAATAATAATAATAATAATAATAATAGAAATAGTTGAGATTTTAATTCTATTGAATGTAAAAATTATGTCGCGTTAGCTATTTATTACGTTGTTGTGTGCTTTATCATTTTTTATGAGATGTTGTGTTTTTGATTACTGTGTTTATTTTTATGGTTGTGATGTTTTTGTTTACATGTTGTTTGTCGCTTAGAGTTCCTATCTGAGAGAAAAGCAAGATAGAAATAAATAAATTATTATTATTAATATTCAATTTTTGTTTTTGATAAGGCCAATTGGCTAATCAATAAATTGTTGTTATTATTAATATTATTAATAATAATAGAAATATGTTTTAATAGAACTACTTGAATAGAACTATCATTTGAATATATGTGTTTATAGAATTTTTGCGATGAAAGCCACCTCGAGACATGAGGAGAGGCGTGTAAGGAATAAACTTATTATTATTAATATTGATATTTCTTCTTTGAAGGATGAAGAAAAGAGGAAAGAAGCTCTAGAGATGTTTGAGAACTCCTCCAAGCAAGGCTGCTTGCATAGTTCTTACCTCCTCTGGGAAAGCAATAGAAAAGCTTCTGTGAGTTTCCATACAAGAGATTATGCATTGCATGGATACAAACAAGACTTGTCTTATCTAGAGTTGTACGCGGAATTCGTTTCTCCCATTTCATCCATTATTTTGTTCCCTTTGGGAGCACGGAACGAGAAGCCCCCTCCCGGTACAAAAATCATCTCAACAGGAAAGCAAGTGAGAGCCAATAACCGGCTCCTCTGCTTTTGTGACCATGTCGTGCCCCTAGCTCGACTGAGCTCCAGGTCCCTGGGCCTCCTTGAAATGTGCTGCCAAGGGCCAAGGAATTCACTCCCTCAGCCTCTCTCTGCCTGCCTCAGGAGCCTGGAAAAGGACAAACAAACAGTACCAGAAAGAGGGTTATCTTTAACCCTCCTCCACCAACAACATGGAAATCTTTAGCTGCAGCAGCAATAGCCAGGCTTCCAGGTCAGGTCGGTGAAAGTGGGGGGCAAGGCTAAGCACATGAAGCCTAGGACCAAGGACCTCCCTCCTTCCCTTCCTCCCTCCCTCAGCCTCTCTCTTGGGGAGCTGAACCTGGCGCTGCAGGAGCCTTAAATCCAAGCCACGTCCTGCCTCTCCTCTAAAGTAGAACAGCAATACTAATAATAATCATCATCTTTATTTATACCCTGCCACCATCTCCCCGATTGGGACTTGGGGCGACTTTAAATCCAGGTTTTAATGAGGATATGGAAGGGGAGCCTGTGGGAAGTCGTCCTTCTTAACCCTATTGTTGCTAATGGGCCGAAAATAAAATTTGTTTTGTTTTGTTTTTGTTTCTTTGTTTTTGGATGCTGAACAAAAAACCCATTTGACAATGCGCCCGTTTTTTTGGAGGCACTGCAAAACGGATATGGGGGGCTTCCGAAACAAGCAGGCAGAAACAGATAGTGATTCACTCCAAATGCACAAGCCTAATTTTGTCTTTCCACATGGCCAATGGCTCGAATGGTACTGGTGAGATGTGAGTTTGTATCTCACAGCTATCCTTTGCAGAGTATTCAAAATGACTTCCCAGGGCAGCAACGAAGAACTTAAACGACTGAAACCAGAGACTTGCTTTCTCAATGCAAAATAGGCAATATTAGATAATTCTCATGTCCATAATGCCAACAACTATCTATTTTAAAGAGCTCAGCAGTAGAATGCAGACATCAGATTTTTCCCTAAACATATACATCCTAGTGACTTCAACAGGAAGTTGAGAACATGTGCAATACTCCAGTTGAAACCAGTGAGGCAAAGTTTGGAACTCTGGGTATATTTTTTTTACAAGAAAGTGACCTCAATTGAACATAAGAAGACTTCTAGTCAAGCAGACACACTTTGTGTCCCATTGAAATGAACCATCCATCTGTATTGATATAGATATAGATGGATATAATAATATTAGCACCCCAAAATCAGCCTGGGATTAAGAGCATTCGATTGGCATCTGCTAAGGACACTCATCCAACTGCAAGGAGGCCTGGAAATCATCTCCTCAAACAGAACATTCATTCAAGGTTTAAAGTAAATTATAAAGTAACTGAAAACTACCTCAATCGATGTTTTGGGTCATATTTCTGTTCCTGTTTTGAAAGTGCAATTTCCTGTTTAATTGTACTGTCCTTAATTGGAAAGCCATTGTTAAACTCTAGGGACTTCATTTTTGTGGCTGCCACAATCTAGATTGAATTGGTTGAGACACTATGGAAAAACTAGAGCAAAATATGCAATAGCAGGATGATGTCCCTCCTGCAACGATAAAGCTTTTTGCAGATTAATACACATTTCCTGTGTTTTTATGATAGAACCAATTAGGAAATAATGACATCACTAATCCAAGAACAAAAAATCATCGTGTGACATAGTATAATATATCACAATAATGTAATAATAAATAATTATAATAACTTAATACAATTATAATATAATAAAATAATAAATATAATATATAATGTGTTGCAGGATGTTCCTTCCTCAACGACAAAGCTTTTTGCAATTTAATCCACTTTTCCTATGTTTTTATGATGGAACCAGTTAGGAAATAATGACATTGATAACCCAGGAAAAACAATCATCATGTGTCATAGTGTAAATATTATAATGTATTAATAAATAATTATAATAATATAAAACAATTATAATTGTTTGTAGCAAAGAAAAAAGCAAGTTTTTAGCTTGTCTTCCCTGCAACAGACAAGAAATGTCTGTCTCTCTTAGAAATATATATTTAATGACAGCGTGCTGTATTTGTAGATGGCAGACCCTGGCAGATACCTTCAGAGCCTGAGGAAACTCAGAGACTATGCAGCCAAAGGCTCCTGGGAAGCCCAGGTAAGAAGAGCGGAGTTGGAGTTTTTGAGCCGTTGCTGCTATTCTGAAAAGACAAGATCTCATTATTTTCTGCTTATCTCTGCACTGTTGTCTTTCCTAATTTACAGCTAGCTCTAGCCAAAGCTTGTGGGAATGGGAACCAACTAGGACTGGAGACAAAGGCTGCCAACGAGACGGTGTCTCAACTCTTCCAAACCGCGCTTCCTCTCTGCAAGCAGAGCATCTTCACCGTCCAGAAGGGAATGAACGAGACAATGAGGTGTTGTTTAATTGTGCAGTCATTACTTTGAAAGGAGTTGCTCTGCTCCAGAAACCTTGTTTTTGTTCCACAAATTAAGATGAATTGGTTGAGACTGTATGATATATTCATGGCGAAACTATTGCAAATATGCTATTGCAGAATGATGTCCCTCCCACAAAGTCAAAGTTTTTGCAGTTTAATAAATTTTCTCATGTTTTTAGGATAGAACCAATTAGGAAATGACATTGATAACCCAGGAACAACAATCATAGTGTTACATAGTGTAATATATTAAAATAATGTAATAATGTATTTAATGTATTGATATCCTATGATTTTTAATTTTATTTATTTTAATGTATGCATATATTGTATTTATATATTATATGTGTGTGGCATTGAATTATTGCCAAACTGGAAGCAGCTCTGAGTCCCCTTTGGGGTGAGATAGAGCGGGGTAAAAATACAGTTAATAAAAATAATAAATAATATAATATAATTATGTAATGATATATAGTTATATAATGTGCTGCAGGATTTTTTTGCAGTTAGTAAACCTTAGCTGTGTTTTTATGATAGAACCAATTAGAACCACTTTGCACTTATATCACATAGTGTAACATAGTCCAACCTGTTTAGAGAATGCACAGAAAACCGCACCGAGTCCCTTGGGGAGATGGTAGCGGGGTACAAATAAAGTGTTGTTGTTTAGGAAAGAGAGAGGTATTTTCGTTTTCTCTTCCTCCTCCCAATTTTGGGACCCTAAAACATCCTGGGTTTGGTGTGATGGCTGTGTGTGGGTTTATCTATCTGTCTGTTTAACTATATGGCTTGTAAAAGTGGTTCATGCCTTCATGTGTGTTTTTAGGGGGCCTCATGTTGCAATTCTGATTGAAAGAAGTTAGTAGATGGATAGACCTGCTTATTGATTAGTCCTCTGACTATATCAACAATGGACAAAAAATGCACAGAGAAATGAACACTAATTACAGCCCTACAACTCCTCTAGTTGTTAAGTGAAAACACCATAAAACTTGATTAAATAATAAGTTTGGTAAAATGGGATTGAATTACAAGGTGAAAAATAGGAAGTCGAGTGACAAATGTCGAAGGATCGGTCGAGGGATTTAGAGAAATCCGTCGACATGGCAAGGGTCGCATGGAGCTGTGGTTTAACTCGTTGCCTTGTCTTGTGTCCTAGATACATCCTGGTTGACTGGCTGGTAGAAGTGGCCACCATGAAGGACTTTTCGAGCCTCTGCCTCCACCTGACTGTTGGCTGCGTGGACCGGTACTTGAAAATACGGCCTGTGCCGAGGGTTTCTCTGCAGCTGTTGGGAATCGCATGCATGGTGATTTGTACTCGGTAAGAGTCACAACAACTGTTTATTCTGTTGTTCGTTTTTCCCTGCACCTCTGTGACAAACACATGGTTGGCAAAATTTCCCGAATGTTGTTCGCTGTCGCAGCTCATGAGGTCTCCTGCTACTCTTGTGGATCTGGACTCGCGAAGCCAACTGCCAGCCATGGCTGCTTCTGGAATTCCTTATTATTATTATTATTATTATTATTATTATTATATTAATTATCTCTCTTGAAGGAAACTCAAACCAGCTATGTATCTATTATTATTATTATTATTATTATTATTATTATTATTGATATCCCGGTTTCTCCTTCGTGGTGTCTGGTGAAATATGCACATGTGATAGTTGATGCACCTGTGCAGCAATCACTGGAAACCTCTGAAAATCTGAGAAGGCTTGTGGCTGCTGCCCCGCCCCTCTTCCCCATGAGGCATATAAGCTGGAGGAGGGGCAGTAGCTCTAGTTCCTTTTTTCCAGCCGCCTTAGCAGCAGCTCATAGGAACCTCTCTGACATTTACAAACTTACCTACAGACTTGGACTGTTTAATGGACTTTTCTACTCTCCAACCCTGACTTCGGACTGATATTGTTGACTACTCTTTGTTTAATCCTTTATTATGGCTTCTACTGTGATTAAGAAATGTGTTTCTTGTGGGGATAAGCTTTCTGATTCAGATAGCCATGCTTTGTGTCTCCTGTGTTTAGGAGAAACTCACTCTGTAAAATCCTGTTCTGCCTGCAAGGCATTTACACCGCAGACAAGGAAGAGCTGGGAGAGGCAGCTCAAAGCCCTACTCTGTGAGAAGGCTCTCTTACCTTCTTCCTCCTCTGATGGACCCCTGGTAGCGTCAGAGCCCCCTGGACCCTTGCAGGGCCAGGACAGTGCTCACTGAGCATCTGCTCCAGCCAAGGAAAGAGGCTCTAGAGAAAGAACTCCCTCGCCAGGAAAGAAGGGAGGGAAGAGGAAGGAGAAGACACGCGGCGTCCTCGAGCGCAGGGCATATCTTCTGGAAAAGCGGTTTCGCAACCTCCGAGCAGCTGTGCAGCACATCCGTCATTCATCCTCTGTGCAGACCAAGCACATTCAGTCAACGTTGGGGCATATGGCTTCCACAACTGCTGTAACACCATTTGCCCGGCTGCACTTCTGACCGCTGCAAGCGTAGTTCATCAGGGTGTTCGACCCTCTCCGCCACAGCCAGCATCGCATGTTACATCCACCAGCATCCATCCGGCTCTCACTCCATTGGTGGGCAATGTCTGCGTCGGCATGCCATTTCATCCTACAGGGCCTTCAGCAGTCATCGTCACCGACGCCTCTCTTCAAGGCTGGGAAGCCTACTCCGGCACACTCTCCATACAAGGGCTGTGGACATCAGCCGAGACCAAGCTCCATATCAACGTGTTGGAGCTGACTGCCGTCCAGAAAGAGCTCCGAGCATTCAAGCGCTCTCTTCAGGGCCGTGTGGTCCAGATTCGCACAGACAACACAACAGCCATCTGGTACATCAACAAACGAGGGCCGCAGTCCTGCTTTTGCCCCATCCAGTTGGCTCTCGACATCTGGCAATGGTGCATTCCCAGGAGAATCCATCTTGTGGTGTTACATCTGCCCGGCCAAATCAACACGGTGGCAAACCACCTCAGCAGGGCTGGGCCCACCGACCACAAGTGGTCGCTGCACCCTCACGAGACCCACCTCCTCTTTCGATGGTGGGGACGGCTGGACATTGACCTGTTTGCAGCGCCAGCCAATGCCAAATGCAAACGCTTCTGTGCCAGGATGCCACAAGACACGCCACAGAGATGTCTGGGGGATGCGTTCCTCTACAGTTGGCACGGGCCACTGTTGTACACTTTTCCACCACTACCTCTCCTCAGCAGAGTAGTGGCCAAACTGGATGCGGACAGAGCCAATGCCATCCTGATAACACCTTGGTGGCCAAGGCAACCCTGGTTCGCCCTCCTCAAGGCCATGGCTGCGAGCAATTATCTTTCACTGAGCAATCGGCCGGACTTGCTCAAGATCCAGGACGGTTGTGTCCGTCACCCAGATCTCGACCTGCTCCGTCCAACAGCATGGCGGGTCAGGCCGCACCGCTACCTCCAGCAGTGACGGCCATCCTCGAAGCTGCACACCAGCCTTCGACACAGCACTCGTATGAGGCTAAGTGGAAGCGCTTTGCGGTGTTTACACGCCAACATGGTGTGCAGCCTCTGCAGGCCCCCTCTTCACTCCTTCAGTTCCTTGTGACGTTGGTAAATTAGGGCCTGGTGCTTTCTTCAATCAAGTGCTATCTTGCTGCACTCTCAGCATATCGCCGCAGGGAAGGTGGCTTCTCCTGGTTTCAGGACCCTCTTGTCCAACTCTTCCTTAGAGGGTACAGGAATCTCTGGCCACCAGCCTCCCCTCCACCTCCCTCTTGGCAGCTTGACCTTGTGTTGTCAGCATTGATGAAGCCACCTTTTGAACCCATGGCTACAGCCGATCTTTGTCATTTTTCGTGGAAAGTTGCTGTTTTGGTGGCAGTCACCTCAGCTCGCAGATCCAGTGATTTGTGTGCACTCCGTGTTGATGAGCCCTATCTCTGATTTCATAGGGACAAGGTGGT
The DNA here is from genome assembly GCF_037176765.1 of Anolis sagrei. Classification (NCBI taxonomy): domain Eukaryota; kingdom Metazoa; phylum Chordata; class Lepidosauria; order Squamata; family Anolidae; genus Anolis; species Anolis sagrei. The sequence continues at coordinate 27,915,201 of NC_090034.1, read as the reverse complement.
TCTATGAACTGACATTGCCTTCCTCCCTAAGGTCACTTTGGTATATTATTTGGCTCAAGACATTGTGCTTCCAGCATTTTTTCAAGCTCCACAAACAGAGCTTGAGCGGGCGCTTCATCTTCTTGACATCTGCAGAGCGCTCTCTTTCTACCTTCATAGGACGAAGGACTTCAGGCAGCCTCCTAGGTTTTTTGTGAAGTACTGTAGTGACACCAAAGGTCTGCCTGTTTCCCCCCAATGCCTATCGGCATGGGTGGTCTCCACCATTAGACTTGCCTATCAGATGACGGGCAAAGATTCGCCTGTGCATCTGAGGGTCCACTCCACGAGAGCAGTCGCTACATCGGCAGCTTACCTTTGTGGAGTTCCATTGGACTACATCTGTCGGGCGGCGATCTGGTCCACTCCGTTAAGGTTCGCCACCCATTATAAGATGGACGTCCAGTCGAGGAGGCACGCCGCATTTGGCAGAGCGGTTCTCTTCTCAGCAGTGGCATGATGCCCACCATCCAAGGTTTGTGGCTTGCTAGTCTATCACATGTGCTTATTTCACCAGACACCACGAAGGAGAAATGATGGTTTCTTACCTGTAACCATGTTTCTTCGAGTGGTGATCTGTGAAATTAGCACATCCCCGCCCTTCCTCTCCGCAGATCATGCCTCTAGCCTCGGGCCGCTGCACGGCAGCAGAGAACTAGAGCTACTGTCCCTCCTCCAGCTTATATGCCTCATGGGGAAGAGGGGCGGGGCAGCAGCCACAAGCCACCTCAGCTTTTCAGAGGTTTCCAGTGATTGCTGCACAGGTGCATCAACTATCACATGTGCTAATTTCACAGATCACCACTCGAAGAAACATGGTTACAGGTAAGCAACCATCATTTATCTCTCCTGAAGGAGACTCCAACTGGCTACGTATCTATTATTGCTATTACAGTAGAGTCTCGCTTCTCCAACATAAATGGGCTGGCATAACGTTGGATAAGTGAAAATATTGGATGATAAGGAAAAGGGATTAAGGAAAACCTATTAAACATCAAATTACATTATGATTTTACAAATTAAGCACCAAAACATCATGTTTTACAATAAATCAACAGAAAAAGCAGTTCATTACTCAGTAACGTTATGTAGTAATTAGTTACTGTATTTACAAATTAAGCACCAAAACAGACATGGGCTCTTTCTTTCTCCCACCCTGGACATTTTTCCAGGCAGGAGGTAGACTGCATTGGATAATATAGAATGTTGGATGGGCAAAGGTTGGATAAGGGCGACAGTTGTTGTTATATTTATTTATACCCTGCTTTATCTCTCCTGAGGGAGACTCAAAGCAGCTACATATCCATTATTAGTATTACAATGTATCATCATTATTAATAATATTAATTATTATATTATATATTATTATATTTATTTATATCCCGCTTTATCACTCCCAATGGAGACTCAAAGTAGTTGTGAATCTATTATTATTATATTTAGTTATACCCTGCTTTATCTCTTCTGAAGGAGACTCAAAGCGGCTATGTATTATTATTTTAAATACTCAAGTTGGCGTTAAAAAGAACTGCAGCTAACACTTTCTGGATTAACCTTAAAACTTGAAGGGTTTTTAGTTGCAAATAAAATACCCTTAAGTCTAAAATAGACGTGAAGAACAGAACTTGCGCTTCTTTTTCCTGTATGTGGTGACGCCACTAATCTTATTGTTACAGTTTTATTAGCAAAGAGATCTTGACAATACGGGAAGCAGTTTGGCTCACCGACAACACCTACAAGTATGAAGACCTGGTGAGGATGATGGGAGAGATCATCTCTGCTTTAGAGGGGAAGATACGGGTAAGGATCTAAGACTTGCATGGGGAAAGAGATGCATTTGCCTCCTACAGTGATTTCTGTACTGGCCATTGTGCCATCTTGGCAAAATGAACCAGAGACCTGTGGAGTAACAGATGTTCTGCCTCAAGCATCTTTGCCATCAGTGATACCAACTGCAGCCACTGGACTGGAGTCCACTCTGCCCCCAGTCCATGTGGCTTCTAGCCCAGTTGGTGATACTGCAGTACCACTTCAAGCAGTTAACCAGCCATTAATGCCTATGACCTCTGGTGATGCAGCGGGTTAAACCACAGAACTGCTGAACTTGCGGACCAAAAGGATGGCAGTTCGAATAAGGGGAGCAGGGTGAGCTCCCACTGTTAGACCCTGCTTCTGCCTACCTAGCGGTTCGAAAACATGCAAATGTGAGTAGATCAATAGGTACAGCTTCTGCAGGAAGGTAACGGCGCTCCATGCAATCATGCCGGCCACATGACCTTGGCGGCGTCTTCAGACAATGCCGGCTCTTCAGCTTAGAAATGGAGATGAGCACCACCAGCCAGTCTTACTCAACTAGACTTGATGTCAAGGGGAAATCTTTATCTTTACCTTAATGCAGTGGTTCTTCACCTGTGGGTCCCCAGATGTTTTGGCCTTCAACTCCCAGAAATCCCAACAGCTGGTAAACTGTTGGGAGTTGTAGGCCAAAACACCTGGGGACCCACAGGTTGAGAACCACTGCCTTAATGCCTATGCCTATGCTTCAATCACTGAATCCTTACCAGGGCCCACTGTATCCTTGGTTCCCACTGAACTAGTGATGGTCCCTCCCTTCTCCTTGTGCTGCACAGGGAAGGATCTCCCAAATGATAAAAATATCCTCAGGTTTTTCTTCAGTCTTGGTGTAAAGGCATACAGTTGTCTCATGTAGGTCTCACACTCGTATTTGTACCTTCTACATTAGGCTTACATAATTGCCTGCAGAATGTATACAAAAGTGCCAATGGCAGTGTATTATCACAAGCCTTGGATGAAAGAGTTACCTTTGGCTCAGAACGAGAATGAAGCTTCACTCATGGATGGATACTTTCCTGTGCAGGTTGAAGTGGGAATATGTGGCCAGAGTTCACAAACTGATACCCTGTCTCCACCTATGCCCATCTTCATACCTACTGCTCAAGTGTTGTTGTTGTTATTATTATTATTTGAAACACAACAAGATTAGTACACAGCAAACAAGATCACTATGCTGGCTGTTGTCTTGAATCACACGTCAGACACTTCCCAAGTGTCTATGACTGTAATGTATCAGCAAATAATGCGTGCAGACCTGAGTAAGGTGGCCTTCTGCAGCTGACAGATGGTAATTTTGTCAGCGCCAATTGTGTTTTAAGTGCAGGCCATGGTCTTTAGGCACTACACCCAGTGTGCTGATTACCACTGGGATTACCTTTACTGGCTTGTGCCAGAGTCTTTGCAATTATTATTATTATTATTATTACCCTCTTTATTTCCTCAGAGGAGACTCAAAGCAGCTTAACATAAAAGCATAAGCATACATAATTTAAAATACACAAATATGCAAACATTAAAACAGAATTAAATATGAAAAGTATTAAAACATTCAGAGTTAAAATCCATAACTTGCCAAATCCATAATGTTTTTAAACCATTTTTATAATTTACCCAATAAGCAGATCTATGAGTAAACAAACCATACATGATCAACATAATCGCGTCACATCCAGTAAATCAGTTTTGATATTCTTCCAACACCTTCAACTTGGTTTTCTCAGTTCTCATCATCATCGTCTACTCATATTATTCTTAGCCACAGATACCTGAGTTAGTTTTAGCATTCAAAAAACATATATTCCATATTTATCTAAAAGTCCTATATCCTGCGGTATTATCTTCTTACAATGTTTTTCTTGCTAGTTTGTTGTTGCTTTGTTTTTGTATGTTGCATTCGCTCTCTATCTCATTTTTGTATAGGAATTAATACAAAAGGGAGCAGGAAAAGATGGCACTCCATGCAAACAGATGAAATGTTGCATAGTTTAGGTGTGATGCTGGACTTCACTCTGACTTTCCTTGTTTCTTAAAGATTCCTACGATTGTGGACTATAAAGAAGTGCTACTGAACATAACTCCAATGGAGAAAAGAACTGTTTACCTCTACAGCTTTATCTGTGAACTCTCCCTGCTCAACACGGGTCTTTGCATTTACTCTCCAGCTCGTTTGGCTGCCGCGGCTTTGCTGCTAGCCAGAGTGTTGCACAAACAAGGTAAGAACAATACTATGCAATAAAATTTGAAAAAAATAAAATTGTTTTCCTGGTTGAAAGTGTTAGTGCTGTTTAATTGTGCGGTCCTTACTTTGAAAGTAGTTCTCCCACAAAGTTTTTGCAGTTTAAATAACTTTTCTCATGTTTTTATTATAGAACCAATTAGGAAATGACATCTATAACCCAGAAACACCAATCATATTGCTGTTGTAAAATGGAAAAGTTACAGTTTAGGGGTTTTTTTTAAAGTAAGTTTTGTTAGCAGAGAATAGAATAGCTTTATTGTCATTGTGTTACTGCACAACAAAATTAAATACCTTCCCCATCACACATCCCAAAAACAACACAGCCATCCCTCCACTTTGTAATCACTATTTCACAGCCCCCACATCAATGCGAAGCCATGAAGTTCAATATAGCCACAGCTCTATGGGTGCGCTAACCTGCACAACGCAGAGGTCTGCAAGATTATATGTCTGATTGGTTTTGATTTTTGTTTCCTTCAGCTCACCCTTGGAACAGTCCGCTATCGGAAAGCACAGGATTTTCCCTTGAAGAGCTGATACCTTGCGTGCTGAGCCTGCACAAGAAATGGTAAAGACTGGGGCGGGATGCAAGGAATCTGAAAGCGAGCCACAATGCAAATATCTAGATCAGGCCTGGGCCAACTTCAACCCTCCCTCCAGATGTTTTGGACTGCAACTCCCACAATTCCTAACAGCCAGTAGGAAAATAGGGGGGAGGTTTATAAAATTTGCATTTGCTGAACAAACCTGCAACAGAAACAATGACATTCTGGAGGTCTAAGATAAGTTGGTCCATGGAAAAGGTGGCACAAAGAAAGGGGAAAGGCATGGGGAGGGGTGGAACTAAATATGTTAAGTACTCGGAAGAGTTGTATTAGAACTGTAAGTACAGTATAGTTTGGATGGGGAAAGTTTTAAACTAATTTAGGACTCTTTTATTACTACACATATCATTATTTTACTTTAATAATCAGTGTTAAGACCTTCAGTTTATTCATGCACACACACACACACACACACTTATATAAGCGATGTTCGAAAAAAAGCTTGCAGAATGCAAAATAATGCAAAATAATTATATGTCTTTGTTGACTTTAGTGATTGTAAACAACTATGTCAACCCAATAGGAACCACAGGTTCCATTCTGTTGTGGCCCTTTAGCCCTATACATTAAGAAAAATCCTTTGTTAAGGTGTACTTCCTTGATGCAGATCCTGTTTCAATATGTTTTCTTTTATATTAATAAAATACATACATACATACATACATACATAATTGTGGGAGTTGAAGTCCAAAAGACCTGGAGGGAGGGCTGAAGTTGACCCAGGCCTGTTATGGAAGACTTTATAGGAACTTCTTCATAAAAGGTTATCTTATAATTAATAGTAGAAACAATGCCTGAAAGGGTTGCTTTTTCTCTCCCAGTTTCCACGAGGATGTCCCGAAAGATTATAGGCAGGTTTCCCTCACTGCGGTGAAGCAGCGCTTTGAAGATGAGCGCTATGAAGAAGTTGGCAAGGAGGAGGTGAGTCTGAAGACATAGGGGCCCATTGATCTGAGTGCGGTTGCTTATTTGGACTGCCGAGTTGTCACTGGGAGTTATAGTCTCCCGGTGTTTATGCGTGTCTACTCCAATGTCAACCTAATGAGATATACTTCCAAGTAAATGTGTGCTAAATTGCAGCTCAAATCTAGATAAGGAAGAAGGAGTGTGGTATACTTTCTGTAAATAAATCAGTGGAACATAACATTATTATTATTATTATTATTATTATTATTATTATTATTATCCTGCTTTATCTCCCCAAAGGGGACTCGAAGTGGCTTGACATACAAGCATTAGCACACAATTTAAAATATATTATTAGTTATTTTATACTATTATTATTATATTATCATATTATATTTATTTATACCCTACTTTATCTCTCGCAAAGGGGACTCAAAGTGGCTTGACATAAAAGTATTAGTATACAATTTAAAATACACAAATATGATGTCATACCTAGGGAGCCCCATTAGTTTCCGGAGAAGCTTGGAATGTGGCATATTACATGATTTATTAATTTCAGAAATCTAAGGTATCAAAAATATTTGACCTGTTCAGTTTTGTGGCCCTTAATCTGCCAAGATATAGGGCTTCCATTTTTTGACAAAAATGAGAATTTTGGATTTAACCTAGCTAATTTCCAGTCTATTCATTTCACGGTAGCTGGCAAAGCAATGAATTAACCATTTAAGGCCGATACTAGATAAGGACAGTAACACAATAAGTGCAAAGTCATTTTCTAATATCTGCCTTTCAAAACCCACACTAAATGTAAACGTTGGCTTGATAAAGCAAGGACAAAGGTTAAAAGGGCTTTTTGGAAAGGGGTTTTGAGGACATTAGTTGCAAGGAGTTGGGGTTAAAGATGGATGTAAGTCTAGCTCTACTATCTTATTATTTGGCTATTATTTGTGCCTTAGGTGATGAGTTACAGCCAGCTCTGCTCACTGCTAGGAGTGAAAGAAGAGCATCCGGAGCCAGATTCATTGTACATGAACACGGTGGAAACCTTCCTCACTTCCCCGTCAGGAAAGAGAACTAAAAGGCAAGTTTTAACAGGAAGGGATGGACGATCTCTCTGTTGCATCAACAATGACTGCAGATTGTTTCCTGTGCCTTTTTTGCAAGCCTTGAGGCATCAGCTCACCTGTTGCTGCAGCTTTGCCTGCCTCCTTCCCAGGAGTTCAGTATTGTCTCTCCTGTTGCTGTTTTTACCCATAATATTTTATATTAATTTTTAATTGTTAAAATCCTCCCATTACCCATACCACATATTTCCTCTATTATCTTTCATCCATGAGCACAATTTTCTTAGTTTATGAGCAATGTTTACATTGGCTTCACGGCCTGCTTATCCATTCCATATAAACCATCCATTTATTTTTATTTTGTCTTATTTTACCCTCCTGAATTAAACATTCTATAATGTCAGGTTGAACCGGATCGTCAAGGAAATCATTCCAGTTTTCCTTTGTCCATTTTTTCCTGTCTTTCCAACCTCACGCTGTCATTGTCCTGCTAAATTCGTGGTTTTAAGCCATTCTTGTTCATTCTCTTCAGGTTTGAGAAAGGCGAGATAGAAATATTGTAAATAAATAATAAATAAATTTTATGTTAATCTTGTTACTGAGTTCTTGTTGGAGAGAAAAGTGGGGTATCAATAAACATAATAATAATAATAATAATAATAATAATAATAATAATAATAATCCCATTAGCATCAAATCTATATTCACTTAAAGTGATATTTTAATAGTTTTTTTTTCATTTTCTTCACTATTTCTTCCCCTTTGGGCATTCCCACCACATATGGGCATGCCATCCTTTATTTAATCTCCAGTAACCAACAACACATTGGGATTAATCACTGTTTACCATATATGAAAGCTGGGGCTCGGATCCTATACCATTTCAATAACAATTTCCAGTTCCAGTTCTTTGTATTTCGCAGTTTTGATTTTCTTTATCCACTTCATTAATCTCTGTTATTTGAGTATTGTCTCTATTGTGTGGCGGTGGTTCTTAGGTTTGTCTGAAGACTTTTATGGCTGGAATCACTGGATTGCTGTGAGTTTTCCCGGCTGTCTGGCCATGTTCCAGCCACATTCTCTCCTGACATTTCATCTGCATCTGTGGCTAATGGAATCTTCAGAGGTCTGTTGTCACAGATACAGGTGAAATGTCAGGAGAGAATGATGTTGGAACATGGCCAGGCAGCCTGGAAAACTGATAGCAACCCAGTTCTCTGGTTTCTCAGGCAGAGGTCTCCTTTAGCAATGAGATGTCAGACAACAAATCTCAGGCTCTTTACCTACAGAATGTGGGCTCTACTATCTGCTGTGTTCCAAGCCTGCCTGAGCAAAATGCAAATTGCGGGTGGTAATTCCTTGTTGCTGCTGCCTGTCAAAAAGTGACGCTGCAAACAGTTTGGGGAAGGGAATGATGTCCTTGCAAACTCCTGTATTGACTCAAGTGTTGTGTGCCATCATAGAATCTCATGCACACCTCAATTTTGAAAACCCTGAAATCAAAAAAAGTTCTTGCTGGTGAATGTCATGCGCAGCAGCAAAAGGTGCCTTCTTTGTAATTTGGCCATTACAGTGGCTGCCTGCATAGGATTTCCCTTAGAAAAATGTTAGAGCACCAAAGCTTTCAGCAATAGAAAAGGAAACCTTGGGATGCGTCTGTGCTACAGAATGAATGTACTTTCTCAATGCTATGGAGACTATAGTTTGGGATTGTGGGGGCTACAAAGAAGGCTGACGCCTCACCAAACTACAAATCCCAGCATTGCTATAGCTATTACTTAGAGATGAAGTCCTTCAAATAGAAGCTCCAGGTTCTCCCAAAACAGCTTCCCCTTCTGCTCTTACTCAGCACTAAGATGACCATATGACACTAATCTGATTTTGGCAAGGTCATTTAGCCCAAAAAGGTGAGCATTAGATTCAAGGAAATATAGTAAAAAAAACCTCAAGTGTTAGTCAAAAAGGGCTTGAAACCAATAATAATAATAATAACATGGCAATTCAGCCCGGAAAATTCACAGCAACCTAATGATTCCAGCCATGAAAGTCTCTGACAAAACAACAACAATAATAGTTATATTTCTTGTCCGTCTCTCCTCACGGCTTGAGGAGGATTACAGCATTACTAAGACATAAACAAACACAATCATTTTCAAACACTCCGTAATATACACGTATTAAAACATACCTCCATAAAATATGTATCAGGTGCACAAAACAAAAACAAGGCATACAGTGAAGTGTAAAATTTAGCATTAAAACTGTCTAGGTAGGCCTGCCGGAAGAGAGAGGTTGTCACTTGTATCTTGAGGTTGAGCCGGCTTCTCTTTCTCCTTTTGAGGATTTGTCTTTGATTCCTGCTTATAGGAGAAGAGAAGATAGCATCCAAGAAGACCGGGGGAGTTTTGTGACAACCCCCACGGCTGAGCTTTCCAACCAAGAGGAGAGTCTTCTGGACAACTTTCTGGACTGGAGTTTAGATTCCTGCTCTGGCTACGAAGGCGATCAAGAAAGCGAAGGAGAGAAGGAAGGAGACAGTAAGCTATCTTTTCTTTCTTCCTCTTCTTCCTCTCCCTTCCTTTTTTACTGCTATTGCCAATAATTTATTTTTGTGTCAAAAGCATTGCATAAATATTTATTTATTTACTTACTTTATGTCTACCCCGCTCCATCTCACCCTGAGGGGGACTCAGAGCGGCTTCCAAGTTTTGGCAAACATTCAATGCTGCAAATATAAAAGATCAAGCAAACATACACAATTAACCATTAAAATCAATTAAACATATATATACAAATCAAGACCATGTAAAAACATGTAAAACTTAGCACTAATCCTGAAATCGTCATCCCGATTACTGTATATACTTGAGTATAAGCCGACCCAAATATCAGCCAAGGCACCTAATTTTACCACAAAAACCTAGAAAAACTTAATGACTCGAGTATAAGCCAAGGGTGGGAAATGCAGCCACTACTGGTAAATTTCAAAAATAAAAATAGATACCAATAAAATTACATTAATTGAGGCATCAGTAGGTTAATTTTTTTGAGTATTTACCATATTTCAAAGAAAAACAATATACTAGCTCTTTAATTGGAAAGGGGGGGTCAACAAAAACAATATGTATCAACAATAATTTTATAATAATGGGGACTCAGGGCAGCTTCCAACATAGTAACAGGCAGACATTCAATGCCGCATTGGCCCACGAGCCATTTCTTCTCTGCCAAAAATACCCAGACAGATGGCCACACAGCCTCAATAAGAAAAAAAAAGAATTGGAAGAGACCCCTTGAGCCATCTAGTCCAACCCCTTTCTGCCTTCATGCACTAAAAGCACAATCAGAGTACTCCTGACAGATGGCAATCCAGCGTCAATAATGATGATGCTGATGACGACGATGAGTTGGAAGAGACACCTTGGGCCATCTAGTCCAACCCCCTTCGGCCTTCATGCACCAAAAGCACAATCAAAGCACTCCTGACCAATGGCCACCCAGCCTCAACAGCAATAATAATAATGTTTTCACTTCCTAGCTCTGGAAGGCAGGCAGGCTGCTGTGAGTGGATGTCCTCCACTCGCTGCACCGCCTCTGCAGCTAGGGCAGGCCAGCATGAGGAAGGAGGCCAGACCCAGCCTTGCCGGAAGCGAGGCCAAGTGAAGCTGGTTGTGGAGGCCAGCAGAAGCCTCCATAGCCAGCTTCACTCGGCCTCGCTTCTGGCGAGGACACCTCCGACTGAATGAAGTGACTGGTGAGTACGCCCACTGCCGCTTTCAGTGAGGCTGCCTCCAGCCTCCTTCCTCACGCTGCCTCCTTCCTTCCTGGGGCCAGCTTCATGTGGGCAGACTTATGCCAAACAGGGCAGGCATGCTCAGCAGTTGAATAAGACAAGGTCAGGGCTGATGTTCTTGTTAATTTTGGGTCTGCACCCCATATACTATTGATAAGTTTCCACAGGATGTTATTGCGTGCAGCTACTTTGTGCTTGGTGTTCTCACAGTGTTTCCTAAATGTTAGTGTTTGATCTAAGGTGACGGCATGATATTTAGGGTGGGGAACGGTGTTCGAGCTCTTGGCCTTCCCAGGTAACTTTCAATGTCCTGTTGGCTTTACAGTTGTGTAAGTGGAAAGGACACACTTCTGCCAGGGTTAGGCTTCAGGTGGTTATCTTCATAGTAGCTGGAGAGATCTTTCACGTGGCCTTGGGAGCTGTGCAATAGTGATTAGAAGGTGGAAGGATGGCTGCGTTGGTTTGCGATGTGTGCTGGGGAAGACATTTAATTTTGTTGTACAATGACATTAATGTTATTCTATTCTATTCATCATCCTGTAATATTTTAATCCCTGGGTTATCAATGTCAGTGTTTCCTAATTGATTTTATCATAAAAACATGGGGAAGGTTGATTAAACTGCCAAAACTTTGTTTCTGTGGAAGGGACATTATCCTGACGCAGCACAGTTTGCAATAGTTTTCCAATGAATTTCTCGTTATTGAGTCTTAACTAATCCAATCTCGTTTGTGGCAGCCACAAAAACAAAAATTCTGGGAGTAGAACAACTACTTTCAAAGTCAATAGTGTGCAATGAAACAGGAAATAACATTCTCAAACCAGGAAGAGAACATGTTTCAAATTGTGTTACATAGTGTTATAGAACTTAAGTAAATAAAATCAATGTAGATTGTATAAAACCAGGTATGGTTTATATGTAAATATGTTTCAATATGTGTATTTTACAGAGTGTTTTTAAATGATGATGTGCTTTAATAGTGTTGTAACTTGCCTCGAGCCATGAGAAGAGGCGGGTAAGAATTATTATTATTATTATTATTATTATTATTATTATTATTCCCATGTGTTACCACCTTGTGTTTTAAATAAGTTCCTGACCCGATTTCATGCATTTGTGTCACTAATGAGATAATCTTTCTGTCCAGTTACAGTTCCCAGTGGAGTTCTAGACGTGGCTGTGGTGTGCATGGACCCTAAAGAGCGTGCTGCTGGCGGCTGCTGCTGCGACGCATCCAGCGATGAAGAGAGCCTCGCGAAAGAAGGGTCCTTGTCCAGTTTCAAGGAGGATGGCCATCCTGTGGCAGAGAAGAAATGGCTCGTGGGCCAATGCGGCTTATTACCGGCCTCTTCCACAGATGCCAGCTCTGGGTATTCTTCAGTTCACAGTGCCAGCCCCGGCTCCGCTGTCGATTGCAATTTCGGCACTTCTTACAAAGCCACTACCTCAGCAGCGCAACCTTTGGGTCCCATGATGAGCAAAGGCCCGCGGCTGTTGCGCAACCCAGCCATGCGTTTACAGTCCTTTCGGGCCGAAAGGAGGCAAGCCAAGCGGAAAAATGTGGCCCAGTACAGCGAGGAGGAGAGGATGAACCTGGGCTTCTTAAGCCTCTGATGCCACAACAGGATACACAAACATGGAAGTTCTGTGACATTTCTGGGATGTACGTGGTCAAAGGCTACATTGCACACGTTGGGTTGCGGGCTTTGTAGCATTGGTCTGTTTCTCTTGTTTACTAAGGGTTTTCCCCAAGGATTCTGCCAGCCTCTCTGCACCTCCTCTTGTGATTAAGCTTTGCAACTGAAATCAACAAGGCTTAAGGCATTGTTAGCAGGAGTAACCGGTTCTCCTTCTCCTCTGTGAATGCCTTGTGGGCAACATGGCATTGAAGTGTTGCTGCTTCTATTATTTTTCTCCCCCATCTCCTCCATAATCTATTGCTTGTGCCAGGTCATATACAAGGTGTTCCAAAAAAATGTATACACACACTTTCAAAAATTATAAAGTCAACATTTCTTAAAATGTAATAGAATCTAGACATTACTGACTTATTTTGTCAATGCCTGCTTTCAAACTGATGTCCATTTTGGTCCAGGCACTGCTGACAATGCAAAGCAATGGAAACGCAAACATCGCGAAAGATTTTGTTTGATATTTGTGCCCATTCTCATTTGATGGCTGCTGGTCTCAATTCAGCAATGGTTGCAGGCTTCGTAGCGTAGGCTTCCTCTTTTTAAATATCCCCATTTTTTAAAAGGAGGTCTAGTGTGAGGTGTGGTTGAACGAGCAGGGTTCAAAACAGAATGGTCCAATTCACCCTCTTCTTGATGAAAAACAAGCCGCACCATACAATAACTCGTGGTAAATTAACATGATGTTCTGCAATAAAAATGCGGGTTATTATCAAGTCCCCAGGAAGTGCCATTGCGGTGGTTCATAAGTTACTATTGTGTAGACCAAAATTAGCTATGTATCCCTATCATTCCTTCTCCCCCTTAGAACTACACAAAGCTTATGTAGTTCTAATGTGAGCATTCCTAATCTACTTAAGGGGTGTTAAATCATCAATTTCTAAGATCGCTTAAGTGTGCGGTAGATAAAACATTTATATTTTTATATTAACATTCCAAACCTAATTAAAGGGCTTCATCACTCCATCTTGGTTGTAGAACGTGCCATTCTGAACAGTGCCATCAGATTCAAAACTTGAATTCAACCCATGGTAACAAGTCTTTGAACCTCCCTCCTTCCTAAACTGTATTTGCACTTCAACTATGTTTTCACATTTCCAGGAGCATTTTAAATTGGATCTTCCTTTGTTCAAAGCTTATTCAAATGTCCATGATTAATTCCAATGGGTTTAACCTGGAGAAAAAAAAGGAACGTCACTTATCAGCTTTTAAAGTGTGTATACTTTTTTGGGGGATATCCTGTATCTGGTCTCTCATGGCTTAGCTGCAGACCTCTTCCAACAATGGCCCTCTAGTTTGAAAAGCCATGGCCAGTTTGTGCAGTGGCCAGGAGTTCTGGGAACTGGAGTCCAAAACACCGGGAGGTTGAAGAGGCCTTGTAGCCCCTTGTTGCATTTCTATCTGTTCTTTATCCCCTCCCTTTTTCGTTTTGGAAATCTTGAACATGGCTGAGAACATCTCTGCTTCCCCCTTTTCGTTCATCTTGGAACAAATGGAAGTGATAAAGAAGAACTTTAAAACTTATGGAATGGAAGTAATGCAAAACAAAGAAAGGACACAAACCTTTATATTTGCTCTCTATAACGTTTACCAGAATGTTAGCTCTTCAGTCTCTGGGGGGAACAGTTCCCCACCTCTGAACTGAATAATTTCAATTCATATTTGGTATTCCAGAAGTGACCTGCATTGCCTTATTTTAATTGCCTTTGTTGATTCTGCAGTTTGCTGAGAAGCCTGTTTACCAATTTTTTTTAAGACTAGGTGCTATTTTTGTTTTAAGCAAAACGGTGGCCATTGTCATGGATTGGTAGGAAAACGACTCTCTGGGAATAAGCATTGGATTTTTTGTGCTTTTTTTTAAAAAAAAAATCCTTATATATTTGTTTCCTTTTTTATTGTACCTGTGCCTTTAAGATGCCAAACTATAGTCCTTTCATGTCTTGATTCTCTCCCAGTCTCAAAGGGATTAATTACCCTACAAAGGAATGTGATGACAGTCATTAAACCCATGAATCTTACCCAAATTAAGGGTGAAGAATGTTTGATTCCTATTATATCTGATGCCCTATAGCTCATTGTTTGCAGAAACTATGGAATGGGCTGTCTCTCCAAACTGGTATACCTGCAATCTGAATTCAGTTATCATGGATCTATGGGCTTGATCATTGTTCTGTTGGACTAACCTCTGATCTGTGTGTGAGCAACACTTTGATGGCACAATCCCTGTTATTGTGATTGTTGTACTGGGGAAAAGAGATTTTGAACAACATCCTCTGCTTTGCCTAGAGAGGGATCTATCCACAACAGGGTCTGGTTTCTTTGATGAATTGTGCCTCCTTTAGAATGTATGCCAATGGTACAAAATGTGTGCACTTCCTAATGACTACACAATTTTGAAGATAAAAAAGAAAACACTGGACAGGTTAAATGAGTCCTTTTTAAAGATAGTAATGTCAATGACAGTTCACGTTGCTTAGTGGTGATATTTTTTTATAAAAGCAAACAATTTTTATATTAAAAAATTGGTTTCAGACTTTGTTTATGGGTAACAGCGCTCAGATAAAAGGTTTGTGTATTGTATCTTAAAGAGCTTACATACAAAATCAGCTTTAAAAAAAACCTGCAGAACTTCTCTTGTTTGCAACTTGGGAACTGCCTGTGTGTGTGTGTATAGAAAGAGAAGCTAGAGTTACACTTAAAAATGCCCCCATTCCGACTTACCTACAAAAAACAAACCTACAAAACCGATCTTGTTCGTAGCTTGGGAACTGATGTGTGTGTGTATAAATGAATGAGAGAATGATTGGGGTTACACTTCAAAAATATCCTTGTTCTAACTCACATACAGATTCAACTTTTCTTTTTGTGTACCTACATATCTATGTGCACAGACACGCGTACTTTGCTCTTCATTTGTATTGCACAGCAGATAACGCCCTTCTGAAGGCGTTATCTGAAAAATTTCCCGGGGCTGAGATAACCACAAGGTCTACATAAACAGCAGCTTCACTTCATTTCCATTTCTACAAAAGGAGTCAAATGATAATTTCTCATTTGAATGTTGTGCTTGGAAATGACCAGCTTTGCAGGGCAGAGAGATGTTATAAAAACACAACTGACAGTATAATTATTCTCGTTTGGCCCAGCAAACAAAAGGGCTGGATAACAAAAAGGGAACCCCTCCCAGCCTTAGGTAATGTTGGCTTCTTTAAGAAAATAGTCATTTTCAGAAACCAGGAGATCACAGTGTAGATTCAGAAACCTTACACATTTTCTTTGTTCCTCTCCCAATTCCTTCAAATTGTCAGTAAGAAGATGAAATGGGACAATCTAATTTTAGCAGTTGTTTCTTGACACGTCTCATTTCACTTCAGTGATACTTGGAAGCTTTCAGAAAAATCACAGAGAGAATTCACTATTGTGGTAAAAGTTTGGGAACATCATCAAGCTTAGATGCCAACCAATTAAGTATGCAGTTCTTAATTGGCCAATTTTTTCTACCTGTGCAAAGATCTATTCACAGGACAGTGTTTGGCCTGTCTTGCAACCCAACACTCAAAGAAAGATGTCACGATGAACCATTTGGCAATGTACCTTTTTACAGAAAAGCATCTTCCTAGGAGCCAATGATTAGGGACTTCCTTTTGCAATCCTGCTGGCTAAGTAAGCTTTTCTCAAGCAGTGGCAGGAAAATGCTGAAATACATGTTAATTCCTCTTCACCATCTGATCCTTCATAAACTATGTTTGGTTTGCTACATTGACTTAGTACACTTTGTTCAGAAAGACCTCAAAGACCTTCGCCTTCAGAACAGATATCCAGGATACAGATGACATGTTTCTCCAGGTCAGCAGCGGCTTTTGCAACTACATCTGTAAATGGAAATATTTCAGGATGCCCTTCATTGTTAATACTCTTGTTGACATGAAGTACCACTTGTCTGAGGCACACTACAGAACTGGTTGTACCTTTTCCATGAAATAAATGGGAGTCTTCAGGACAATATACGGGAAGGAAAGCAACATCTACAGCAATGTGATTTATCAGAAGAATAGCCACTTCATAGTATTCAGGAGGATACATTTTCAAAGGTACCTGCTTCTCCATTTGTTGCACACTGGGTTTGCATCTGACTGTCTGAAGACTGTATTGTCACATAATGTGTGTCATTAAATTTACAAGGGAGGCTTTCTGGGAAAATGCTGCTGTTGTTTAAATGTTGTGTTAAGTTGTCTTTGCTACCCAGAGAGTGCTTTACGGCACATCCTCTATGCTTGGACTCTTACAGGCACACCAGCTATTTCTTTGCTATTTTTAAAGGAATGTGTTGCTTCTTCCTTCACTCCTTGACTTTGTTTCATTTTAAATAATCACGGGGTGTCTGCGCCCTACACCACTGGAGAAATTACACTGTTTAGCCGGCATTGCACCACCTGACATCTGCCGGGAAGTAGCAGCCAATAGTGAAAGAACCAAGGCAGTGACATCCCCAGCTCAGCCCTTGTTTGGGTATCAGCCAGCACGTCAACGACTTAAATCAAGAAATAGTTTTCTAAGTTCTACAGAGACACTCGCTGGAACACCTCAGCAAGCAAGAGTCCAAAAGTGGCAAGCTCAAACCCAGAATCTCAACCAATGGCTGATACCAAATGAGAGACTCCCTCCTGGGCACACAGAAGACTGGGCGACTTGGAAGGCGCTGAACAGAACGCGCTCTGGCACCACGAGATGCAGAGCCAATCTTAAGAAATGGGACTACAAAGTGGAATCCACGACATGCGAGTGTGGAGAGGAGCAAACCACTGACCACTTGCTGCAATGCAACCTGAGCCCTGCCACATGCACAATGGAGGGCCTTCTTGCGGCAACACCAGAGGCACTCCCAAGTGGCCAGATACTGGTCAAAGGACATTTAATCAACTACCAAGCTTGCAAATTTTGTTTTGTGTCTGTTTGTTTGTTTTTTGTTCTGTTAGAAATGTAATGCAATCATCTGGTTGGACGGGTGGGAAAGAGTAATATCCACTAATGGCCATTCTCTCCATATGAGAAGCTCGCCTCTGTGTTCTAATCCATTGAATAAAGTTTTTCACTTTGGTATCTTTTGTATATGGCTGGTCTTTGTGCTAAATACCTGACTTTCATTACTAGTGGTCAGGTAAACTGTAGAGGAGCCATTCTCAGCTTCATCTCGTATCACCCGCATCTGTGTACATACCAAGTATGTCATTGGGTGAATTCCTTCAAATACATCTGGTTGACATGTAGCAAACAATTCCAGTATGAAGGGCTGCTCTGAGGTCCCATTGATAAAATGCACACAGCGACTCATCCAAAAATCCTCTCCCATGTTCCCTTTTCCTTGTGCATTGAGTCCTTCCTACATATTGCACAAGTCCAATAATATCACAGCAGTGATTATTTAGCAGGTTGTCTAATTCAGACCTTGTTATAAACTGATATTTAACTTCAGGCAACTCCCACTCTGCTATAACTTGATGTTCAGGAATGATGCTAATCTTCATTTCAGGGTCTAAGGATTCAAAGCGATTTCAATTGTAGATAATCTGGAGCCTGTGAAGGCTCCAGGAGCCACCTGTGTTTCAAGGGGATTTATTTATTTATCGTGTAATCCGCAACCAGAACATTGTATTACATTTCTAACAGAACAAAACAAACAAACAGATTTTAAAAACCCCACAAATTTTGCAAACTTGGTAGCTGATTAAATGTCCTTTGACCAGTATCTGGCCACTTGGAGTGCCTCTGGTGTTGCCGCAAGAAGGTCCTCCATCGTGCATGTGGCAGGGCTCAGGCTGCATTATTTGTATTGTCAGAAGCAAACCGAGAGTACAGTTGCAATGTATTTAAAAAACACAAAGCTTTAAAAACTTGGCATGATACTAAATGTCCTTTGACCAGTAGCTGGCCACTTGGAGTGCCTCTGGTGTTGCTATAAGAAGGTCCTCCATTGTGCATGTGGCAGGATTCAGACTGCATTGTAATAGGTGGTCTATGTTTTGCTTTTCTCCAAACCCGCATGTCGTGGACTCCACTTTGTGGCCCCATTTCTTAAGGTTAGCTCTGCATCTCATGGTGCCAGAACGCAGTCTGTTCAGTGCCTTCCAAGTCATCTATTCTGTGTGCTCAGGAGGGATTCTCTCATTCGGTATCAGCCATGGCTTGAGGTTCCGGGTTTGAGCCTGCCACTTTTGGACTCTCACTTGCTGTTCCTGCGAGTATCTCTGTAGATCTAAAAAAACCTATTTCTTGATTTAAGGCGTTGGTGTGCTGGCTGATATCTGAACTGGGGATGGGCCAGAGATGTCACTGCCTTAGTCCTTTGATTGTTGGCTGCTACTTCCCAGTGAATGTCAGGTGGTGCAATACTGGCCAAACAGTATAATTTCTCCAGTGGTGTGAGGCGTAGACATCCTGTGATAATGCGGCATGTCTCATTAAGAGCCACATACACTGTTTTAATGTGGTGAGATGTGTTCCACACTGGGCATGCACATTCAGCAGCAGAGTAGCAAAGAGCAAGGGAAGATGCCTTCACTGTGTCTGGTTGTGATCCCCAGGTTGTGCCAGTCACCTTTCGTATCATATTATTTCTAGAGTTCACTTTTTGCTTGATAGTCAAGCAGTGCTTCTTGTAAGTCAGAACATGGTCCAGGGTATCTCCCAATTATTTTGTGTGCTGCAGTGCTCCAGTGGGATTCCTTCCCAGGTAATCCTCAGAGCTCGAGATGCTTCTCTATTCTTAAGGTGAAAAATACACTTCTGTGTTTTAGATGGGTTAGGAATCAGCTGGTTTTCCCTGTAATAGACAGTAAGAGCGCCTAAAGCTTCGGAGAGCTTCTATGCAACCATTTCAAAGGTCCCTGCTTGGGCAGTGATGGCACAATCGTCAGCATAGATGAAACTCTCTGTCCCTTCTGGCCGTGGATGGTTATTTGTGTAAATGTTGAACATGGATGGAGCAAGCACGTTCCCCTGAGGCAGGCCGTTCTTCTGTTTCCGCCATCTGCTTCTCTGGCCCTGGAACTCAACAAAAAAGCTGCTCTTTTGTAGCAGATTTCCTATGAAGCAGGTGAGGTGGTAATCCTTTATGATATTATACATTTTCCTCAGAAGAAGGCGATTCTTTACAGTGTCATTGGGTGCTGACAGGTCTATGAAGACAGCTCCTGTGATCTGCTGCCTTTCAAAGCCATGTTCTATGTATTGTCGAAGGCTTTCATGGCTTGAATCACTAGGTTCTTGTGGGTTTTTTTGGGCTATATGGCCATGTTCTAGAGGCATTTCTCCTGACGTTTCGCCTGCATCTATGGCAAGCATCCTCAGAGACCTCACCTCTGAGGATGCTTGCCATAGATGCAGGCGAAACGTCAGGAGAAATGCCTCTAGAACATGGCCATATAGCCTGAAAAAACCCACAAGAACTGAGCATCTTCTATGTGCTGAGTCAGGTTCAACACTTGCGATGTGTAGCTTTTGCCTTTCCTAAAGCCCGCAAATAAAATAATATAAAGAAAATAAAATAATATAAATATTAAAATAATATATTGATATAATAAAATAATGTCACAATAAAATAATTAATAAATAATAGAATGCAATACTATGATAGTCATAAAAATAATAAAATAATTACTGTATTGTCGAAGGCTTTCATGGCCGGGATCACTCAGTTCTTGTGGGTTTTTTCGGGCTATATGCCCATGTTCTAGAGGCATTTCTCCTGACGTTTCGCCTGCATCTATGGCAAGCTTCCTCAGAGGGTGAGGTCTGCTGGAGCTGGGAAAAAAGGGGTTTATATATCTGTGGAATGACCAGGGTGAGACAAAAGGCTTTTGTAAGTTGGGCTAGGTGTGTCTCACCCTGGTCATTCCACAGATATATAAACCCCTTTTTTCCCAGCTCCAGCAGACCTCACCCTCTGAGGAAGCTTGCCATAGATGCAGGCGAAACGTCAGGAGAAATGCCTCTAGAACATGGCCATATAGCCCGAAAAAACCCACAAGAACTGAGGGAAAATAATTACTGTAATCATTAATACAAAAACAATAAAATAACCATTATAATAATAAACTAATCGGTTTAATAATTTAGAAAATCAATATAATGATATTATAAAAATAGCATAATAAAATGTAATAATATAAAATAATAATATGATGATGATGATATTGATGATAATAATAATGACGGTGCCGGCGGTTGGGAGGGATTGTGGGCGGGCCTGCGGGCGCTTCTTGGCTCCTGATAGGCCGGCCTCCTCCCTCCCTCCCATATCCCTTAGCGCCTACCTCTGAAGCGAGGCCTCTCAGGCTGGGGAGTCGCGTGAAGCGCCATGCAACGGTTGCGGGGCAAGAGGGCCCGCGCCGGGCCGGGAAAGGCGGCGGAGAAGCAGCAGGAGGCGAAGAGGGGGAAGCCTGCGTGCGGCAGGTGCGTCAAGGAAGCAGGCAGGCCTCCAGAAAGAAAGGACGATGTCTCCATTATTATTATTATTATTATCTCTCCTGAAGGCGACTCAAAGCGTCTATGTATCGATTACTGATATTACAATGTATTATTATTACTATTATTATTACTTTATATTATTATTATTATTAGTAGTAGTAGTAGTAATAATAATAATAATAGTATTATGTTTATTCATACCCCGCTTTATCTCTTCCAAAGCAGATTCAAAGCAGCTATTATCTATTATTATTATTATTATTATTATTATTATTATCTTTATTTGTACCCCGCTAGCATCTCCCGGAGGATTCGATGCGGCTTACAATAGGCCGAAGCCCAACACAATACACAATACAACATCTGGCAAATAAAAACAGTTAAGCAGAAAAACAATAACAATGGTAATACAACAAGACATTATTAAAAACTGAGTCGGGCGAAGTAGGGGTACACGGTTAAAAGTGCTGATGTGTCAGAGGGGTGTGGGATTATGATATAAGTGCGGTGTGCAGTGTGCGGTGATTTTGGTACTAAAGTGCTTCTGGGATTTGGTACTGGGAGAATTCCTAATCTGAAAAGGCACATTGGAACAGCCAGGTTTTCAAATTCTTCCTGAAGACTGCCAGTGTAGGAGCTTGTCTGAGATCTTTCTTTTTATTACTACTACTACTACTACTACTACTATATTTATTTGTACCCCTTTATCTTTATCCCGAAGAAGACTCAAAGCGGCTATGTATCGATTTTATTATTATTATTGTTATTATCTTTATTCATACTCTGCTTAATGTCTCCTGAAGCAGACTCAAAGTGGCTATGTATTCTCTATTATTATTATTATTATTATTATTATTTGAAACACAACAAGATGAGTCCGCAGCAAACAAGATCACTCTACTGGCTATTGTATTAGATCACACATCGGACACTTCCCAAGTGTCTAGGACTGTGTGATGTATCAGCAAATAATGCGTGCAGATCCCAGTAAGGTGGCCTTCTGCAGCTGGCAGATGGTAATTTTGTCAGCACCCATTGTGTTTAAGTGCAAACCAAGGTCTTTAGGCACTGCACCCAGTGTGCCGATCACCACTGGGAGCACCTTGACTGGCTTGTGCCAGAGTCTTTTCAGTTCGATTTTTAAATCCTCATATTGTGTCAGCTTTTCCAGTTGTTTCTCTGCAATCCTGCTGTCACCTGGGATTGCAATATTGACAATCCATACTTTGTTTTTTAACACGATTGTGAGGTCAGGAGTATTGGGCTCCAAAACTCTGCCAGTCTGAATTCGGAAGTCCCAGAGTAGTTTGACATGTTCATTTTCTGTAACTTTTTCAGGCTTGTTATTTTATTTATTTATTTATTTATTTACTTCGCTTATATACCACAATTCTCAGCCCAAGGGCAACTCATTGCGGTGTACAACATAGAAAACAGGTGCAAAATACAAAACATAGTGTAAAATAATCCACAATTCATTATTATCAAAAAACATCTTATCAAAACATCAACATTACTACAGAAGCCATTCCGAATCGTCTCATCGTCAAAACCACAATCCAATAACATTTCCGTTGTTCCATTCCTATAGTCAAATTACCAGTCATTGCACTTCTTGTTCAAAAGCCTTCTTAAACAGCCAGGTCTTTAACTTCCTGCGGAATATCAACAGGGAGGGAGCTAGCCTGATGTCCACGGGAAGGGTGTTCCACAGCCGAGGAGCCACCACCGAGAAGGCCCTATCTCTCGTCCCCGCCAGCCGTGCCTGTGACGCAGGCAGGATCGAGAGCAGGGCCTCCCCGGACTTGTTATCCCACCAGTTCTTTGTTGTGTTATATTATTATTAGTATTTATTATTATTATTATTATTATTATTATTATACTCTACCATGGGTACTCGGCATTGCCCGGGTTATTTGAAAAAGTCAATTGTTTAATTGTACAAAATGCGTACGGTTGTGCATGAACTACAACTAACATTATGCCAGGTTAACCCTGAAAAGCCCCATCAGTACTTAATTTGCTCTAGATCAGTGGTTCCCAACCTTTTTTGACCAGGGACCACTTTGATCAGAGACCACTTTGACCAGGGACCACTCTCCAGCATTAGTACCAAAAGGGGCAGGGCTGGACAGCTCTGCAGAAAGGAGTAGAAATAAAATAAAATAAGAGGAAGGAGGTTTGCAGACCATATTTTCATTATTCGCAGCCCATGGCTGGGCCGTGGCCCACAGGTTGAGAATCACTGCGCTAGATGCATCATCGGTGGGGTTCAGTATGCTCTCTGGCTGTAGGGTAAACTACAATTCCCACTATGGTGAATCAGTCCCCTCAATCCCCTCCAGTAGGTTGAGTTAGTCATGGGGGTTCTGTGTGCCAAGTTTGGTCCATCATTGGTGGAGGTCACCGTTTCTCTGGTTGTGGGTAAATTACAACTCGGGAAAGTGAGTTCCCCCCAAACCCTGCTAGTAATCAAATTTCAACATATCAGGTATGTGTGCCAAGTTTGGTCCAGATCCATCAGTGTTTGGGTTCACAGTGTTTTCTGGGTGTAGGTGAACTACAGCTCTCCCAAATCAAGGTGAATTTCCCCCAAAGACTTCCAGTATTTTTTGGTAGTCATGGGGGGCTCTGTCTGCCAAGTTTGGTCCAATTCCATCTTTGGTGGAGTTCAGAGTGAGTGTTGATTGCTGGTGAACTATAAATCCCAGTACCTACAACTCCAAAATGTCCAGGCCAATTTCTCTCAAAACCCACCAGTATTCAAATTTGGGCACATGCATGCCAAGTTTGGTCCAGATCTATCATTGTTTGGGTTCATAGTGCACTCTGGATGTAGGTGAACTACAACTGCTATGAATCCATCCAAAGATTTCTGGTATTTTTTGTTGGTTGTGGGTGTTCTGTGCGCCAAGTTAGTTCCAGATCCATCGTTGGTGGAGTTTAGAGTGCTCTTAGATTGCAGGTGAATTATACAACTATAAATCATGGTGAATTCTCCCCAAACCCCTCTAGTATGTTCAGTTGCTGATCAATTCCACTGTTTGCTGTGTGCTATAGAAAACAATAGGAAAGGTATTGTCGAAGACTTTCACGGCCGGAATCACTGGGTTGTAGGTTTTTTCGGGCTATATGGCCATGTCCTAGAGGCATTCTCTCCTGACGTTTCTACCTCTGAGGATGCTTGCCATAGATGCAGGTGAAACGTCAGGAGAGAATGCCTCTAGGACATGGCCATATAGCCCGAAAAAACCTACTACAACCCAATAGGAAAGGGTTATGGGAGAGGCAGTGGGCGGGATCATGCAAATTCCACACCAATGGAGAGAGTAAGAAACACTTGGATGTCTGTGGTGGAGGAAAAACAGAAAATCTAGTATGAAATTGTTCCTGTATGAAAGCCTTCACTTGGGTGGTGGACAGTATGGTGTTTGTGGAGAACATTGGCGGGCTCTTGTACATGTTCATGGTGCTCACTATAACCCACAATGTCACTGAAGAGACGGCTATTGCTGCCTCCTGAGTAGAGGAAGCTGTAACTGTTTGTGGAAGCTTGTCTGTGTAAGTGGACATATTTTCACTTTTATTATGTGTATAGATTATTATTCTTATTATGTTTATTAATACCCTGCTTTATCTCTCCCAAAGGAGACTCCAAGAAGCCATGTATCTATTATTATTATATATTATATTATTATTTATTATATTATTACATGTATTATATTATTGTTATATTTCTTTATACCCACTTTATCTCTCCCGAAGGAGGCCCCAAGTGGCTATGTATCTATCATTATTTTAAATACATGTTTTGGTGTTAAAAAGTACAGTTTGGACATCCTTTACCCCAAATTCTCCCAAAGAACCCTGATTGTAGTCTACACTGCCCTATAACCCAGTTTGTGAATCCAGATTATCTCCTTTGAATCTGATTCATAAAGTCCAGCTCAAAGCAGGAAGGGCTTCTCCTGGGGATCTCACAGGAAGAAACGATCTGCCGAACAGCTGGGACCTGAGCCATATTGGGATTTATCTACTGTGAATTTGTACCCGGAAAGAAAGTGCAAATATTACATGCTTTTCCTTATGCCTAATTATTTATTTATAGCATTTCCGTATCGCCTCCCAGTTAAAACAACACAAAGAGAATTTAAACAAAAAAAACTTTTTAAAAACTCATAAAAGGAGTCAAAAACAATCCTAGCATCCAGTTTTAAAACTGTTTGAAACAGTAACTTGAAACTTCATTTTTTTAACAAGCTTGAAAATGGTTCTGAATAAATTCCACTTTACGACAGATCAGAGACAGATTAGAGAACAAATAGGCGGAGTGAACAGGAAGCAGATACAGAAGTATTTAGGTTTTGTTTTGTTTTTGTTTTTTTAAAAGGGAATGCCTGTATTTTTACATATGTACATAAGGAGATGTCTCGAAGATAGGACCCCAGTAAAGGATGCTCACTCAATCAGGACTTGAAATGATGGTAGATTGAGAACTGTTTTCAGTTGGAAAGAACGTATATATTGTCTTCCTTTTTGAGATTTTTTTGGGATTGGTGTTTTGTCAGAGTTGCCTGATATTGGCTGGAAATCCTGTTAGTCACAGCTAGAGTAGACTCATTCAATCTGCTTCTTGGCCTTTTGGCTAAGATCAAGTGTAGAATAATGAGTCAACCGACATAGGGTAAATCCCATGAATTCAATGGGTCTGTTTCATTCAAGTGTACAGCCAGACCTCCACGTTTACGGATTTCATGTTTGCAGATTCAACTACTCACGGTAATTTAATCCAGACATTCTCTAGGAATGTTTAGATCCTTCTGCACCACCATACAGTCAACTTCATCTGCTGGAAATTGGCATTAGCTTTATCAATAGTGATGTAGAATGGTGCAGAGACACATTTTGAAGCACAGGGTTCCATCTAAACCATTTTAAACAGAGGCTCAAGACTTCAGACTGTTGGGGGGCTGGGCTGTCGTTTGTTGTGGTTGTTGTTGTTGTTGTGGGCCTTCAAGTCATTTCAGACTTAGGATGACCCAATCATAGCATTTTCTTGTCAAGATTATTCTGCTTTTGTCTTCCCTCAAAGGCTTTATTTATTTTTATAGTGTGGGTAGGCAATTGCTTCTGTTCTCTCTTGTTTTTAATGTTTTTCATTGTGTTATATTAAAGCAACAATTAATATCTTCGTAGACAAAAGAGCCCCATCTAGATGATGTAGCCTCCAAATTCGGATTAAGATATGTTTTTCTATTTTGACATTGATTTGTTTGTTTATTTACTATATTTCGACCCTGCTCTATCTCACTCCAAAGGGGACTCAGAGCAGCTTACAGTTTTGGCAATCATTCAATGCCACATTGCAATAGAAATATACAAATGCAACACATTGTTCTCTTTTTCTTCTTGATTTTTTCCTCCCAGAATGGCTCATTTTTGTCCACAGTGCGGGCAGGAAGCACAGGCAGTGTTTAACTTCTGCCCTTCTTGCGGAGGCCGGTTGCCTAAACAAGAAGAGGAGCCTATGCAAATCACACCATCTTCTTCACTAAAAGGTATAAATGTAGATCTCTAAAACATTAACATGGTGTATCTGAAGGCCAAAAGGAGTATTTAGTAGCTTAGAATTGAATAGACTAGTTTCTACAGTTGTGTCCAGGTGGGATGAAAGCATAGTGCGGGGCCATTCTGTTTGCCCTGAGAAAGATGTCTAGGCTGAGACTGCAGTGCTTTGGAAGATATGGCTCATTAGAAAATACATCAATGTTTTGTCTAAGGGCCCTTCCACACAGCCATATAATCCAGAATATCAAGGCAAATAATCCACAATATCTGCTTTGAACTGGATTACCTGAGTCCACACTGCCATGTAATCCAGTTCAGTGTGGATTTTATGCAGCTGTGTAGAAGGGGCCTAAGGTAGAAGACAATAAGAGGGAGATCACACTACAGCTGAACAGACAACCAGAAAAGCTACAACCTTCAGTTGTGCAATCCTGTGTCTTGCTATTAGACTCTAGGGAAATCCCTCTGTCAACAAGAGCTTGGTGGTGGGTCATTAAATATTGGATTAAGGTCAGTGTTTTCAGGCTGGATTCAGGTCTGATTCACCACCTAGCCCAGGATGATTACACTAGCAACTGGTTCAAGCTTAACTCTAAAAGAGCCTCTTCTATCAATCTTACTTCACTTTCTTATCTCATTTGGGTTATGACATGGCACTGAAATCTATCAAAGACTGTGGGACATTGCCTTCTGTGAGCTGCGCTTTTGCTCATATGTTTCTTGTTCCCCAAACACCCTGAGTATAAACACTATGCTGGGCCTTTTTATGAAGCAACTTATCTTAAGAACTTGACTGTGGACAAATATTGCTGCCTATTATCCAAGGCAAGGTGCAACATGTTTCCATCCAAAGTGCATTGATGTAGATTTGCAGGAGGGAGTCCCATACAATGCAAGAATTTGCCCTTATAGTAATAACCAGGGTGTTGAATATATGTCTCATATCTTATTGTCCTGCAGTTTTTACAAGCAGTCTTGGCTACATATTATTTATCCACTGGTGAGCAACGTTCCTTGTAGATCAGCCCAATTCCATGTTAAATTCTTACTAGGCAACAATTTCCCCTAATAAGCTGTTGCCAAGTTTCTCTCTGAGGAAGCCAGGATAAGACAACTTCCTGTATTAGACTCCGGTTTAAACTTGCCTTGTATATGTTCACAGTGTTTTTACCCATGTTCATATGCTTCTAGAATCGCACTCGTTTAGGAATCTGTTGTTCACTTTTTCTGCTGAGCCAATTGGGTATTTGGAGCACAATCTAGATTGATTGATTGATTGATTAAAACAACCTTGAGTTTGGTTGTAGCTTTTTGGTTTGCAAGAAGTGAACCAGGCTGTTAATAACTGGGTATTGTGGAGGTCTCCCAGTCATAGGATTGCCAGAAGCCATGGTCAATCCAAAGGGGATTAATAACAACAAAGAACAAATGCTTCTGATACTAATCCAATTGTTTGCTCACTTCCGCTGTGCATTGGGACTCAAAATACTGTTCATTGAGATTCCAGAAGTCTTTATAAGCAAGATGCAAATGAAGAGACTTTCAGAAAACCATTCATGAAGTGTTCTTGTTCTCTAGCTTTATTTGCAGTTGCTCTGCTTTTTCAGTTTTTTTTTAATGAACAGATCTCTGGTTTTATACACTGTGAAAAAAATTTCCAATTTAAAAAATTTGGACAATCCAAAAATGGATGAAGGGAAGATACAACTAAGGAAAATATTTTGGTATGTGAATGCTAGACCTATGTTACTTCTTGCTGCTGCCAGGCTCCTCAGATGCTATGTTTTGGAACTACTGGCATCATGCTCACCTTTTTTAAAAACAAACTTTTGTCATTATGATAATGTCACCTTTGTTTTTGCCCAGGACTAAGTCAGGAAATCCAGGATCAGCTGCAAAGACCTGCTGCAATGAAAAAAGTGGAGTTGGCTTTACCAGACAAAGAAAAAGCCTCTGCTTCACCTAAACGAGCTCTTGCACAGAAATCAGCATCTACTGTGTCTCCAAAGGCACAAAGTGAGGATTGCAAAGATTCCCTTTGACAGATAGCAATGCTTCATCATGTCTCTTAGGGATTCCCAGAACCATAATTGGGTTCTCCCCCCCCCCCCCCCCCACGGGTGCTGTACATATGAATCCAAAAGACATTCCAAAGGTTACAGTTTGTCTGAGAAAATTCTAGCACGCCTAACTGGCTCTCAGCTATTTCTTGCTCATTTACCTGCATTGAATTTGATCTTTTTTCTTCAGTTCACTGCACTTTTATCCTGTTCCTCCTTCAATGAACCCAGTAAAATTGTGTCTTTGAAAAAGAAGTCTCAAAAATCCTGTGAGGCATTCTAGACTGAAGGAGTGAATGGCATCAAACTTCTGTTTATAGATCTCCAAAACTGGAGAACCCACTACGTTTCAAGGCAGTGTATTCCACTGTCAAATTGCTCTCACAATAAAGCCATATCCTCACTGAGGAATTGTAGCAGTTTGACAATGTATTAACTGTCATGGCTCAATTCTGTAGAATCCAGGGAGATCCTCTCCAGAAGACCTTAGAGGTTGTGTGGGTTTGTAGGGGAAGATGCGGTCACAAAGATAGGCAGGGTCTGAACCATTTAGAGCTTTATAGGTAATAACCTGCACCTTGAATTGGGACTGGAAACTTATTATTGGCAGCCAGTGAAGCTGTTTAAACAGGGGGGGTTGACTGCTCCCTGTAACTTGCTCCAGTTAGCAACCTGGCCGCCAATCTTTGTACCAACTGCAGTTTCCGGGCCATCTTCAAAGGCAGCCCCATGTAGAGAGCATTACAGTAATCCAACCTTGAGGTAACTAAGGCGTGGACCACGGTGGTCAAATCAGACTTCTCGAGGTATGGTTGCAGCTGGCACACAAGTTTTAACTATGCAAAGGCCCTCCCAGCCGTCCGGGATCCAGGGAGCTTCCTTGAATTGAGGTGGAAAAGAGTAGTAGAGTTTCGTGTCATCTGCATACAGATGGCACCCAATTCCAAAACTTTGGATGGACTCGCTCAGTGGTTTCATGTAGATGTTGAAGAGCATGGGGGAGAGAATGGAACCTTGTGAGACCCCACAGGTCAAAGGTCAAAAGAGTCTTTGCATTTTATTTTTTGTTAACAACAAACATCACTGTCTCCCCTAGTGATGCAGGAGCTTGCAAATACAAGTAACCCGTATTTGTCTTTATTTTGGAAAGCAAAAGCCAGTCCCCGATCTCCCAAAAAGAGCCGAAGTGTGAGGCCTCTCCCTGAGGGCCAGATCCTGACCGACCTGAATGATAAACACTGGGTTCTTAGAAAACTTCTGGCCGAGGACGACAGTGGGCTCATCTATGAAGGTACAAAATATGATTACATGGATAACACATTGGACCCAGTATGCCGTTCTGTTCTATGCTCTAATTTCTGAAAGGAAGTCTATGGTGAAACTAAGATAACTTGCCCTTATATGTGCACCAGAACCATTTCTGTGGACTTATTTCAGGCCGATGATTATTTTGGGGCTTATTTGTTTTATTATTGCCTCAAAAAGACAGTAGTTCTTTCTCCTACCCTGGACATCATGCCACAGGAATACATAGAAGCCCCACTTGCCTAGTTTCCAACATACCTCACAACCTCTGAGGATGCCTGCCATAGATGTGGGTGAAACATCAGGAGAGAATGCTTCTGACACATGGCCAGACAGCCCGGAAAACTCACAGCAACCCCAGTGATTCTGGCCATGAAAACCTTTGGCAACACATTAAATGGATAGGTTTTCCAATCTAAAACATTTCATTTCATATACGATCCTATCTTACTTTCCTTTCTGGTTAAGATAGCATTACCAGGATCTGATATGCCACATAGAAAGAAGTGTTAGAAGTAAAGGCAGTCCCTGAGTTACAAACATCCGACTTACAAATGGTTCATAGTTCAGATCAGGGCTGAGACAACAGGAAGTTAGAGGAATATACCCCTAGAAAAGGAAACTCGCTCCTCCAGGAGATATTGTCCTGGTGAAAAAGGGTCTCCACTGAAGCTTCATCACCAAGCCTTGTTTCCACAACAAGCCAAATTTTCCAAAATCTAAATCTCAAATGGACAGGAAGTGAGTAAAATCTTCCAAACCGGGGAACAGACAGCAAAACAAACACCACAAGGCTTTCACACACGCATACACACACACACACACACACACACACACACTGCCAGAAGTGATTAGAGCAGCCCCCACCCTCATATCCTTTAGGAAGAATATGAAGACTTACCTGTTTGAAATAGCTTTTAATTGGTCTGTAACAGAAGCCCAGGATTTTATAGAATAGTAGAGTTGGAAAAGACCTCGTGGGCCATCCAGTCCAACCCCAATCTGCCAAGAAGCAAGAAAATCACATTCAAAGTACCCCCAACAGATGGCCATCCAGCCTCTGTTTAAAAGCCTCCAAAGAAGGAGCCTTCACCACTCTCCGGGGCAGAGAGTTCCACTGCTGAACAGCTCCCCTTACAGTTAGGAAGTTCTTCCTAATGTTCAGGTGGAATCTCCTTTCTTTCCTGCAGTTTGAAACCATTGTTCCGCATCCTAGTCTCCAGGGTAGCAGAAAACAAACTTGCTCTCTCCTCCCTATGACCTCACCCTCATCATGTCTCCTCTTAAACTTCTGTTTTGCAGGCTAAACTTGCCAGCTCTTTAAACCACTCCTCATAGGGCTTGTTCTCCAGACCCTTAAACATTTTAGTTGCCCTCCTCTGGACACATTCCAGCATAGAGTCAACATCTCCCTTCAATTGTGGTGCCCAGAAATGGACACAGTGTGATTCCAGGTGTGGTCTGACCAAGAAAGAAGAGAGGGGTAGCATGACTTCCCTGGATCTAGGCACTAGACTCCTATTTATGCCGCCACATGACATTGTTGGCTCATGTTTAACTTGTTCCCCATGAGGACTCCAAGTTCTTTTTTCACACAAACTGTTATCAAACCAGACATTGTCCCCCATTCTGTATCTTTGCATTTCATTTTTTCTGCGTAAGTGGAGTGTCTTGCATTTGTCCCTGTTTTTTTTTTTTTTTTTTTGGGAGATTCCTTACAAGGCAAGAAATATATCTTCATGATCAAGACGGTTTCAGAGTATGTCCAAATACATCTTGATATTACATCAATAAAAAAACAAGAATGGGAGCAGGCAACAAAGTACTCTCTTATGACTAGAGCTTTCTGACTATTTTACAGAAAGCTCTAGTCATAAGAGAGTACTTTGTTGC
This sequence comes from Anolis sagrei, assembly GCF_037176765.1. Lineage (NCBI taxonomy): Eukaryota > Metazoa > Chordata > Lepidosauria > Squamata > Anolidae > Anolis > Anolis sagrei. Next base: position 27,883,715 of record NC_090034.1, on the reverse strand, counting down.
CTGCTCCCATTCTTGTTTTTTTTATTGATGTAATATCAAGACTATTTTACATATACAGGCATAAACAATTGCAAAAACCCAATTTGCGTAAATTGAAAGATGTCCAAAATCATAATCAAATGTTTCATTAGCATTATGCCAACATATTTAATTTTTCCAGGAATCACTTTTTTCTACTTTATAGCATTCCAGCTTGTCCACATAGTATTACATATATTTTTTAATTCTTTCCCTTTTCTTTTCTCCCCCCCCCCCCCTTTTTCTCCCTTCCCTTTCTTTTCTTGACAACCATACATAATCCCTTTTCTAAACATCCACATAGTATTCACGTCTCAGGAGTTCCACCATAACACATATACCATGGAAAAGAAAGTCACACCAAAAGATCAACAAAAGATTCCTCATCATTTCTTTCTTCAGAAGGAAGTCAAACCATTTGACGAAAATCAGGCTTTTGTATTCGTCAGTCTTGGAATCCCCATGTTGAAATAGCCTTTCCTTCTAAAAACCTTTTGAAGGGTTCCCAGTCTTTCCTAAATTCTGAAGGGTCTTTTGACTGGAGATATCCCGTCAAATGTCCATCTCTGCCACTTCTGCCACTTTCATGATCCATTCCTCCATTTCCGGTGTTTCCTCCAATTTCCAGGCTTGTATGTAAACGATTCTTGCAGCAGTTACCATCATGGTGAAGAGTTTGTCATGTGACTTCAGCAGTGATCTGTCTGTTATTCCTAGTAGGAATATTTCTGGATGCATAGGTATTTTTAGCTTTAATATTTTTTTCAATAGTTTTATGGACTTTAATTCAAAAGCTTTTTGCCTTCTTGCAAGACCACCACATATGGAAAAATGATCCTGTTGCTTGTTTACATTTCCAGCAAGTGTTTTTTAATTGTGGCTGCATTTTGGCTAATTTAGCAGGTGTCATATAGGACTGATAAAACATTTTATAGAAATTTTCCAGAAGTTAATAGCTTCTGAAAATTTTAATTTTTACACTCCAGAGATATTCCCAATTATCTAAACTGATCAAGTGGCCAATGTTTTTGGCCCATTTTACCATACATTCTTTGATATATTCATCTTCTGTATGCAATTTTAACAAGAGGTTGTAGAGCTTAGAGAGTTGTTTATTTCTTGATTGTAGTATCTTGTTAAAATCTGTCTTTTCTAGTTCAAATCCTGTCTGCACATCTTTTTGATACTGTTGGTGTATTTGTGCATATTCAAACCAGTTCATATTATAGCCTTGTTGGTTTATTTCTGTCAGTGTTTTCAGTTGGAGGTTACCTTGTGATTTCTTGAGTATTTCCACATATGTTGGCCATCTTTTACTACCTTTAGGGTTTCGACTTTGTTTGAAAGCTTCCTGGATTGAGGTCCATTGTGGTATTTTTGTATAAAATGTTTTTTTATATTTGTTCCAAATTTTCATCAGGGTTTTCCTAATTGGGTGTTTGTTAAAATTTGGATCTTCTGCCACTTTTCCATAAATTAAGTAAGCATGTAAGCCAAATTTTAAAGTATCTCCTTCAAGAGTTATGAGACTTTGATTGTCAAGATGAATCCATTCTTTTAGCCAATTCACTATAGCTGCTTCTCTATATAATTTTAGGTTTGGGAGAGCCAGTCCTCCTCTTTTTTTAGTGTCTTGTAGATTTTTCATCTTTATTCTAGGTTTCTTCCCTCTCCAAATAAATCTCGTAAGTTCGGCATTCCAATTTGTAAGTTCTTTTTCCTTGATGTCCCTGTTGAACTTCATCTTGTTAGTTTTGGCCATTCATACCTCTAATCTGTTAAGATCATTTTGAATTCTGCTCCTGTCTTCTGGAGTATTGCCTCTCCCTCCCAATTTGGTGTCGTCTGCAAACTTGATGATCATGCCTTCTAACCCTTCATCTAAGTAATTAGTAAAGATGTTGAACAGAACTGGGCACAGGACGGAACCCTGCTTATGACACACCACACGTCCCTTCTTTCCAGGATGGAGGAAGCATTGGGGAGAATCACCCTCTGGGTTCGTTCACTTACCAATTATAGATCCACCTAACGGTTGTTTTGCCTAGCCCACAAGTCTACATAGGGACCACCAAACGCAGCATTGTCCAAACACGAATCAAGGAACATCAAAGGCACTGCAGACTACTTCAACCAGAGAAGTCAGCCATAGCAGAGCACCTGATGAACCAGCCTGGACACAGCATATTATTTGAGAACACAGAAATGCTGGACCACACCAACAACCACCATGTCAGACTACACAGAGAAGCCATTGAGATCCACAAGCATGTGGACAATTTCAACAGAAAGGAAGAGACCATAAAAATGAACAAAATCTGGCTACCAGTATTAAAAATCTCTAAAATTACAACAGCAAAACAGCAGAGAGGAAACAACCACGCACAGCTTAACACCTCTCAACAAAAGATTTTCCCAGGCTCAGCCAGGCCTTCAAATGCTAATGAAGGTGGTCAGTTGAAACATTCACACCTAGCTCCAGCAGAGAAGAGCTCTTTGCCCCACCCCAGCCATTCCACAGATATATAAACCCATTGTCCTAATTCCAACAGACCTCACTACCTCTGAGGATGCTTGCCATAGATGCAGGCGAAACGTCAGGAGAAATGCCTCTAGAACATGGCCCTATAGCCCGAAAAAACCCACAAGAACCTAGTGATTCCAGCCATGAAAGCCTTCAACAATTCATTGCTTCATGAACAACTTGTAACGGTGGAAGAATAATAATGAGCACTTAGGGGACTTAATCTAGAACTTTAACTAGTCCTGTGATACAAAGACAGTCATCCAACTTGTAGAAATTGGAGATATCTATTGTTGCTAAACCATGTCAGAACCTGATGTTATTTAGGATTCAAATTTTGTAATGTTGCAATGACTGACTTGCTTTTGTGGCTTGATAGGGTCTTCCTTTTTAAAAAAGCAACAAAAAAAGCACTGTGATCTGTATGTATCCATAACCATCAATGTATTTCATCCTTCCACAGCAGAGCCAGCCTCTGGAGCTTGCCTTCCTAAGCAGAGATACACCCTCAAACTTGTGAGTCCAGATCTCTGTGTCAGGTGTAGCAGAACTATTGAAACGGAAGCTTGGCAAATCCAAAATGGCAAATGCAATAGGAAGGGCTATCGTAGGCCTGGGCCAACTTTGGCCCTCCCTCCAGGTGTTTTGCACTGCAACTCCTACAATTCCTAACAGCCAGTAGGCTGTTAGGTATTGTGGGAGTTGCAGTCCAAAACACCTGGAGGGCCCAAGTTAGTAGAGGACACTAACACTCTTGACTGCTGGGTAATCTGATTCTGTACCTTAGATCAGTGTGGCTGTTTGTTAGGCCAGAAGCAAGAGTCTTTATGGCAACAGGCAGGAATTTGTGTGGTAAAGGGAGTCAGGTTGGAATCTCATCTTGGTACTTTTTCTATTTTGAAGACTGGGTTCTTTTGATTCTTTGGCTGGCTTTGAATAATCAGGGCTTGCTAACATTTTCAACCCAAATCAGTCCCCTGCTTCCCTTTGAAATTACATTTTGTATCCCCCATCTTTGGCACTCAGACACTCAAATGTATCTCTATAGTTATTAAACTGTGTGTTCTTTCCTATTCTGTTTCCTATTCTCTGAAATTTAAATGATAATCATCATTGAATTAAACTTGCAGGCAACCTGCTCAGTCATAACCATCTGTAACCTCTCCTGGGCTTAATAAGAAATCCTAATGACTTCTCAAGGGCTTAAATAATGAAAGAGAGGATGCAGAGGGAAATGAGCAACACCAGTAAATTGTGGGTTAGATATATACATGGAGTGGGTTTGTAAGCTTTGTAAGGCATAGCAACTCCAATCTGCATAATCAAGGAAGCTTCCACTTCAGCCCCGTCTACACTGCCATATAATGCAGTTCCAACTGCATTATATGCTCAGTGTAGACTCATATAATGCAGATTTAACTGGGTTATATGACTACACTGCCGTATTATCCAGCGCAATGCAGTTAAACTGCATTCTGAAACTTGATGATATGGCAGTGTAGATGGGGCCTCATATAATCCAGTTTAAATGTTATGTATGTGTTATGTTTAGTGGTTTTAATTGATTTTAAGTTCATAGTTATATGTAGTAATTCGTTATTATGATTTCTTTGTGTACTGTATGCTGACATTGAATTTTTGCCATTAGTATGTTGTAAACCATGTTGTAAACTGCCTCGAATACCCCCAGGAGTGAGAAAGGCGGTATATAAATACAGTAAATAAATAAATAAATTTAGTGCAGTTCAATCTGCATTATACGACTCTACACTGACACTATAATGCGCTTCAAACTGGGTGATATGGCAGTGTAGATGGGACATCATATAATCTGGTTTAATGCACTTCAACCTGCATTATATGAGTCTACACTGACCCTATAATCCAGTTCAAACTGGATGATATGGCAGTGCAGATGGGGCCTCATATAATCCAGTTTAATGCAGTTCAGTCTGCATTACACTGACCATATAATGTGGTTGAAACTGGATTATATTGCAGTGTAGATGGGGCCTGAGTCTACACTGCCATATAGTCACAAACCTTGTTTTCATTAATATTGTGTAACTTTTCACTATTGCTTTTATGTGATTTGTATTTTCTGTGTTGTTGTTTTTGGTCAAATTGTCTGTTTTGTTTATTTTGATTTGTTTCATTTATTGTTGTCTTTTATGGCACTGAATGTTTGCCTTTTATGTTGTGAGCCGCCCTGAGTCCCCATGGGGAGATTACTGTATGGGTGACTGTATGGGTGCTTTGTCCCTACGTATACCAAATAGTTCTCTTCTTTAAAAAGTGAAAAAAAGACAGATTGTTTATCTAATGCCCTTCATGTCAGAATTTGAATGATACTAAACACACTTATTGTTGCCTATGGTTCAAAAGGAAAACATCGCTAGTGATGTTTTCCTTCCTCTGTATGTCCCTAAGTACATTTCATTTCCACTACACCATTTCCTATCTGTAAAACAAAAATGGAAGTGTTGTTGTTGCCGCCTAAGAATACTGTTCAGTGTTTGAGGATATAAATGTTTACTGGTAATCAAAGATAATGTGGTGAAGAGGCAGAAAAAGGTGTATTCTTGCCAACTACAGTCTTCTGTCTTAGGACTGGAAAGACGGAATGATCTTCAATGAACAAAACTTCCTTCAGCGAGCCGCAAAGAAAGTCACCGGTAAGACTGGGGAATGAGCCAATATAGCATTAGGAGACAAACTTCACTCACTCTCTTAACAGAGTAAGGGAAAAGGTCAATTATGTCGTGTGTTACATGGCACTACTCTCACAGTAATGCAATACATAGTCAGCCTGGGTGGGTCTGCTTCTGTTCTCTCAAACTTCTCTCTAAACTTTTAATCTCCTTTTTTAGTAGAGAGATGGAAGAGACAGCATTCAGTGCCATTGCTGGGGATCCCGGAGTGTGTTGGTTTTGGCCTTCATGATGATTGCTACAGGTGAGGCAGCCTTGGCAAAGGTATTCTTGTGTACCATCTGTCCTCTTTACTGCCCATATCTTTCTTTGTCCGATAGTTTGCATTTCCACCACCAACCCAGCCCTTTTTGCTGCCTTTTGTATAATTGATGAATCTATTCTTCCTTACCATGACTTCCTTTCCCCCCTTTCCTTTAAGTGCAGAAGGTGGTTCATGACAATCTATCTTGCCATAGTCAAGGTGAGGTGTTTGGTCTCTGTAATGTGTGATTACAGGAATGCTTTTATCTGTATCTTTTATGGAACTGAATTTTAAAGAGTGTTTGTAGAATATAGTATTTGTGTGTTCTTAACTGTGCTGTGACCTACCTCGAGCTGTGGGGAGAGGTGGGTAAGAAGGTTGTTGTTGTTGTTGTTGTTGTTATTGTTATCCAGGCAAGTAACTACAAAATCAGGAATGATTACTCTTCCTTGCTGTAAGTGAAAGAAACCTTTTCTCTCAACTTACAAACTTTACCAGACATAAAAGGTAATTATTTGTTTAAAAAGAGAGAGAAGGAAGGAAGGAAGGGAGGGAGGGAGGGAGGGAGGGAGGGAGGGAGAAAGAAGGATGGAAGAGAGAAAGAAGGAAGGAAGGAAGGAAGGAAGGAAGGAAGGAAGGAAGGAAGGAAGGAAGGAAGGTGAAAAAGAGAAAAAGTAGGAAGGCGAAAGAAGGAAGGAAGGAGAGAGAGAGGAAGAAAGAAGGAGAAAGAGAGATGGAAGGGAAAAAAGAAAAATACATTATTTCTGAGGTGGCTGAATGTTACAAGAAACTGCATATTATTATTATTATTATCATCATCATCATCATCATCCTGGTTTATCTATCTAAAAAGAGACTTAAAGCTGCACACAATAGAACCAATGCAATATAAGAACATAAAAGTCTTTCCTTTCAGCACAGTGTTGTAGTTACAAAAAAGAATTAAAATTTATGTTCTGATTGAAGGAGTTCCTTTTTTTTTAATCCACAGTAAAGCAAAATACTTTGCATATCCCTAAACATTGCAACTGTTTTGTGGGCTCACCTCTGGGCCTCCTTAAACAAGGGTGGCACTGGGTTGTTGCAGACCACATTGTTGAACCCCAAGAAAACCAGCAACAATACACTCTTTCTTCCAGTTGCGGTGTCCAGAAGAAGAGGTGTTTGTGTCACAAAAGAAATAAATTATCTAAAGCTGCTTGCTCTTCTTCCTTATTTTGTCTCTCGGCTCAGCTCTACAGCTGTAAACCTTTGAAGGCAGTATACACAGGTTACAGTGATGAAACAAAACAGTATAACTATGTCCTCTGACTTTCTTCTTAAAAGATTACAGCCTTGGCTTTCCCTGACGCCCCTCCTTTTTAATATTTAATATATTCAAAGAGAAAAATGGACTTTAGTGCTCCCCAGGACTCTCTTTTTATGTAATCTTCCCTTGCTACATTTCCTGCTTTGCGTCTTCTCATTTTAAAGTCTTCTGATAATACTACCTTTGAGGCGTACTGGCTTGGGGAGGGAAGCAGTGTAAATTTGAGAAGTCATGTCCATTGTGCTGCCGTAAATGCAGCTGAGATAAACTGCCTTCCTCCCATTTCATACTGATTACTGATAGTTTTCACTTCCAGCTTTCCATGGAACTGAAGAGGAATTAACTGATAAGAGAGATAAAAGGCTTTAATAATGGCTGCCTGGAGATAGCCAACAGATGATAGGAGTTCATGTACATCATTATTTCTTTTGACTGGCAGGTTTCTGGTGTTCCCTCATTTGGGTCGCTCGCTTCAGTCAATCCTGGATGATTGTGCAAACAAGATGACAGAGAAAGCGGTGCTGCAACTTGCTGTCAGGCTGGTATGAAAAAATTCCAAACAAAGGGGAAGTAGAGTAAAGTGGGTTTTTCAGAAATATTAGATAAGCCATACAATTGTAGGGTTTGCCACTGATAATGGGCTTGTAGGGGTAGCTATGCTATTGCAACAAAGTGGCTTAACTAGAGGTCCCATCGCTCCCTACCTTGATATCAGCTGTACCTTGAGCACCATTTTCCAGATGGGAAATAGTGGTCGCATTCATGTTATTCATGGTTGTGTTACCTTTGCTGCTCAATCAAAACAGTCTCCAGCCCCATCTAAACTACCATATGCAGTTTCAGAGCACAGATTGACTGCATGCAACTGGATTATATGGCAGTGTAGACTCAAATAATCCAGTTCAGTGCAATTCAGTCTGCATTAAATGAGGTTGGATCTACACTGCCATATATAAACTAGATGATCTGCTTTGAACTGGATTATATGACAGTTTAGACTCATATAATCCAGTTCAAATCAGATAATGTGGATTCACTGCTCCGATAAGATGGATTATATGGCTGTGTAGATCCAGCTTGAGTCTATGCTGACCATATAATCTATTTAAAACCGCATTATTTGGCAATGTAGATGAGGCCTCCTTCAAGAAGAAGGACTGTAAAGTTGTACGTCAGGTTCTTCACGCATTAGGACTTTGATGGCCATTGCTAAGCTCTGCATCACAGATGCAGAAACCAAGGCTTCCAGGCATTGCTGAGCATCTCCAAGAGCCTATTGACTGCATGTTGCTGTCAATCAGAGATGTACATGCAAAGGATGCAGCCACCCAAACTGTGTTATGGATCTTGCCATGACCTGTGGTTTAGTCAATCCTCTCAAAGATATCAGTTGCAGATTTCTTCAAGATTTGTGAAGAAACCTCTGCACTGCCATCCCACCAATAAACTTTCAGGATTCCTGCTTGACTCTTGCTAATAGCAGCAATTGGGGGCACTGTGGCTTCACTCTTTCCCCACAATCCCATATTTGTGTTCAGGCTGTGTGTGTGTCTAAGTGAAATAGAGAAAGGAAAATTATGCATGTGATGTCTGCACATAGACATGGGTGTCTGAGGCAGTCCTTGGTGCTTACAATGTTCTAGATCTCTGTTCTGAATGACATTTCTTCTCTGCCTTAAACTTTGTCTTTAGTTGGATGTCCTTGAATTCCTCCATGAGAATGAATATACCCACGGGGACATTGCTGCTGAGAACATCTATGTGAATCCAGCCGACCCTAGTGTGGTAAGGAATAAGACGGCAGCAAACAGCGAATATATTCAGACCAAAAAGAGTTCCTGTAGACTTGGAGAACCTTTTGGGTTGTTCTACCAAGCGTTCCCAAGTGTGGATGTCAAGAACCTTAAAGTTCATACATTCCATTCAAGACAACTCTACCCCAAAAAGTGTGAGGTTTTTCTCTCTCCTGCCAGAAAACATTGATTGTTGCTGCTTTAAAGACATGGGTTTTCTGAACCATAGTAATAAAAAAAAAGGCATTGTTCCAAGCTCAGAGTAAATACACACCCATGCTCACTTGCACACAATCTTATAGGAGATTGAGAGCTAGAAAGATAAAGAAGTGAGTGAAGCAGCTACAAACCAATTAGTAATTCGTTTCAGAGATTCGGATGGCCCCCACTTGGTTTTGTAAAGATTTTGAGGGGCCCCATTACAATTAGTAATCCAAATCTCTGAAGCTTCGTAATTGTTTCATTAAGATATGTTCCAATAGCGACAATGGGGAAAATTTTGAAAGGCTCATTTCTCCGACATTTTTATGAGCATCAGGGGAAACTTGGCACACTTATAGGCAACATTTCCCACTTTCAGCCTGTCAAATTTCAGAACGTTGCGGCAATCCACTGATTTTTAACCATTTAAAAAAGCTTTTACAAATAATAATAATAATAATAATAATAATAATACGACAGTGGGTTTTCCCCTTGAATTTCTGCACAATGAGACAACATAAGCAGGGCATCAATCCTGCAAAATTTTAGAAAGACTCATACATCTACCCTTTTCAAGGAAATTTTGGGAAAAACTAAATTAAAAATATTTTTTTAAAGAGGTGCCACCACGTTGAGGGGAGGAGACCGGCTTTGCAGAAAGCCTTGTGATTGGCTGGGGGGGGGGGGACAGCATGCCGCCGCCATTGTCCATCACCTCAGCCCCTTTGGCCCTTCCCACCCAGATAATTACGGGGTGGAAAAAACACAGCTTGAAACGCTCCGAAACAACAAATCTTTACTAATCTCTGAAAAGTTTTAAAGGCTTCCATTTTTGTAATACTTTGGAAAGGTCCGATTCCCATTAGTAGTTTGGAGAATTGTGTTAACAAATCATTCAAATCTCCAAATTACGAAACAGCCCTAGTATTTACCTTCTTATTGTGTAGCACATTGTAGCACTATACCCCTTCTTAATGTTAGTTTCTTTTTCTGGCTGCTGCAAAGATTCAGAGAGGGGCTTCGCGGAGCATGGCAATTCCTAAAAGTGGTGAGCAACTGGATCAAAGAGTGTCTTGCAAACCAGGCTGGGTTGTGAGCTTTTCATCTCTCTCTCCTGCCAGGCCCACCTTGCAGCTTGTTCAGCCTTCTCTCCCCTTCTGCTAGGTCACCATGGCGGATTACTGCTTTGCCTTCCGCTACAGCCCTGCGGGGAAGCATGTGCCTCAGCGAGAGGGCAGCAAGACCCCCCACCAGGGTACCTTGGAGTTCATCAGCCTCGACAGCCACAAAGGAGCAGGTGAGTTTCTGGTCCTGGAAAGAGATGCTCCATCTGGCATGGGCCAACTTCGGCCCTCCCTCCGTCCAGGTGTTTTGGACTACAATTCCTAACAGCCGGTAGAAGTTGTGATGCTCCCAAATATTGTGATGCTCTCAAAGATATCCAAGAAGAAGGAAGCTTGCAGCTTGGAAACAGTGCATTTGGAGCACCCTCCTCCCCTAAAGGGCCTGGTCTAAGGGATGGTGGGAGCTGTCATTTTCGCACAAGTCCTGTATCATTTCGCTTTTTGGGGTCATTTCCTCTGTTTTGGGGGCTGGGGTTATGAGTGATGATCACTCGTTGGTCTCTTAGGGGTGCAGTGTCCAAATTTGGTGTCAATTCGTCCAGTGGTTTTTGAGTTATGTTAATCCCACAAATGGACATTACATTTTTATTTATATAGATAAGTGCTCATCTGGTGGGTGACTTAGAGAGATAGGAGACTGAAACAGGGAACGGTTTTTTAGAAAGCCTACAAAACCTTATTGATTGATTTTAAAGCAATCAGAAGCCTGGAACGAATAATAAGAAACTGAATCACATTTTCATGCCGTAGTTTACTCACTGGATGGTTTTACTTTATGTGACTCCTAAGGCTGTATATCATCTGTAACTCTCCTATTTAATACTCTGCTCTTAATGTTTCTCTGGTGAATTTTTTTTTCCTGTCCTAATAGCACCATCCCGTAGGAGTGATCTTGAGTCCTTGGGGTACTGCTTAGTCAAGTGGCTCTGTGGCTTTCTCCCATGGTCTATGGAGCTGGCGAATCCATGCGCAGTCATGGAGAAGAAGGAAAGGTCTGTGGATGTGTATACTGTGATGACAAAGGCCCTTGTTTTATATCACGAGCATTCTCTATACTCCAGAAGTAGAGAAGAAAACTTCTAAAATATTTGGGGGGGGGGGGGGGGAGGATTGCCACGCTTATTATGGCAGTATTGTATCACTGCCTTTTTGGAGACAAATATCACATTCACCCAGTGGGTCAAGAGAAGTCTTTGATGGTAATCAGAGGGGAAGCAAATTTTAGCTAAATGTTAGATACATTCTTATAGTTGTTTGAGAGTCCCTTTGGGATGTGCAGGATTCTGTTTTACTGAAGATATTTCAGCAAAGACTGGACAGCTATATATCAAGGTAAAGGTAAAGGTTTCCCCTGACATTAAGTCCAGTCATGTCCGACTCTGGGAGTGGTGCTCATCTCCATTTCTAAGCCAAAGAGCTGGCGTTGTCCATGGACACCTTCAAGGTCATGTGGCCGGCATGATTGCATGGAGTGCCGTTACTTTCCCGCTGGAGTGGTACTTATTGATCTACTCACATTTGGATGTTTTTTAACTGCTAGGTTGGCAGAAGCTGGGGCTAACCACACAGGAGCTCACCCCACTCCCTGGATTCAAACTTTTTGGTCAGCAAGATCAGCAGCTCAGCGGTTTAACTCACTGCGCCACCAGGGGGCCCCTGCTATTTATCAAACAAGATGTAATTACATTCTCCATTGCAGATCCTGCACTGACAAAGGATTACCCCTAGGTGACTGCCAAGAATTAGGGGAGACCTTCCACTTGTATAATTCCTAGCTTAATTTTTGGTGGAAATAGGCAAGGATGTCCAGTGTTTCAGTGCAAAGTTCTCTGCTCAGCTTAACACTTTCCACATCTTGTTTGAAGGAATTACCGGTACTTCTTTCTCTATGCTTTTGTAGGTATAAATCAGATGTCATCAAGCATCCAAGCTTTTCCTATGGTTGGAAAGAAATTCCAGGTTCATTCTTCCTTCTTTGGGTTTTGTGACATTCATGTTGGGGAATACTTGTGTGATGCCTTCCTTCTCATTGACATTCCCAGCTATCTTTTCCAGAAGCCCTGCAAGGCTACCTGCTGCAAGTGATGTCCTTGGAGTATGAGGAGAAGCCAGAGTATGGAAAGCTGCGAGCCTTGCTGCGGAGTGGCCTGCAGCGGATGAGGACGGATGCCTATGACACTATGGACCTCAGGGTCGTGCCCTAGGTAATGCGCAGCTGACCCCGTTGACTCTCCCAGCCTCACACTTCTCAGATCAGGACTCAGGAGTTCCCTGGACACAAGGACCTCATGGACCATCCAGTCCAACCCCTTGTCATGCTTAATAATAATAATAATAATCATCATCATCATCATCATCACCATCCTTGGAAGAACCCCCAAGGGCCATCAAACCCAACCCCTTCCATGATTATTATTATTATAAATAACAATAGTGATAATCATAATCATAATATCATCATAGAATCCTAAAGTTGGAAGAAGCCCAAGGGCCAGCCAGTCCAACTCCCTGTCATGTCTAATAATAATAATAATAATAATAATAATAATAATAATAATATCATAGTTGCATGAGACCACATAGGCCACCCAGTCCAGCCCCTTCCATATTTATTATTATAAATAGTAATAATAGGATCATCATAGAATCAAAGAGTTGGAAGACATGTGTCTTAAGAAACAGCCTTCTTTCTCTGTCTCTCCAATTATGTGAATTTGAGTAGCTTTCCTGTTTCATCTCATTTCAGATATCAAAAGTATTTTTCTTCTTTTCCTGAATTACATTTGTATGTTTCCAAATGCTTTAAATAGTCTAAGAAATTATTAATTTTTTAGGTGTAGTCCAGACCACAGATCAGAACATGATGGACGTGTAATGCATTGCTGATGGTTGGGAAATGATCATATATTGAGGAATTGCATAAAGTTATTTATATTGCATCTACAGTTAGTGTTATCATAGGAATGCGGTTTGGTACAAAGTTGGACATTTTCAAACCTGTTGATACCTGTGAAACTGAGGCGAGTTTGCTCTGTTTTATTTATTTATTTATTTATTTATTTAAAACACTTATTATTCCGCCCTTCTCACCCCGAAGGGGACTCAGAGCGGAGCACAACATATACATGGCAAACATTCAATGCCTGGGTACAATACATAAACATTAAAAAACATTTATCTAAATATTAAAATACACCATTTAAAATAACACAATTTAAAACCGTCCTAGCCATCCGCATCAAATCCAATTGGCCCTGTCATCTTTCCCATTGTCGCTTCATTGCCCTGTCCCGAAAGCTTGGTCCCACAGCTAAGTTTTTACCATCCTTCTAAAGGACAGGAGGGAGGGGGCCAACCTGATCTCACAAGGAAGGGAGTTCCATAGCTGGGGAGCAATCACCGAGAAGGCGCTGTCCCTCGTCCCCACCTGTGACAATGGCGGGATGGAAAGCAGGGCCTCCCCGGAGGATCTTAATCTCCACGATGGTACATAGAGGGAGATGCGTTTGCACAGGAAATTTGGAGTGTACCTTTAGTGTTTTACAAAACATTAAGCCTTGCCACTGAGATGAAACCTTGATCCGTTTGAGGCTCTTTCAGAATACGTAGCTATGCCTATACTTAATAGGTAGACTTATTGCTTTTTCTTTGAAAACCAGCCTCCCCACAAGTATTTGCCTTTGTCCATGTTTTTTATAATCTTGGATTACTGTGCATACCTGCATGTCAACAAGCATTTCCCTGCAGCAGGAAACCTATTCAATCAGTGCAGATATTATCTTCGATATCATGCTGCGTTGTGAGCTAGATTTGAGACCATAATGCTGCTTGCCTGTCCATCCTGCCTAAGAACAGGTACAATCACCTGTTGTAGCTTTTACCCAGCAAGATTTGCCTCCTCTTTCCTTTAGGTTTCTAGCGGCATGGGAGCTGAATATCACGAGTGGCAGGAATAATGAGTTACGTTCCACGTTTGAGAAGCAGGGAGCTGGATCCACCGGCATGTCTTCCCGTTGGAGCGGCTGGCAGCAGAACTCCCAAGTTTTACATTAGAGTGAGAAGGAGAATTTCTTGGAACAGTTTGTTGAGATCTTTTGGTGATCTTTTAATTGGCTCCAGTTCTATTCAGTTTTGTGTCTTAATTAAACCTAGCTTAAACCGGAATCACTAGGTTCTTGTGGGTTTTTTCGGGCTATAGAGCCATGTTCTAGAGGCATTTCTCCTGACGTTTCACCTGCAACTATGGCAAGCATCCTCAGAGGTTGTGAGGTCTGTTGGAAGTAGGAAAAATGGGTTTATATATCTGTGGAATGGTTGGGGTGGGGCAAGGAGCTCTTCCCTGCTGCAGTTAGGTGTGAATGTTTAGCTGATCACCTTCATTAGCATTTGAAGGCCTGCCTGAGCCTGGGAAAATCTGTTGCTGGGAGGTGTTAATCTGTGCCTGGTTTTTTCCTCTCTGTTGTTTAGCTGTTATAATTTTTGAGTTTTTTAATACTGGTAGCCAGATTTTGTTCATTTTCATGGTCTCTTCCTTTCTGTTGAAATTGTCCACATGCTTGTGGATTTCAATGGCTTCTCTGTGTAGTCTGACATGGTGGTTGTTGGAGTGGTCCAGCATTTCTGTGTTCTCAAATAATATGCTGTGATGAACCAGCCTGGACACAGCATATTATTTGAGAACACAGAAATGCTGGACCACACCAACAACCACCATGTCAGACTACACAGAGAAGCCATTGAAATCCACAAGCATGTGGACAATTTCAACAGAAAGGAAGAGACCATGAAAATGAACAAAATCTGGCTACCAGTATTAAAAAACTCAAAAATTATAACAGCTAAACAACAGAGAGGAAAAAACCAGGCACAGATTAACACCTCCCAGCAACAGATTTTCCCAGGCTCAGGCAGGCCTTCAAATGCTAATGAAGGTGATCAGCTAAACATTCACACCTAACTGCAGCAGGGAAGAGCTCCTTGCCCCACCCCAGCCATTCCACAGATATATAAACCCATTTTTCCTACTTCCAACAGACCTCGCAACCTCTGAGGATGCTTGCCATAGATGCAGGCGAAACGTCAGGAGAAATGCCTCTAGAACATGGCTCTATAGCCCGAAAAAAACCCACAAGAACCTAGCTTAAACTTATTCAGCTGATACCACTGGAGCGCCGTTTTAAAATTCCTTAGCAGCTCCCACTGTTACTGTAGATATGCAACGCTGAGCCCCTTTTGGAGGAGTGTTGTCCGTTTGCATTGGTTCTGTTTATCTTATAAATATTGATAACCACTTTTATGGGTCTTAATTTCAAATCTTAGGTGTATTGCTTCCTAATGGCATACTAATGTCATTTCACTGTCTTGAAAGCCTGTTTCCTGTTTTAGAGAGCAGAAAAAGATAACTATTTTAAATTAATAAAGGGAGATTTGGCACATTTTTGTAATATATTGTTGTTTTTTGTCCTGATCTCATAGTTGTGTTCTCTTTGCTTTCCATGCCAACAAAAACAAGCAGCATTGGGTACTTCTGTTGGTCTCCACTCTATGTTTTACAGCAAAAGCTTTATCCTGCATTATTCTGCACACAACAGCAGGTTTACTGAGTGTAGTCCAGGAGGAATCAGTTGGCATAGGCTGCTTAATTCCAACCTCTGGGTTCCTCTTTCCAGCAACATTACTGAACGGACACTTGTCAGGAGCCATTAAGAACCATTATAATGCTACGGGGTATTCACTGCAGATCTGTTGCCCTTAACCTTTGATCCCTGTGTGATTTGGAGTTCACTTTCCAGGTGTTTCTGCCATTACATTCAAAGCATGGACATTCTGGGAACCAAGGTTCAGCATCCTGCTTCAAATAGACCCACTGAAACCAGCGAAGCTTATATCATCCATGACGAGCCTGTTTCAGCGCATCAGCTTTCAGCACAGAGCCATTGAGATAGTAGTTTGAATGTTGGCCTAGGATTCTGGAAGTCAGGCTTCAATTTTCCCCCCAAAACCACTTATCCCCCCCCCCCCAACCATCCTTTATGCCATTGTGTTTGCAATAATCGCAGCATTCATACTTGAATATTGGAAGTGGGGTGAATTATGCACTCAGGAGCCTGACCAGTGATGTAAACCTCACACTCCCTTGGCTTAGAAGCCATGCTCTCACTTTAATTCAATGCTGAAATATATTCTTCTTTATAGTTGATGTACCTCCCTGTCCATCTTGCACCAGATGGAGGATACAGAAAGATCTTGCTGGATTCTGATGCAGCAGCAAAGCTTTCCTTCCTCTAAGGTGCAGCAGAGATGTGCCACCGGTTGCAAATCAGGCCCTTAGGGTTTTGTCTCCAGGCAACAACCTTGTTCCCCTGCAGTGACTTCTGGCAGAGATTTGTCTGGTTTTTCAGGGACAGTGTGTCAACATCCAGTAGAAATGCTTAGAAAGTGAGTTCCTATTTCTCTAGCTAGAGAGGAATTTGGAAGATTAGCATCACATCTGGCACAAGAACAGATTCACCTTTTTAGGGTGGCAGAATGTAAATAAAGGAAGATTGGGTGGGCACTGGAAAGGCATTCCTTATGAGGTATGTATAATTGGAAGTAAGGTGAAATAATTAGAGCCCCACCTATCAGAGGAAGAATGAGAAGAGAAATTGTAAGAGGATTGGAGCAGGATGGAAAGTGCCTACAACTTCAGTATCTTGGAGCTGAGAGTCGTTCAGTTTGACATAAAGGGTCAAAAGGAAGCAGGAGGGTATAAACATCTTGCCTGGCAGCGTCTTGCCCTCTCCTTTCTTTTGGCTTTGTTTTCATCATTATAAAATATCCACCCAGCTCTATCCAATATCCAGTCTGTGAGGAGAGTCATTGCGTATCTTCCATTGTGGATATGACTGCCACCATGATCCCTGTGATTCGGAACAAAAGCAATGGCTCTAGATCAGAGTTCTCAACCCGTGGGGCACCTTTGCTACATAAGCAATGACTCTTTAGATTTCCCTTCTTCAACACATTTCTTTTGTTTGCTTTTTGCATAATCTAAACTAAGTATGGGCAAACTTTGGCTCTCCCTCCATGTGTTTTGGTCTTCAACTCCCACAATTCCTAACAACCTCAGGGCCCCCTCCTTTTCTTCTTTTCCGCTTAAGCGGCTGTGAGGGGAAAGGAAAGGGCCTGAGGCTGTTAGGGATTGTGGGAGCTGGTCCAAAACACCTGGAGGAAGGACCCAAGTTTGCACATACCTGATGTAAGCCAAAAATACAAAGGGATTCAATGATTTCGTAGTAAGAAAACTTCTGGCACTGATGGCTTTTATATAAAAGGAATTGAGTGAAGGGTTGTTTTGCTGTGGCTGGACGTGGAGGATTAGGATGCACTTTTCAGAAGAACCACTTGGAGACTCACAAATGGCATACAAAAAAGGGAAGAAGCCCAGAAACAATGCATAACACGAGTAAACAAGCAAATAATTGATTCTGCAACACAACACAAGAGAGGTTGATAAACCAAAGTGCTAAAGATCAGATGGGGTTTGCAACTCAGGCATAGTTTAAAGAAAAGCGCATTATTCCCTATGGTTAGTATTAATTCTAGTACTTCGAATGAACAGACCTTGTCCATACTTTTAACAGCAACTCACCATGCAGCAAAGTATAAAGTTACTTTGTATATTCAAATCAGTGGCAACATAGACATGTAACTTCTGTCAATAAATAAACAATGTTTACATTTAGAAAACTATCTTTAACTTCCTTATATTATGCTTTCCGTCCCACATTGTTTGCCTCTCTTGAGTTTGTTACTTTGTGTTTTCCTTGTGGATGAAATGAAATCATTGCACGCAAGGAGAGGTGCAGATTGCCCATTAGAGCTTTCCTATGGCTTCATATAATAATAATTATTATTATAATAACAACAACATCACACAGTCCTAGACGCTTGGGAAGTGTTCGACTTGTGATTTAGTGATACGAAAACCAGCATATAGATCTCGTTTGCTGTGGCATACTTTGCTTTTGTGTCAATAACAACAACAACAATAATGCTCAGATGATTCATTGGAACTTGTGCCACAAATACTATCTAACTGCAACAAAGAACTGGTGGATCACAAGCCTGAAAATGAACATGTCAAACTACTCTGGGACTTCCAAATTCAGACTGACAAGAGTTTTGGAGCACAATACTTGTGACCTTACAATCATGTTAAAAAAACAAGTATGGATTGTCTATGTTGCACTCCCAAGTGACAGCAGGATTGAAGAGAAACAACTCGAAAAGCTGACACAATATGATGATTTAAAGATCGAACTGCAAAGACTCTGGCACAAGACAGTCAAGGTGGTCCCAATGATGATCAACACACTGGGTGCAGTGCCTAAAGACCTTGGCCTACACTTAAACACAATTGGCGCTGACAAAATTACCATCTGTCAGCTGCAAGAGGCCACCCTACCGGGATCTGCACACATTATTCGCCAAAACATCACACAGTCCTAGACACTTGGGAAGTGTTCGATGTGTGATCCAATACAACAACTGTATTGCTGTGTACTAATCTTGTTGTGTTTCTAATAATAATAATAATAATAATAATAATAATAATAATTCTCAAAACCAAGCTCAGTGGAGGCAACACCATCAAGGCCATAAACACCTGGGCCATACCTGTCATAAGATATACTGCTGGCATCATAAACTCAACACAAGCAGAACTGAACAATTTGGACAGAAAAACAAGAAAACTCATGACCATTCATAATTCATTACATCCTCGCAGTAATGTTGACCGGCTCTATCTGCCTAGAAAGTCTGGTGGCAGAGGACTTTTACAAGTAAAACAAGCAGTCAAAGAAGAAAAACACGTCCTGGCAGAATATGTAAAGGAAAGCCAAGAACCTGCTTTAATTGAAGTCAATAATCGGAAACTTATCAAAGCACAGCACTCCAAACCAGAGCTGACAGCTGGCACAACAAAGCATTGCATGGGCAGTTCCTTGAGAAGACTGAAGGAAATGTTGACAAGGAGAAGACCTGGTTATGGCTCATGAATGGAGCCCTGAAGAAGGAGACAGAAGGCCTGATTCTTGCAGCCCAGGAGCAAGCCATCAGAACCAATGCATTTAAGACCAGGATTGAAAAATCAACGGATGACCAAAATGCAGATTGTGCAAGGAAGCTGATGAAACCATGGACCATCTCCTCAGCTGTTGCAAGAAAATCGCACAGACGGACTCCAAACAAAGACACAACTCTGTGGCTCAGATTATTCACTGGAACTTATGTCACAAGTACCACCTACCAGCAGGAAAGAATTGGTGCGATCATAAACCCGCAAAGGTCATGGAAAATGAACACACAAAAATACTGTGGGACTTTCGAATCCAGACTGACAAAATTTTGGAACACAAAACACCAGACATCACGATTGTGGAAAAGAAAAAAGTCTGGATTATTGATGTCGCCATACCAGGTGACAGCCGCATTGAGGAAAAACAACAGGAAAAACTCAGCCCTTATCAAGACCTCAAAATCGAACTGCAAAGGGTCTGGCATAAACCAGCCCAGGTGGTCCCAGTGGTCATTGGCACACTGGGTGCCATGCCAAAAGATCTCAGCCGGCATTTGGAAACAAACATCGACAAAATCACGCAGTTCTTGTGGGTTTTTTCGGGCTATATGGCCATGTTCTAGAGGCATTTCTCCTGACGTTTCGCCTGCATCTATGGCAAGCATCCTCAGAGGTGAGGTCTGCTGGAATTGGGAAAAAAGGGGTTTATATATCTGTGGAATGACCAGGGTGAGACAAAGGGCTTTTGTAAGTTGGGCTAGGTGTGATTCTTTCAACTGACCACCTTGATTAGCATACAATGGGCTGACTGAGCCTGGAGCAAACTCTTCTTGAAAAGTGATTAGATGTCCCTGCCTGTTTTTCTCTCTGCTGTTTTTGCTGTTGCAATTTTAGAATTTTTTAATACTGGTAGCCAGATTTTGTTCATTCTCATGGTTTCTTCCTTTCTGTTGAAATTGTCCACATGTTTGTGGATTTCAATGGCTTCTCTGTGTAGTCTGACATGGTGGTTGTGAGAGTGGTCCAGCATTTTTGTGTTCTCAAATAAAATGCTGTGTCCAGGTTGGTTCATCAGGTGCTCTGCTATGGCTGATTTTTCTGGTTGGAGTAGTCTGCAGTGCCTTTCATGTTCCTTGATTCGTGTTTGGGCGCTGTGTTTGGTGGTCCCTATGTAGACTTGTCCACAGCTGCATGGTATACGGTAGACTCCTGCAGAGGTGAGAGGATCCCTTTGCTGAACGTAGCATTTGTTGGATTTTCTTGGTGGGTTTGTAGATTGTTTGTATGTTGTGTTTCCTCATCAGCTTCCCTATCACGATCTGTCAACTGCAAAAGGCCACCTTATTTGAATCATTTGAAAATACATCACACAGTCCTAGACGCTTGGGAAATGTTTGACTTGTGATTTTGTGATACGAAATCCAGCATATAGATCTCGTTTGCTGCAACATACTGTGCTTTTGTGTCAGTAAAATAATAATAATAATAATAATAATAATAATAATGTCAGTAAAGCTTTAATTTCCCACATTGAATAGAGAGTTGGGTTTTGGAACTTGCATTCACCATGGTTTGATATCCTTTTGCATGCATCCACATAATCTTTCTTCCCCACTTTCCCATTGGAGAGTGGCAGGAGACAAAGAGAACAGGGAAACCAGATGTTCTTGGTGGATGAGGCAGACTGAATGAATGATTTCAGAAAATGAGAAGTAAGTTTAGAAAGGTGGAAACAAAAACAACATTGTTTAAAATCCTCATTTAATTTAAATCTAGGATAAATCTTTGCAGGTATCTAGAAAGTTACGACATCGCATTGCCACCTTCTGCTTAACAGCTTGCACTGCATCTTTGAGGTTCCATTGGATAATAGTGCACAAGTCCCTATCTATACTGCCATATACTGTTTGGAACAGCATTATATGGTCAGTATAGGCTCACAAAATGCAGTTCACATTTCCAAATAACAGAATGTGTCTGCATTATAGAATTAATGCTGATTGATACCACTGGGCTCAATGGTACGCAGTAGTGGGAGTTGGTAGTCTCGTGAGGTCCTTTAGGCTTTTGTATCAAAGGGTTATGATGCCTCACCAAGCTACAACTCTCATGACCCCACAGCATTGAGCCATAAAAGTCAAAGTGGGGCAAACTGAATTAATTCTACTGTACAGATGCACCTTAGGAAAGGGGGCTGAGGGATCAATGGGTTGAGGAAGCTCCAGGCTAATTCTCATTGTTGTTTACATAGACATCCAGAGCCTGTGCATTTCTCAGCTTCAGGGATTGCATTACAAGAAACAGGAGCCCCTGCTTTGGGCTTTTTCTGCCCTTTGTAATACAAGAAGCAACTTGCACTTGCAGAAATGACACCGTTCTGGAAAATAATCTGTCTCAAATAGCTTATCCATTTCAGATGCCAGTTTCAGATGAGAGAGCACTGCCTTGTCCCATTTAAAAACAAACACCAGGGCAGGGAGAGTGGAATATGTGTCCCTCCAGCTGTTGGGTTGAACTAATAATAATAATAATAATAATAATAATAATAATTTATTTCGATCCTGCCCTATCTCCCTGTGGGGTCTCAGGGCAGTTCACAACAGACAGAGGCAAACATTCAATGCCTTAAAAGTGCAATCAGAAACATAAATGACCATAATGCGAAGTAAAATATATTAAACATCAACATCAAGCATCATCCTTCATCTTTCAACTCAATCCAGAAATCTTCCTGGAAGCCAAGATGGCCAAAGTAGAGGAGACGATGCAGCAATGGATTCAAAATGGCAGGGAAAATAATTCCTCTTAAATGTTGAGACTATATGAGACTTTAAATGAAAACCATCACAAAACGTGCTATAGCAGAATGTCCCTCCTGCAGAAACAACTTTTTTTTTGCAGTTTAATAAACTTTTTCCATGGTTTTATGGTAAAACCAATTAGGAAGTAATGGCATTTATAACCCAGGAACAACAATCATCATGTTACAGAGTGTAATAGCTTTCTGAAGCCACTTCTACACTGCCATATAGAATCCAGATTATCTGCTTTGAACTGGATGATATGGCAGTGTGGACTCAGATAATCCAGTTCAAAGCGGATAATGAGGATTATCTGATTAGATCATCTGGATTCTATGGCAGTGTAGAAGGGGCCTGGTGGCTGTTTTAGACATTGATACAAATCTATTGTGCCTTGTTTACCATTCTTAGGCCATACTTCATTAAAAAGAGAGAAGAAACCAGACTCTTTAGCAAGTTTTGCAAGTAATGGTTTGTTATCCAGAAATGTTTGATCCTCGTGCCTATATTTATAACAGACCAGAAATCTAGCCTTTGGTCATAAATGGAGACCAAGTGGAGCAGGTGGCCAGTTTCAAGTCCCTGGGTGTTGCTGTGAAGGAAGATCTCACATACAGTAGCATTAGGGAAGAGGGCCCAGTAGGGACTGTATTATTATCTGAGACTCCTAAGGAACCAACAACTGAATGGAAAACTGCTGGTACTTTCTACCACTGTGCTCTAGAGAGTGTCCTAACCGACTGCATCTGTGCAGGATTTGGTAACTGCACAGTGGCAGGAAGGTGTTACAAAGCGTTACCACTACTGCACAGAGAACTATGGGTTGCCCTCTTCTCAAAGGAAGAACTTTATAACTTCCACTACCTTTTGAATTATTGCTCTCTGGCCAGTGGTACTGTCGTCAAGGGCATCCCAGACCCCTGCCTTCAAGTTGGGTGACCTGCAGCAGGGTGTTCCACAGTTCCTGATTGCCAAGTTGGGCCAAACTGATGAAATGTGCCCCAGTAGCAGCCTCAACCAGGGACTCTATACAGCCGTGTGCTCTTTCCTTTCACTCCTTTGCTAGCCCCAACTATGTAACCAATCCCCAATTAAAGATTAATAAAATTGCAACTTTTAACTTCTCCAGCTTGATACTTTGTGTCCCTTTCTTGCCTGAAACTATCCAAATGCATGATACTAACCTTTTCCAGGCCGCGGGAGACTGCAGGCCTGCCTGGGATGCCTTCCTCAGGCCCCCGTATCCGCGAGATGGCGGATCGACTCCATTTTGATGGCATATTTTTCCTGGCTAAATTCTAGCACTATCTGCTATCTTGCTTTTTGTATTTTGGGCTTCTATGCTCATTTTAAGAATATATTTTTAAGGAAACAGCTGATTGTCAAAAGCTCAGCTTTGCTGTTGCCGCGCTGCCGCTGCCCTCGCCGCTTCTTCACCCCTGGCAAGCCCCTGCCCTGGAGACTCGGTGCGGCTACCCCACGAGGCTTTCGGGGAACAACCTGGCCTTGGGGCCTCAGTCCTTGGAAGGAGTTGTAGTTTCCCAAGGACCAAGGACCGGCTCGATCTCGGCGCTGCAGAATTCCACCCTTTGGCTCAGTGGAAATCACCAGACTTCTCTTTGTGGCTTTGGACTTTTTGCCAAGTGTCCTGGACTCAAAAAGACTTGCTTCCACCTATGAATTATCCTTGAACGAACTATGGACTCATGTTTTTCTGAAAATATTGCTTTAATCAATTTCTCTGGTGGGTGGGATAGGGAGGGGGTGCCTGATATGAATTTATTGTGATTCCTATATTTCCCCATGTATTTTCCTCATGTTTCTGACCTAGCCCTGAACCCTTTGCCCCTTCCCCTCCCCTTGGGGGAAAATCAACAAGGAAGCTGCCCTGGCTTTGAAAAGGCGACCAGCAATCACAAAAGAACTCTTATCTTGAAACTTACTGCATGGAAAATAGAACTGAAAATCCCTTTTTGATGTCGGAGTCGGGCCGTCAGATTGGGGTTTCGCTTGGCAAACTTTTAATCACATAACAATGGGGGCAAGACGACCCTCAAAAAGTCTCTTTCCCCCAACACTGTTTTTTTTCCCATTCAAAGCTCTCCACAACGGACATCCACCCCAGCATCTTCATTGTGTCATATCTGATTGCGACAGGAACACTCGGATTAAGTAATCATTACTTATCGCTGACCCATCAAAGGACAATAGAACAAGTTTCTTTAGAAGGCCGATCCCCGGACTCAAGGAACCCCAGGACATTGAAATCCTATAATCCACTCAAAACAGCATTGTTTCTTTTCATCCCGCCTCCCTTCTTCCTGATTCGCTAGAGTGCTGAGGCGGTAGAAGCTTCCTGATAGGCTCTAGCGCAGCAGGGGAGCTCTGTGATTGGTTCTAGCACGGGGAAGGCGGCCGCGCCTCCTCCCAGCTCTTATCACGTCAGCCAATCACCGTCGAGCCGGGAGGAGGGCGGGGAGCGGGAATTTTGAAACTTCCAAGCCTGTATTTCCTATAAAAATGCCTCTGATTTCTGTAACCACATGCTCTGCTTGGCGAATGATTGCAGTATTGCATCCTTTTCAGCTGAATCGCTAATAAAACACCTTGGTGCCGCTTCTTCAACTTTGGTGAGATTTCTTCTGGATTTTTAGGGAAATAAAATGGCTGAAAATCAGGCTTCTCTTTGCTCGCCAAAGTAGCGATCCCTCTTTGGTGGGGTCTCAGGCTCTCTCCTCCTGGGGTAGACCCCCCTAAAGTTCCTATCCATTTCAGTACAGGGTGACAAAGGCAAGGACAAGTAGACTGAGAGGCAGCTGTTATCCTCAAGCTGTGGCTATGTTGAACTCCATGGCTTCACATTGATGTGGCATTGGGGGCTGTGTGGTGGTGGTGGGAGTGTGGAAAGATAGGAGTATTGTTTTGTGGTCTGTGCTGGTGAAGGCAGTTAATTTAATTGTGCAATAGCACAATGACAAAAAGCTATTCTGTTCTATTCTATTCTATGTATTTGTATATATACCTGGTGTTGCTTGAGTGTCACTGGGACCACTGCCTGCCTGCTTTCTCTTTTCTCCAGCTCTGAGAAGGACAAAAAAAAAGCTATTCCATTCCATTTCGTGTATTCGTGTATATACCCGGTGTTGCTTGAGTGTCACTGAGACAACTGCCTACCTTCTTTCTCCTTTCTCCAGCTCAGAGAAGGACAATAATGCTATTCTATTCTACACCAATCTGCCCAGGCTGTCCTCATTCGTGGGCTCATACCAAACAGATTCAGGAGCCTGGCTTCCCCAACTGAGTCCAGCCACCTGGGGCCTCTTCTACGCTGCCATATATAACCCAGATTATCAATGCAGATAACCCACATGATCTGCTTTGAACTGAATTGTATGAGTTTGTATTGCTTCAGGCCTCCCTGGGAACCCAAGGGAGCAAATGAAGGCCAGGTCGGCCTTAGGACCCAGCAGCAGCAGCAGGCTGGCTGTGTATCCAGCTGCGGCGGAGGGGCGGGGCCTCAGCGTCCTACGTCAGAGAGGGAGGATCTTAAGGGAGCACCAGGATCCTCCTCCTCCTCCTCCTCCTCCTCCTCCTCCTCCTCCTCCTCCTCCTTCCCAGCCGCAGCAGGAGCGCTGCTGAGCCGGTAAGGAAACACCGCACTGTCTCCACCTTGCCTTTTCCCTCCTTCTTCCTCCTCTTTCTCCCTTTGCTGCATCCCTCCTTCCTTCCTTCCTTCTTTCTTCCTTCCTTCCTTCCTTTCCTTCCTTCCTGCCAGCTGGCCTTTGTCCCTTTTGTTGGGCTCTGTAGGCCTTGGCGTCTGCACTGACCACAGAACGCAGACTGGACTGCATTGAGACCCTCTCGTGCAGGTGAGTGGGAAGAAGCTAGCATCTAAGCCAGCCTGCATTGCAATGCATTGCAACCTGCCTCCTGGCATTAATACACTCACTAGCCCCTCTGGTTCCCATCCATACTCCTCCCTCCTCCCATTGTTGTTCCTCCTTTTGCTAGGCATCAGAACAACAACCACAGTAGTAATACTTGTGATCCATTACAAAAGCTAGCATCGTGATCTTGTTTGCTGTGTACTAATCTTGTTGTGTATCTAATAATAATAATAATAGTAATAATAGTAGATGGCGATGACAAGGCCTAGGGAACTTCCTTCCTGCAGGACCTCCAAAGGGCAGAAGGCAAGCCCAGAGTCTTGAGAGGCAGGCAGTCCCTGAGTTACAAACAAGAGCAGTCCTGGAGTTTTGTTCTTAAATTGAATCTGTGTGTAAGTTGGAACAGGGACATTTCTTAAGTGTAACTCCAGCCATATATAGATGGATAGATAGAGATAGGCAGCTCCCAAGTTATGAATGAGAGCAGTTCTGTAGGTTTGTTCTTAAGTTGCATTTGTATGTAAGTTGGAACAGGAGCATTTTTGCACTGTAATTCCAGACAGACAGACAGACACACACACACACACATATACATACATATAGTAAAGGTAAAGGTTTTGCCCTGGCATTAAGTCCAGTCGGGTCTGACTCTGGGGGTTGGTGCTCGTCTCCATTTCTAAGCAAAGAGCCAGCGTTGTCCTTAGACACCTCCAAGGTCATGACTGCATGGAGTGCTGTTACCTTCCCACCGGAGAAGTACCTATTGATCTACTCACATTTGCATGTTTTCAAACTGCTAGGTGGGCAGAAGCTGGGGCTGACAACAGGAGCTCACGCTGCTCCCCAGATTCAAACCTGCAACCTTTCGGTTAGCAAGTTCAGCAGCTCAGCAGTTTAACCCACTGCACCACTGGGGACTCCATACATACATACAATAATAATAATAATAAATCTTTATTTGTACCCTGCCACCATCTCCCCAAAGGGACTTGGGGCGGCTCACAGAAGCACTCCAAGTGCCACACGCAGACAACAATACATAAGCACAAACACAATGACACAAATACAATCAACAGTGCATAAAAATCTCATCAATAAAATCAGAAAAATTCCTTAAAAGCAGTGGAACCTGTGGGCCGACTATCATAATAATCAAAGTGCGAGCCAGTACTATCAATGATTCATCACATTGGCCTGTCTGAACAGCCATGTTTTCAGACTCACCCGGAAGGGGTCCTCAAACTTTTTAAACATAGGGCCGGGTCATAGTCCTCAAACTGTTGGAGGGCCGGATTATAATCTGAAAAAAACAAGAATGAATTCCTATGCACACTGCACATATCTTATTTGTAGTGCAAAAAAAAAAACACACACACACACACACACTTAAAAACAATACAATAATTAAAATGAAGAACAATTTTAACTAATATAAACTTATTAGTATTTCAATGGGAAGTGTGGGTCTGCTTTTGAGATAGGATTGTTGTTGTTGTTGGGTGTTTTCAAGTCATTTCAGACTTAGGTTGACCCTGAGAGAGGGCTGGGTAAATAACCTTGGAGGGCCGCATCTGCCCCCGGGCCTTAGTTTGAGGACCCCTGATCTAATTTCTTTAGGGAGGGTATTCCAGAATTAGGGAGCTACCACCAAGAAGGCCCTCTCTCTTGTCCCCACCAACCGTGCTCCCAAGTTGGTGGGCAGCTCCCAAGTTACAAACGAGGGATTCTGTAGGTTCATAGGGACATTTTGTAAGTGTCACTCTAGCCAAATAAAATATAATATAATACAATATAATATAGTGTATGTATATATATGCTAGCTTTGGATAGCGTAGGGAAGGGTAATGTTTCCTTTGCTGTTTGCGCCCCTGTTTGGAAGATTTCGCCCCGTCACCCTGTGATAATTTGCAAAAATTGGTTTGTTTTGGAAGCAAGGATTAAGGATAAAGCTTCATTGGAGACCCCTTTTCCCCATGATAATAATAACTCTTCCAGGAGTGGATTTCCCTTCCTTCCGAGGGGAAGATTCCTCTCACTTCCTGTTGTCTCTCCCCATTCTTAACTAGGAGTCATTTGTATATCGTATGTTTGTAATTCAGAGACTGCCTATATTGTCATTAGGCAGTCATTAGGCAGTCTCAAGAAGCAGAGTCTTGGTGATGGGTAGAGACTTAGGCCTCTTCTATGCTGCCATGTAATATAGATTATCACAGCAGAAAATCCATGTCATTTGCTTTGAACTGGATTATCTGAGTCTACACTGCCCTATAATCCAGTTCAAAGCCGATAATCTGGCTTTTATATGGCAGTGTAGAAGGGACCCATTTCTGGATCCGCATGGTCAAAGTCCCTATGAATGGCATGCAGATCTTGGCTTATGTCAAACCCATTTTCCTCCGGGGATACATCCCCCTTATGGTTGCCTTCAAAGGGCCACTGAAGCCATGTGTGTACATGTGTAGGTATATCTGCCTATCTATCTTATCTATTTATCTATCTATATTACATAGTGGCCGGTGCCTTTTAGTGTTGACTGAGTTTGGGTCCCCAAATTATTGAATGACAACTTCTTCCCTTTTGATTATTGCTCCTTTTTAGCTCTTATTATTACTATTATTATTGATAATAATAATAAGAAAAGTGAGTGTTCCATGTATTGTAATCTTACAGTCTAGTGCCTTTTACTAAATGTGTTTACATGTGCTGCCTCGAGGTATGAGGAGCAACAGGTAAGAAATACAATGTAGAATTCTAATTATTATTAATAATAATACCAGATGGAGTAATAACTAGAATTCTGCATTGTATTTCTTACTTACTGCTGCTCATAGCTCAAGGCAGAGCCCAATATCCTTAAGGCATACCGTTGTGAAAACATTCTATAAAAGGCACATATTGAAATATATTTCTAATATTATAATACAGGGAACACACACTTTTTCCCAGTTTGGGCCCCTAGGTGTTATCAAACGACAACTCCCATTCCTTTCAATGATCCAGCAGCATCTTCTTCAGGATCAATAGTCATATTGCTTAAGCTGCAATGACTGATTCCAATGGTGGGTAGCAAGAAAGTGAGATTACACTATGTAACAAAATATGAAAAATGTTCTGTTCCTGGTTCAGAAATGTTATTCCTGTTTAAATGTGTGATCTTTACTTTTAAAGTAGTTGTTTTACTCCAGAAACTTCATTTTTATAGCGGCTACAAACGAGGTTGAATTGTTCGCAGGCTTTCATGGCTGGACTTACTGGGTTGCTGTGAGTTTTCCAGGCTGTCTGGGCATGTTCCAGGAGCATTCTCTTCTGGTGTTTCACCTTCATCTGTGGCTAATGGCATCTTCAGAGGTCCGTTGGCAGTGAAGCAAGTGGAGTGTGTATATATCTGTGGAGTAATGTCCAGGGTAGGAGGAAGAACCCTTGTCTGTTTGAAGGAAGTGTAAATGTAATTAACAAGTGTGAATAGCATGGAGTAGCCTTGCAGCTGCAAAGTCAATCAGTGAGGGTATCTGCATAGAGGTAGCCTAGCTGTTTTTGCCTGGAGGCACCTTCTGCTGGGAGGTGTTAATTGACACTTGATTGTTTGCTTTTTGGAGTTCTTGTGTTTCTGGGTGGTATTCTTTATTTACTGTCTTGATTCTGGTATTTATTTTTTAATCCTGGTAACCAGATTGTGTTGATGTTCATGGTTTCCTCCTTTCTGTTGAAATTGACAACAATTGTGTCAGACAACACAGAGAAGCCATTGAAATCCACAAGAAGCACGTGGACAATTTCAACAGAAAGGAGGAAACCATGAAAGTGAACAAAATCTGGTTCCCAGTATTTAAAAAACCACCAGAATCAAGACAGTAAATACAGAACACCACTCAGAAACAGGGGAACTCCAGACTGCAAACAACCAAGTGCCAGTGGACACCTCCCTAGCAGAGGGTGCCAACGGGCCAGGCTATCTCAATCAGATTCCTTCACTGATTGACTTTGCAGCTGCAAGGCTATTTCATGCTATTCAAGCTTGGTAATTGCAATATTCAGACTTGCTTCAAATAAAGGTCCTTCCTCCTACCCTGAACATTATTCCACAGGTATATATACACTCCACTTGCCTCATTGCCAACAGACTTCTGAAGATGCCATTAGCCACAGATGCAGGCAAAACGTCATGAGAGTATGCTGCAGGAACATGGCCATGCAGTCCAAAAGCTCATGACAACCTAGGTTGAAACATGGGTAATGAATCAATTTAATCGTTTTAGTCATCTTGTTGTTGTTCATTCATTTCCGACTCTTCGTGACCTCATGGACCAGCCCACGCCAGAGCTCCCTGTTGGCCATCAGTACACCCAGCTCCTTCAAGATTAATCCAGCCACTTCAAGGATACCATCAATCCATCCTGTCCATGGTCGGCCCCTCTTCCTTTTTCCTTCCATTTTCCCCAGCTTAATTGTCCTCCTGTCTTCTCATGATGTGTCCGAAGTACTTAGTCATCTACATTATTATTTTAATTTAACCTTAATACGTGTCCAGATGTGTAGGTGTTATTTGGTGGGAGGTCCACATTCAGCAATTGTTCTGAATTGTTTCCAGCTTAATTTTCAGTTAATCAAAACTGGAATAATTTGGCTTTGTAGCTGGACTGTTATCCCCCAAATCTCTATTTATTGGCTTTTTCATATTTGCGGATAGAGAGGCCTTGGTTTGTCTCCAGGCTGTGCAAACCACTGCTCGCCTATTTCATCAGATATAATTAGAAGTAATGTCATTAGTATCCGTTATCTCTGATCTAGGCTCTTTATACAACTAATTCTTTAAAGAAAAAAATGAAATCTGATTTGTTGGTTTAAATATCATGGGTTTTGATCAGCACCAGGTGCCTCAAAGGGCAACTAAAGTAAAGTAGGGATAGAAAGTGCCGTGTGTCAGTCAATCCTGGAGCCCCGATTGGCCGGTTCTAACAAGCCAGGAATGGAAATTCAGAGCAAAACAGTCTGGCTCTGTGGAAAGGGCCGTGGTGCACAACCAGGCCTTGGCGAATGCAATTTTTTAAGGCAATTCCCCAGCCAGTTTGGAAGATTCCAGGCTCTGGGTACAAGCAAATAGCCCTTGTGCTGGGACTGTGGGTGCCTGAGGCAAAGGCGTTATCTACTCTTGAATCTCTACTGATGGAGCTACAGTGAAATGCATTTTTAATATTTTTTTTCTTTAGTGGGTTTTAACAGATTTTTTTGTATTTTATGATGCTTTCAGTGGTTGTTATGTTGTCTGTTAAGTTTAATTAGGTTGTGTTGTATTGTTTAATGTGTTTATCTTAATGTGATTGTCTGTATGGTTTCTTTCCGGCAATTGAATGTTTGCCTTACATGTAGGAAACAGCCGTGAGTTTGTTTGGGGAGATAGGTCAGTATACAAACAATGTCTTCTTCTTCTTCTCTTTCTTCTTCTTCTTCTTCTTCTTCTTCTTCTTCTTATTATTATTATTCTTATTATTATTACTTACACCGTGGAATTAACACAGTTTTACACCACTTGGAGTCACGTCAGTTTGAGGCTGGATCTACACTTCCCTATAACACTATGTAACTAAATTTGGAAAAAAAAAGTTCTGTTCATGGTTTGAAAGTGATTCCGGTTTAATTGCACGGTCCTTACTTTGAAAGTCATTGTTGGCCTTCAGACACTTCGCTTTTGTAACTGCCACAAACTAGGTTTTTCTTTTTATATAATTGGTTTTATATGAATTGGTTGAGACTCTTATCACATATTCATTGAACAACTACAGCAGGATGTTCCTCCCACAAAAACAAAGTTTTTGCAGTTTGATAAACTTTCCCCCCATGTTTTTATGATAGAATCAATTAGGAAATGGCATTGATCACGCAGGAACAAAAATAATGTTACATAATGTAATATATTATCATAATATCTTTATATTATTGTATAATATAAATTATTTTCGGGTCAGGAGCGACTTGAGAATCTGCAAGTTGCTTCTGGTGTGAGAGAATTGACCATCTGCAAGGACGTTGCCCAGGGGACACCCGGATGTTTGATGTTTTACCATCCTTGTGGGAGGCTTCTCTCATGTCCCTGCATGGGGAGCTGGAGCTGACAGAGGGAGCTCAACCCGCACTCCCTGGATTCAAACCACTGACCTGTCAGTCAGCAGTCCTGCGCCACCAGGGGCTCCAATAACAACAACAACAACAATAATATGTGCTTCAGGATGTCCCTCCCACAAAAACAAAGTCTGTGTAATTTAATACATTTTTTCTCATGTTTTTATGATAGAACCAATTAGAAAATGACATTTAGAACACAGGAACAAAAATCATAGTATTACATAGTGTAATGTATTTTAATATTATAATAATATAATATAATTTGATAATGTGATAATGTAATAATATAATGTGCTGCAGATGCCCCTCCCACAGAAACAAAGTCCGTGCAGTTTAACAAACTTTGCTCGTGTTTTTATGAGAGAACCAATTAGGAAATGACATTGATCATCCAGGAACAAAAACCATGTTACAGAGTGTAATCCAGTTTCTGAATCTAGATTTGAACTGAATTATATGAGCCTCCGCTGCTATATAATAAGGTTCAAAGCAGATAATCTGTATTAAGAAACTGGATTATATGGCAGTGTAGATTGGGTAAAAGTGTGTCAAACTGCATCGGTTCTCCAGTGTAGATGCACCATATATTATACAAGAAAAAGACCCAAAGAGAGGGCCCTGTTTACTTTGTGACTTGGAAAAGAAATGTATAAGGATGTGATATGGAGGGGGATGTTTCCCACAGTGAGTAGATGATATGTCAGGTTTGAGGATTTTCATCATTTTCAGACTTTATATAAGATGGAGAAATTCATTTGGTAAGCAAAATGGTAGGCTGAGAAAAGAAAATCTGTACTTATGTTGTGCTGTTGATCTTCTATGATATACTCAGTGTAAAAACCCCTGTATTTCCTTACTAAAAACCCACAAAGAACTCTATTTCTCTGTTTATGCTTCTGGCTTGTTGGGGCTAGTAGCTACCCAGGAGTCCCAATGCAATTTCCAGACCCAATTTCCAGTTGTTTTAGACTTGACTGCTGATAAGGCTGAATTTAATGAACAGCCCCCGGTGATGCAGTGGGTTAAACGGCTAAGCTGCTGAACTTGCTGACCAAAAGGTCAACGGTTCAAATCCAAGAGCGGAGTAAGTTCTTGCTGTTAGCTCCAGCTTCTGCCCACCTAGCAGTTTGAAAGCATGCAAATGTGAGTAGATCAATAGGTACTGCTCCAGCGGGAAGGTAACAGCACTCCATGCAGTCATGCCGGCTACATGATCTTGGAAGTGTCTATGGACAACACCGGCTCCTCACTTAGAAATGGAGATGAGCACCACCCGCCAGAGTCAGACTTGACTAGACTTAATGTCAAGAGGAAGTTGTTTTAGTAATCTACATTATTATTTTAATTTAACCTTAATACACGTCCAGATGTATTAAGGTTAAATTAAAATGAACCTAATGAAAAGCAAGGGCAAATTTGCAGCTCACAAAAGTAAGCCAAGGTTTTTGGAGGCACTTTTAACATTCTTGTTCTTACTGAATCGTAACCTGGGCAGTAACATACATTCATTATGCTGCTGACTTCAGAAATAACTATATCCCAAATTAGTAGGACTTCTTTGAGAGATGATATGCCCAGGATAGGGTTATATCACCATCGTCTTTGCCCTTCTTCTCTTTCAGCAAATACGCATTGAACACACCTTTCTTTTCTGTCAAAATAGGTTTAGTTCTGTCCTTCCCTCTAATACTCTTCTAAAACTGCCTTAAAAGCCAGCTGAATCCAAACCTTTTTGGATAGGTTTGTCTTATTACTTCTTCGCCCTTCACTTGTAATAAAAGTGGAGTTTTCCCTGCACCTCGAGGCCAAACCCCGGAACCTGCCAGCAGGATAAAAGGATTGGAAACAGACTCTCATGTAACTATATATTACCGTTATCTCCTGCCCTTTTACTTTAAGGCAATACCTGAGGTTCTCCTACTCCTTCCCTCCTTATCTTCACAGCAATCTTGCAGAGAATTCAGGAAAAGAGTAACTTGGTAACTGAACCAATTGCCTGGCATTTTGCAGATGAAATCTCTCTGTGACTACTTTTGCACAGATGCTAGAATGGAGTGGATGCAACTTTGCCCTCTGCTTGTCCCATGATTTTGGCATATTTCTCAATTGTGCAACCCAAGGATGTGGTCAGGCTTCTTGGAGAGGTGAGAGCCACCACTTGAGGCTTACATCCTTCGCCTTTTGGGCTTATTTAACAAAGTGAGAGAGGAACCAAGTGGGTGAATGGCGTGCTTCAAGGGTTTGTTCAAACAAGGCAGAGTTCCAGCTTTCCTGAAGGAGGCTGTTATGAAACCATCACTTTAAAAAATCCTCCATTACCAGCATCCCATTTTGGAGCATCCCGGCTCCAAGCGTTTCTGGATGGGACGCTTTTGGTTGCATTGACCAGAGGAGTGCGTCCTTACTGGTTTTGCTGGACCAATCATCAGCTTGAAGTACCATTGGCCAAGGGGTCCTCCTCGCTTGCCTTGCTTGCATGGGATTCAGAGACATTGTTTCAGGTTGGCTCTACTTTTTGCTGAAGGGACAAACAAAGAGGTGATGCTGCTTCATTCCCTTGGCTTAGTTCCATCCTGTATGGTCTGTCTGTCTGTCTATCTATCTATCTAATCTTATTCAACCCCAAATGGGATTTTGGACTTCTACTCCCACAATTCCCAACAGCCTCAGGACCTTTCCTTTTCTACTCCTTTTCCACTTAAGTGGCTGAGGGGGGAAAGGGGCCTGAGGCTGTTAGGAATGATGGGAGTTGGTCCAAAACATCTGGAGGGCCCACGTTTGCCCATGCCACCTATCTATCTATCTATCTATCTGCTGGGTTGTCTTGTGTTTGGGGATTTGATGCCCCCAGCATGCAGATGACATCCTGTTGTTGTCATCCTTTTGGCTGCAAGCCTTGGCCTGAAACCAGCAATGTCAAACATAATTTTCACCAATGGCCACGTCAGCCTTAGTATGGTTGTCTTCAAAGGGAGAATCCATGGAAACAGAGTGCCAACTGTAATTCTTTTACGTAGTGGTTAGTGTTCTCTAGGTTTTTACCCAGATGTTATTGAATGACGACTCCCATGAATTTGTATTACATTATGTAACAAAATTTGGTTTGAAAGTGTAATTCCTGTTTAATTGTGCAGTCCTTACTCTGAAAGTAGCTGTTATATTCCTGAAACATGTTGTTTTTGTGTTTGCCACAAACTAGGCTGAATTGGTTGTAACTTGATGACATATTCACTGAAAAACTATCGCAAAATGTGCTATAGCAAGCTAATGACATTTATAACCCAGGGACACAATTGTGTTACAGAATGTTATTATTATTACTATTATTCATTTCTTAATCTAAATGAATAATAGTAATAATAATAACACTCTATAACATGATTTGTTGTGTATTAGGTTTCAGTATCAGGGCAAATAGTTACATTTAACTGCTGGGAGAGATCATCTGGAGTTTTGGAGTTTGGTACCAAATTTATTTTGACGACACCCAATTCTATTACTCCTTTCCACCAAAAGCCAAGGATGCCATCCTGCCCCTAAACCAGTGCCTGTCATCAGTAATGGACTGGATGAGGGCCAAGAAGTTGAAAGTAAATCCAGGTAAGACAGAGGTACTCCTGGTCAGTTGGAAGGCAGATCAGGGTGCGGAGTTACAGCTTGTACTGGACGGGATCACACTCCCCCTGAAGACACAGGTTTGCATTCTGGGGGTGATCCTGGACTCATCAATGACCCTGGAACCCCAAGTGTCAGCAGTGACCAGGAGTGCCTTTGCTCAACTAAAATTTGTGGGCCAGCTGTACCTGTACCTTTAGATGCCAGATCTGGCCATGGTAGTCCATGCCTTACTGCAACGCTCTCTATGTGGGGCTGCCTTACAAGATAGTTTGGAAGCTCCAACTGGTTCAGAGATCGGTAACCAGGCTGCTAACTGGAGTGCTGTACTATGAGAGGACAGCTAAATACAAAGTGCTGGTTGTTACCTATAAAGCCCTAAATGGTTCAGGCCCAGGCTATTTGCAAAACCACATCTCTGTTTACAAACTGGCCTGAGCACTGCAGTCTGTGAAGGAGGCTCTGCTCTCGGTCCCACCCCCATTTCAAGCATGGCTGGTGGGAACAAGAGAGGGGGCCTTCTCTGTGATCGCTCCCCACCTCTGGAACTCCGTCCCAAAGAATTGAAAACTGCTCCCTCTCTCCTTGCTTTTAAAACTTCTGAAAACCCACATATGTACTGTGGTGTATGAAGAGGAGGAAGACTAATACGCCTGACTTATATTCTCATCTATATATGTTAAATTTTGTCTAGAGACTGGAACTGTCTTCAGCCCCACTGACTGTTGTATAACATATCGTCTTTTTATAATGGTTTCAGCCATTGTTCTTAGTTGCTTTTATTTAATGTCAAATTTATAATAATTGTTATATTCGTACAGGTTATTGAAGTTCTTACTATCAATGATTTTGGCTGTTATTAAGCTTAGAATTAGGTTGCTGCTATAATGTCTAATATGATTTGTCCTGATGTGATTTGTCTGAATGTCTCTCCCTTTTGGCATTGAATGTTTTGCCATACATGTTGAAAACTGCCTTGAGTCCCTTTGGGGAGATAGGGTGGTCTATAGATAAAGTATTAGTATTATTGTTATTGTTATTTATACAGTCTTCCAATTACAAAGGGCCCTTGCGGAAAATGAGTTTATTGGGTCCAGACTTTTTGTTGGCAACGTGGGAGAGGCACCCTTCTTGTTCTCTTATTGCAGATGAATAAGGACTCTTCTTGTTTTGATGTTTTACCATCCTTGTGGGAGGCTTCTCTCATGTCCTTGCATGGGAAGTTGGAGCTGATAGAGGGAGCTCATCCACGCTCTCCCTGGATTCAAACTTCTGACCTGTCAGTCTTCAGTCCTGCCGGCACAAGAGTTTAACCCATTGCACCACCAGGGGCTCCTAGCTTTTGACCGAAAGGTTGCAGGTTCAAATCTAGGGAACGGTGTGAGCTTCTGTTGTCAGCCCCAGCTTCTGCCAACCTAGCAATTTGAAAACATGCAAATGTGATTAAATCAATAGGTACTGCTCCGGTGGGAAGGTAACGGCGCTCCATGCAGTCAGGCTAGCCCCATGACCTTTGAGGTGTCTGTGGACAATGCCAGCTCTTCGGCTTAGAAATGAAGATGAGCACCAACCCCCAGTTGGACACGACTGGACTTAACATCAGAGGAAAACCTTTACCTTTACTTTACCATGCTTAAAAAGGAGGGCCGTTCATTGAACCCCACTAGTGTCAGTGTGTATAGTATAATTTGAGTCAGAAGTTAGTTCAAAAACATATATTGCTCTTAAATGCCTCACTCAGCCTGCCTCTTGGACTTTGCTCAGGCCCTAAAGGGAGTTCATGAAACAATCAGATAAACCAACTATGAAAACTCTAACCTGGGAAAGAAGGGGAAATAATGCAATGCAATTTTTTTCACACCACAACAGCCATGGCTTTGTGGAAGGTGTGAGAATGGTTTCATTAGTTGTTCAAAGTGTGGGCACTCGAGCTGAGAAACTGGTTTCCAATCCTCAAAAGAACAAAGACCTTCAAAAGAAAGGCCAAACTGAGATGACTGCCTTCAATAGTGTACTCTTAGTTAGAGAGAGAGAATGGAGTTAGAAGGCAATCCAATTTCTGGGTCACATGTTGGAAGCCTTCCTTTTATTGCAATCTCATAGCAGGCAATGAGGGAAATGACTGTATTTTTTTGTGGATTACAGTTCCCAATTAGCCTGGCCAGAGGATACTGGAATATGTTACTCAAAATGAACTTTTCTACTTCTTTTGCTACTCCTTTTTGAGCGGAGTTCCTATCAGAATGGCCTGTACTTTAATTTCTCCTTTGGAATAGGCTCTCTCAAACTTTTCACACTTCAAAGGACTTTATGCATTACCAAGCGGAATGGAAGATACACAAGAAACAACTGGTTTATATGAGTTAGATTCTCCAGTATCTTGCATACAATTGTTTTTCTGCTCTCACTAGAAGCAGCTTTTCAGAATCTGTAGCCAAAAATAATGCCTATCCCACTGCTTCCTGTCCTTTTGACTGGTGATTCCAGGGTCTGCATTTGAAAAGTGTTCCATGCAAAGCATGTGTCCTATGGGGCCTTTCCAGGTACGTTAGCTCCCAACATGACACCTGTTTGGCGATTTACAACTTCCAAAGCCAGCCGGCCATTGGCCATAAGAGCCAAAGAGGCCATGTGTCAGATGGAAACACCCTGCAACAGGCCCTGCTCTTCCCTGTCATTCAGATTGACCTGAAGCATTTTGTCAACTGGTTAAACTGGTCAGGTGCTGCAGGTTTGAGACGTGACAACATACCTGAATCCAGACTAATTGATACCTTTTGGAGCGATATAGGAAGGATATGGGTGCAGGGAGATGCATGACCAGGAGGGTATAAATGCATTGTGAGGCCCAGTTGTTCGAATCATGTTATGTATGTCTTGATCTTCTGTCGTGTGTGTTTCTCAGCCTGGATTATGTATTAGGAGCATGGATGAGAGCTATACAGTTCTGGCTGCTCATACGTTTTCAAGCAGACCCTGATAGCTGTATTCCCTCTCTGTTATCAGATCATTTTATTTCAGAATAGTAGTCTTTGATTCTTAGAAAGATTGAAGCCATTGGCCTGTCTTTGGAAGCACTCTTAATGTTCACCAATGTGGAAGCCTGCAAGTCAGCCAAGAGCAGACTTTTGCATCTTGACTTTCATAATCTGGCTCTTACAGCAAAGACAACTAGTTCCCTTACCACATCATTCATTCCGTGCAAACCTGGAGTAATTATGGCAGCTTATCTTTACTTATTTTGATGAATCCCACTCAGAGGAGAGCTTTGGCAACTGCAAGATGCAATGTGTTGCCATCATCAGCTCTTTTGAGTGGGAAATATGTCAAAAATTGGGATGTTCGCAAAAGGTTTGTTCTTGTGACTTGGTTTCTGTTGTAAAACTTTATCATTCTTTGTTTGTATGCCCTAAATATGATAATATACGGATGATTCCATTTTTTCACAGTGTTCTCAATGGCAAGGGTTGATACAATTCCATACCTTCTGACCAACTCTGATGCATTCTGTTTGTGAGACTGCTGCAAATGTTATTATTCTTGAGATCAGTAACTCTTAATTGAGTTTTCCTTTGTATTGGTGGATACCTCTTGTTGTATATGCCTGTGCTGTGATTTTGTTGGTGTGTGCCAATAAAGGCTGTGTGAGTGAGACTGTATGTGTGTTAGGAGTGAGCCGCATTGGGAAAAGTTACTCTTTTGGATGATGGCCTTCAAATGGGTGGGGGATTCTGGGAGCTGTCATCCAAACCACTAGCCTGGGTTCAACGTAATGGGTTGAATGTGACAGAGTCGTGCCAAATGCTGTGAATTAAGGCTCCGGTTGAGAGGGCTGTAACCATGCCATTCAGATGCCTCTCTGCACTGAAAAGCAGGCCAGTTGTGTGGTGACGCAGCCTATGTGCAGAAGGTCTCACCCGGATTGAGGAAGGCCAGCTTTGGAGAGCGGAGTGAGTGGAGAACTTCTCCAACTTGCTCAAGAGAGCAAACATTTTGAACCTTGCAGAGAGGTTGTTGAAGAGATTATTAATATTTGAAGAACTCGAGAAGTGGAGCTTTTAAGAGGAGTGGCCCCTCTGAATGAATGAAAGAAGCTTCTGTCCGAAGCGAAAGGGAAGGGGAGGCCTTGTGTTTAACTATCCTCCTTCTGGGAAACATTTGGGTGCAGCTGAAGAGTGAATGAGATCACCAATCCTTTTCCCTTGAGATCCAAAATTTCAAGTGGCTTTATGTAGCCCCAGTTGTGTCATTTCTGAAAGAACACTGGGTGCACATGTGCCACTTGGCTCCAGATCCTTGACATGCTGTGACGTTTCTCCCCATGAGAGGAGTGCGCAGCTATGGCGAACATGGGTGGGGGGGAGGGGGCGGTCTTGGTGGGCTGCATATTGATATTATATAGTTGCTTCTTCAGCAAATGCTTCAGCTATTCTTCGTGAAAGGAAATATCATCCTGTTTAGCAATTATAAGTAAATATTTGATTTCTACACCTATTTTATATACCTATATACTTGACGACACATAAGAATTTATTGGGCAGAAAGTGTTGGGTGTTGAAAAAGTTTAAGAAGCCCTGGTTTATAATACCAATCAACCCTGGCTGTTATCAGTAGTGAGGGATTATGGGATTTGCATTCCGTCAACATCTGGAAGACTGCTTTTATTTATCAAGGAGTAGATGTCAAAACAAAACAGTAAGAACCTGAGTTCATCAATTTGCACAAAGGCGTGTTCATTATTATCCAGCTACAGTGATGCACTTATTTAATATATATCCGGGATTAAGTCAGATTCTTCTGCCTTGAATACCAATTAGGTGTTAATCCAGATTGGCACGATTCACTGATCTATCAGAATGAGTGTACACACTGCCTGAACACAGGTTCGGTGTATGGTGTCGACATCTCTTCAGCCTGCCTTAGAAATGCAAAGAACTCAAAATTTGGGCAGTTTGAGTAGAACATAAATTAACAGAACATGAAGACCTTTGATAAAATTTGGAGCATTCATGAAAATAGTTGGTCCCTTGGATGAAAAACCTTTGTGAGAACAAGATACATTTATGTAGGGCTGATTGAAGCTCACAAAACTTTCCAAAATGCTCCGTTTTGTGGATCCTGGGGCTACTTTTATGTTTGGGATATAACAAATGTAGCATTCAATGACCATATGGCTGCCCTTTGGCTGTCTCACACCACATGCCATTAAATGGCAGTAAGGCCATGAGTTGTCCTGTGCTGAGTGAGGATGTCAACTAAGGAGATTCCATCTGAACATTAGGAAGAACTTCCTGACTGTGAGAGCCATTCAGCAGTGGAACTCTCTGCCCCGGAGTGTGGTGGAGGCTCCTTCTTTGGAAGCTTTTAAGCAGAGGCTGGATGGCCATCTGTCAGGGGTGATTTGAATGCAATATTCCTGCTTCTTGGCAGGGGGTTGGACTGGATGGCCCATGAGGTCTCTTCCAACTCTTTGATTCTATGATTCTATGATTAGCGGATTTCCTTCAAAAGTCCTAAGAGTCTGAACCTGAAGAACCGAGAGGAGGGACTGCACTGAGTGTGATGCTGGGTGCCAACAACATATCAGAAAGAAGATGTAATTGTACTACGAAACCAAATTTGAAAACAAAAATCTGTTCCTGGTTTGGAAGTGTTATTCCAGTTTAATTGTGCGGTTTTTTCTTTGAAAGTAGTTGTTCTACTCCAGAAACTTTGTTTTTTGTGACACAAACTAGGTTGAAGTAGTTGAGACTTGATGATGAGGGACTTATTGAAAAACAGTTGAAAATGTGCTATAGCAGCAGGATGCCTTGGGGAAAAAACAAAGTGCAGTTGAATAAACTTTCCCCATGGGTTTTTTAATGATAGAAACAATTAGGAAATGGCATTTATAACCCAGGAACAAAGAAAAATGTCTTGTTAATATTTCATTTGTCTGGGTGCAAACCTTCAACCATCAGCCTGATGACAGATGCTTTTAATCCCTTCCCGGTCTCTGTCTCCCCCCCCCCCCCTTCCAGTGTGGTAGGTATGACTTTTGGAGAAAAAATTGCCGCTTTCTTGTTCTGCTAAAAGCTCAGCAGGCGAAGGAGCAAAAGACTGGCTTTTCTAAGGAGGCCTATTATTAAAGAACTAGGTGTTCAAGAACTCTTCTCTCTCCACAGCTGTGATAATAGCTTTCTTTTGCCTTGTAACACAGTGGCATGGATCATACCAAGACTAATGACTGGAGCAGCCTTTCTTAAGCTAGTGCTCTCCGGGTGTGCTGGACTAGAACTCCCATCACCTTCACTTAGCAAGGTGTATTTTCCATTTGGAGCTTTCTGTTGGTTACTCTGTGATGCTGTCTTTCCTCTCTCTTCTTCACTCTCAATCTCAGTATTGCTCACACTTTTTTAACTTTGTTGACGCTTTAGAAAACTCTGAAACTAGTCTCCTGGTGGAGAGAAAAAGTAGGGTATAAATAAACATAATAATAACAACAACAATAGCAACAATAATGGGAAAGGGAGAAACTGTTTCCACAATGGGAAACATGCTCTTTATGCCTGTTACCTGGGTATCTCGTGGCTTGGCCTTTCATTGCTTGGCCTTTGTGAGGAAAGAGCACTGGCTAGAGCAAGGGTTCTCAAACTTTTTCAGCCACAGAGCCCTTTTTGAAGCAAACGTTTCTTGTTTAGCCCCAAGAAAGGTTTGCATTATTATGTTATATATATTGTGTGTGTGTGTGTGTGTGTGTGTGTGTGTATGTGTGCGTATATATGTGTGTGTATATATATATATATATATATATATATATATATATATATGTATATATATATATATATATATATCATATTAGGCATGGGCCAGATGGAGGTGGAGAGTATTGTCGAAGGCTTTCATGGCCAGAATTACTGGGTAGTTGTAGGTTTTTCAGGCTATATAACATGCCCATATAGCCCAAAAAACCTACAACAACCCAGAGATGGAGAGTGTTTGTGTGAAATAATTCACACAGTGCAAAAAAAAAAAGGAATGAAAGAATCATAGAATCATAGAATCAAAGAGTTGGAAGAGACCTCATGGGCCATCCAGTCCAACCCCCTGCCAAGAAGCAGGAATATTGCATTCAAATCACCCCTGACAAATGGCCATCCAGCCTCTGCTTAAAAGCTTCCAAAGAAGGAGCCTCCACCACACTCCAGGGCACACTCCACTGCTGAACGGCTCTCACAGTCAGGAAGTTCTTCCTAATGTTCAGATGGAATCTCCTCTCTTGTAGTTTGAAGCCATTGTTCCACGTCCTAGTCTCCAAGGAAGCAGAAAACAAGCTTGCTCCCTCCTCCCTGTGGAAAAATACCATATTAAAAATGAAGAATTTTAACCAACATAAAGTTAACCATATTTAAGTGGAAGACCCCAGAGGCCATCCAGCCTTTGCAATAATAATAATAATAATAATAGAAACCCCAGGGGCCACCCAATACAACCCTTTATTCTCAAATGCAAGAAAAGCATAATCAAAACACCCCCACAGATGAGATATAAATATAAAATATAAAACTTTATTTATGCCCTGCTGCCATCTCATCTGTGGAATGCACTTCCAAAGGAGAGACGATCAACCCCATCCCTCCTGGCTTTCAGGAAGAAAGTAAAATCGTGGTTGTGGGACCAGGCTTTTGGTCAGCAGACATAAATCAGCACTTTAGTGGAAATGGACTGGAAAGGTGATTTACATGAGGATACGATTGTATGGGTAACTAACTAAGGCTTTTATACTGTTTAATTAATGGCTTATGTAGTTTATGTATTTTAATGGTTTAATGGTTTTGTTTGAATGGTTGTTGTATTTAATTGTGCATATGTAACGGCCTTGAATTGCTGCCAATGTGAGCCATCCTGAGTCCCCCTTTGGGGGTAGAGAAGAGAAAGGATAGAAACACCAGAAATAAATCTCCAGAGGGATTCAGGGCGGCTCACAAAGCACTCAAAGGTGCAAATGCACAAAATGCAACAAGTGCATAAACAATAACGCAAAAGCAATAATAACATAACATCATAAAACCCCACTGCTTAAAATCAGTAAAATGCAATGGTAACTGCAGATATAAAACAATTGCAATCAACATCAGTCTCATAAAGTGCAAGGTGAAATAATCTCTGGGTCCTTGCATATGTTCATTAAGGATTTCTAAACATGGTCAAAAGCCTGCTAAAAAGCCATGTCTTCAATTGTGTCCCGAAGGCTTGGAGAGTGGGGGCTAGCCTAATTTCCCTCAGAAGGCCATTCCAAAGCTGGGGGCCCACCACCGAGAAGGCCCTCTCCCTTGTCCCCACCAACCACGCTTGAGATAAGTGGGACTGAGAGGAGGGCCCTCGCAGCAGATATCAAAGCCCATGTCAGTTCATTGAAAGAGATACAGTCTTGAAGATTGGTTGGACTGGAATCATATAGAGCTTTATAGGTAATAACCTGCACTTTGAAATGAGTCCAGAAACTTGTCGACAGCCAATGGAGCTTCCTATAGCTAGCCCTGGTTAGTAATCTGGCCGCTGATCTTTGCACTATCATTTCAGTTTCTCGGCAGTCTTCAAAGGCAGCCCACATAGAGTGCAGATAACTGGCCAGCCTTTGTAATAACAATAACAATAATGATAATGGAGTAACCCCAGGGGCCATCCAATTCAACCCCCTTCTGGCATGAAGGAAAAGCATAATCAAAGCACTTCCAACAGA
Organism: Anolis sagrei; assembly: GCF_037176765.1. Classification (NCBI taxonomy): domain Eukaryota; kingdom Metazoa; phylum Chordata; class Lepidosauria; order Squamata; family Anolidae; genus Anolis; species Anolis sagrei. The sequence goes on along the minus strand of NC_090034.1, from coordinate 27,839,582 downwards.
TTGTCACTCAGCCTTTGCAATAATAATAATAATAATAATAATAATAATAATAGTAGTAGTAGAAAACCCTGAGACCATCCAGTACAGCTCCCTTTTTTGTGCCATGCAAGAAAAGCACAATCAGAGCACCCCCAACAATGGCCATCCAGCTTTTGTAATAATAATAATAATAATAATAATAGGTTCGGGCTGAAATAATAATAATAATCATCATCATCATCATCATCATACAAGTCACCCAGCCTTTGCAATAATAATAATAATAATAGTAGTAGTAGTAGTAGTAGTAGTAGAAAACCCTGAGACCATCCAGTCCAACTCCCTTTATTGTGTCATGCAAGAAAAGCACAAACAAAGCACCCCCATTATTGTTGTTATTGTTATTATTTTGTAATCATCATCATCATCATAGCAGAAACCCCAGGGGCCATCCAGTCTTCCTTTTTAAGCCAAGAAAAATACAGGCGGTGAAAAGATTAGTGATCAAAACGATTGCATAAAGAGCACCTCTCCTTAAATCCACCTAGGGATCAGCATGGGGATAAGGAATCAAAGGAAACTGGATGTCAAAGGGTTTATTTTTCTTGCTTTGAGGAAAACCTTTCTGCTTTACTTGTGTTGTGAGCATCATCTCCATTATAAGGAAGAACATTTTCTTCAAGGATCTTGTTAACAGTCTCTAGTCTGCTTTGTACTGTCCTCTCATGTCTAGAGTTTACTCTGTTTTGTTCTTCTTTCTTATTTTCAAACACTTCTAGCTTTACCTGAACGCCCTGCATTGCTTCATGTTCTCTTGTGTGTTTTGAATTAATGTTAGAATCATAGAGTTGGAAGAGACCTTGTGGGCCATCCAGTCCAACCCCCAGCTAAGAAGCAGGAAAATCCCATTCATTAAGCTGTTACAATGCTTTTTCTTTGAATTTTGTACATCCATATGTCGTGAGTTTTGGCAGATTTCATAGAATCATAGAGTTGGAAGAGACCTCATGGGCCATCAAGTCCAACCCCCTGCCAAGAAGCAGGAAAATCACATTCAAAGCACACCCGACAGATGGCCATCCAGCCTCTGTTTAAAAGCCTCCAAAGAAGGAGCCTCTACCACACTCCGGGGCAGAGAGTTCCACTGCTGAATGGCTCTCACAGTCAGGAAGTTCTTCCTCATGTTCAGATGGAATCTCCTTTCTTGCAGTTTGAAGCCATTGTTCCGCGTCCTAGTCTCTAGGGCAGCAGAACACAAGCTTGCTCCCTCCTCCCTATGACTTCTCTCATGTATTTATACATGGCTATCATGTCTCCTCTCAGCCTGGTTTATTAATTTTAATAATTGTACCATTTACACAGACATAGGCAAGCACCCTCTGCATAACTGTGGGTGATGTTTCAGCTGATTTAGACGCTATGGATATTATCGTGCGACTCGTATGCAATGCTTTTTGATTACAAAATCTGCAATCCCTTCCAACTGCCAAGCAGACTTGTTCTTAAAAACAAAGAATTCAGTGTTCTTTCCTTTCTTGAGATGTTAGGTGCAACATGTACTAACTGCTTGGAATTTCCAGGACAGGGCGTGAGATTTATTTCTCCTCAATACTGCTGGTATTTCAAGGATCTTGTTAACAGTCTCTAGTCTGCTTCGTACTGCCCTCTCATGTCTAGAGTTTACTCTGTTTTGTTCTGCTTCTTATTTTCAAACACTTCTAGCTTTACCTGAATATCCTGCATTGCTTCATGCTCTCTTGAGACTTCATTTGTTTGGGTCAAAGTAGATAGTATACCTGTCAAGTTCATTTTGGTCCCACTGCCTTTGCTCGTCTTGCATTGATACCATCCTGTTCCTGGATCAATTGGGCGTGTGCGTGTTTCTAATTCCGGATCAATTGACAGGTGGCTCAGAGTGGAAACAGACCATCATCCATGTTCCATGCACAGTGGCTTATCCGCTTCCATTGTATGAACTAATGTCCCACATTTTTCTGGGATTGTTTTCTGCTGCTTTTGGAGGCTAGGACACAACGGAGCCATGGATTCACATGGCAAGGAAAAAACATTCCACCTAAACATTAGGAAGAACGCCCTGACGGTAAGAAAAGCTGTCCCGCAGTGGGATACTCTGCCTTGAAGTCTGGTGGGATCCCTTCTATGGAGGTTTCTGAGCATCTGTCGGGGGTGCTTTGATTGTGCTGTTCTTGGATTGGATGACCTTTGGGGTCTCTTGCAACTCTGTTCTCAAGGAAAGTCTCCTGGGATGCCATCCTCTAACTCAGCATTTCTCAACCTGGGGATCGGAAACCTTGGAGGGGTTGCAAGGGGGTGTCAGAGAGGTTGTTAAGATAATCAGAAAACACAGTATTTTCTGTTGGCCAAGGGGGTTCTGTGTGGGAAGTTTGGGCCAATTCTATCATTGGTGGGGTTCAGAATACTCTTTGATTGTAGGTGAACTATAAATCCCAGCGACTACAGCTCCCAAATGACAAAATCAATCCCCCCAACTCCACCAGTATTCAAATTTGGAAGTATCCAGTATTTGTGCCAAATTTGGTCCAGTGAATGAAAATATACCCTCTTTATCAGATATTTACATTACACTTCACAACAGGAGCAAAAATACAGTTATGAAGTAGCAATGAAAATAATTTTATGGTTGGGGGTCACCACAACATGAGGAATTGTGTTAAGGGGTCACAGGATTTGGAAGGTTGAGTCACACTGCTCTAACTTCAGACATAGCAAATACAGGCAGTCCCCGAGTTACAATCAAGAGAGGTTCTGTTGGGTTGTTCTCAAGTTGGATTTGTATGCATGTTGGGTATAATTTTTAAGTGTAACTCCAGCCCTATACATATACATATGTATGTATGTTTTGGATTGGATATGGATGTGTTAACACCCTTCTAAGTGTTTGTTTTCCTGCCTGTGCCCCTTGGAAAAGTTTATTAAACTGTTTCTGTGGGAGGGACATCCTGCAGGAGCATCTCTCCCACATTTTGCAGGATCAAAAACATTTTGCTCTAATTCTTCAATGAATGTCTCATAATTGAATCTCAAACAATTCAAACAAAGTTTCTGGAGTAGAACAACTACTTTTAAAGGGAGTACTGCACTTTAAAAAAAAAAACAAAAAAAAAACCACTTTCAAACCAGGAACTGACATCTTTTTAAAAATTGTTACAGAGTGTTATTTACATCCCTGAAGTCCCATACAATCCCAAGGGAGGTACTGAAATTTTGGAAATCTGAATGCATCTTTGTCATCAAGCAGCTTCTGAGGCTGCTTTCTAAGCCTCACTGCAGAAAAACTATGACCTGGTAAATGGAAGGTATAAAATAAATAATCTGCACTTGAAGGGTTGGATGGTGCTCGCCTTTTAAAGCCTCCATGATACAGGATGGAATGCAAGTGTTTAAAACAAGTAATCAAAGCCTAAAGCTACAAAGCTGCATGTCCGTCATCCTGAAAACTCAGTTCTTGTGGGTTTTTTCGGGCTATATGGCCATGTTCTAGAGGCATTTCTCCTGACGTTTCGCCTGCATCTATGGCAAGCTTCCTCAGAGGTGAGGTCTGCTGGAGCTGAAAACTTCTGGTTGCAGTTGGGGGGAAACTGAACCTGGCGAGATGAAGAAGCCAATATTGCAGAATAAATCTCACCAAGTTGAAGAAACCACTGAGGTATTTATTCAGTGAGCTGATAGTGATGTCAGCCTGCAATATCCCACCAAAGTAAGCTGAGATACATTGCACAGTAAAAACAGACGTTTTGTATAGTAGTGTTCCCTCACTACTTCGCGGTTCACTTTTCGCAGACTCACTGTTTCGCAGGTTTTTGCCTCCCAGTTTATGAATGGTTGCCGTTGCCCAGAGTGGCGTTCTAATCCTTCCTCTTGACAACGATGGAGTATGGAAAGGGGTTTCACCCTCCCCCTTGGGAGAGAGGCAACCAATCAAAAGAGATTGCAAAGCAAAGCAGAGATAGCAAAAAAAAAAAAAAAATGTTTGCGGTGCCTTTAAATCTTTCCTCGCTTCTGCCTCACCCTTGGAATGCTATATACATATATATAGCATCCCTACTTTGTGGATTTTCACATTTTGCGAGTGGTACTGGAACATAACACCCACAATAAGTGAGGGAACACTGTAAATTCCTTTGTATTTCCCGCTCCTGCCCCAGCTGGAGCCGGCTTTGCTGTGACTGGCAGAGCTCATTTGGCATCATGATCAGCTAGGTGGGGATTCCCTGGTGAGGTGAGACTTTGGCACTCACCGGCCAATGGAAGAGCATTCCCAGCTCTCGATGTAGATTTCCTCTCCTCCAGTGGATGAAGAGGGGCCAGCTGTCCATTGAACAAAGGGTGCTGAAATGGTTCTTGATTCGATTATGTGGTCTCAGCATGGGACAGACTATTGAACCTAATTGGTCCCAGGAAACTTTTATTATGACAAAGATGGCAATTTGAGTGAGTCCAGTGCCTCTGGCACTATTGTCCATTGAGTCCAAGGCAGAAAATGTTGTCCATCCTGAAAGGATTAAATGGTCAGTTGCTGAGAAAATGAGAAAAGGGGAAATGTCATTGCTGGAAAATGGGGCATGCCGTTCTCATCTTTGGGAACTGCCATGCCAGATGATGAAAGTTTTTGTATGTCCAAACAGCTGTACAAAGGACAGGTGGCCCGTGCCTCAGGATCCTGGTTTTGTGTGTGTGTGTCAGGAGCAACTTGAGAAACTGCAAGTCACTTCTGGTGTGAGGGAATTGGCCGTCTGCAAGGAAGTTGCCCAGGGGACGCCCGGATGTTTTGATGGTTTTACAATTCTTCTGGGAGGCTTCTTTCATGTCCCCGCATGGGTAGCTGGAGCTGACATAGGGAGCTCATCTGCACTCTCCCCAGATTTGAACCTCCAACCTGTGGGTCTTCAGTCCTGCCAGCACAAGGATTTAACCCATTGTACCACCAGGGACTTCTGTTGTCCTCTGCATGGCTGGAGTTATGAGTTGTATGCTGGGTGATTGGATCCAGTTTAATAGAAATTAAGTCCAAGAAGGCAGTAGGCTGGCCCTCCTGTGGTCAATAGGTGAAGATGAAATGTCGGCACAATATTGAGTTGGTGGCAAGACTTCTCCAATATTTTATATAAAGGTATAAAATATAAAAAAGATCAAATATATACACACAAAAGGAGCCCATGGTTATGGGGGACCTGTTCATCTGGAGATCTGAATCCCACGGAGAGTGAGGGGCATATACGCAGTGGGACACATGGATGTCTAAGGGGATCTGATCCCACCCTGGGCATTCATAGGGAAGAAAAGTGTAATAAAAGGCAAATATAAGGTCGACATAAACATGAGTGTCCCATGGATAGTGAGAGAAACTAATTACCTAGGTAGAGGGCAACCCCTGGGGATGAAAGGTGACTCAGGCTTAGTTGGGAAGAAAAGAGGAAGGAAAGAAAGAAAGGAAAGGGTCAGGAAACAGCCAGGAATGATGGTTTAAATACATACATATACATATACATGTTTTAGTAGGATCCAGCTGCAACAGCAAGGAAATAGCAAAAGTGAGTCAAAGATGATACAGAGAGGCAAGAATAGGCAGAAAGGATAAATTTTAAATTTGAGAAATAAGTGCAATATTATAAAATATATTGTTTACTTGGCTTTTCTAACCTTTAGTCTAAAGCCTAGAGATGTAAATGTTCCTTACCTCTGCTTTAGACAAGAGGCATTGGGATCCCTTTGTTTGTGAGTCATTGACATCCCTTTGTTTGTGAGTCGCTTAGTTCTTGGCTTAGACTGAGCAAAGTTCAAATGCCTTTTGTAACATGGATTCCAGTATATTTGTTACCTGTCCATTTCTGCTATAAATATATAAGATATAAAACCTTGATTAAATGTACACAGATCTAACATGGGAAGGAATCTTTGTTAGTCCTTTTGCAAGTTGGCCAAGACTTAATCCCTTTTATACCATTCCAGCCTGGTATCCTTGGCATAACACAAGTTTGCCTTGAAACCAGGAGAACTGCCAGGAGCAAAATGCTTCCAGGGCAATCTGCATAGATCTCTGCCTTTCCCCAGGGTCAGAGAAAAAATGAATTATGCAGAGTACGCAAATGTACATACTGTAAATGTATAGTGTGCATAACTAATGGATGCTTCATTATGAAAATCTGGATGGTTGCTATTGGCGTGTGTGGTTTAAGCACCAGTGTGGTTTAAATACCAATGATGCCCAACCCAAGCAGCTCCTTTAATTGAGTGAATGCAGATCATATGCACTGAAAATGTAAACAGTACCTGAAAGAGCTGGGTTGTTGTAGGTTTTTTGGGCTGTGTGGCCATGTTCTAGAAGCATTCTCTCCTGACATTTCACCTGCATCTATGGCAGGCATCTTCAGAGGTTGTGAGTGATATCGAACTAGAATTTAGATGCTCCCACCCAGGAGAGAGGAGCCCTCAGACCCACCAAAAAGGATTCAATACTCTGGCGAGCAAAGGAAAGAGCCAAATAAAATTTTCCCAGATTTTCTCCCAATAAATCTCACCAAAGTTGAAGAAAAGCCACGGAGTTGTATTTATTTTATCCAGCTGGTACGGATGTCAAACTGCGATAGTTCGTCAGGAGAGACATACATTCAATACATTGCAGTACATTTTTATAGAAAAACAGAGCTGTCGAAGTTCAAATTTCCCACCCCCCACCCGGCATTCTCCTGATTGGCTGTTGTCATCAGCTGGAGGGGAGGCATGGCCAGCTTAGCCGCGCCTCCGCTAATCAGAAAGCCAGCGCCGCTTTGAGCTCTCGACTAATGGGAGCGGAGGAGGCGGTCCTTGGGATGAACAATGAAATGAATGTCCAGATGATTGAATTAGAATGACTTAATGTGTCCAGATGGCCGGTGATTAATCAAAAGAAAAGATTCCTCAAGCTGACCTGGGTATTTTGAAAGGTTGAGAAATGCAGATGTGGCTGGCATGATCGCCAAGCCCTGAGATATTTCCTTGTCTCAGATATTGGAGCATTTTGTTATTTTTTGGATTCTCTCGGTCCAGGGGAAATGACAATAGGGAGGAAGGCTGGGACATCCTGGCCTCCCTTGAAGACAGGATGTCTCTTTGTTGATAGATGACCAGTTCACCAGGGGGCTCTTTCTCAAACGGTCCTGCTCCAAAACTCAAGGAGAGCCTGGTTATTGTCATGCAATCTGTCTTCGTTGAAAACCTTTAATCAGTAGGAATTTGCCTTAGGGAATGGACTACCCAAGGCTGATGTCATGCTGGAGGTCACGAAAGGGTGGCTTCCCATATTTCATATACAGACACGTACACAAGGTTCAAGGGAGATACATAAAGGATAATGAAGTTTAAAGGAATTTCATATTCACCCATCCCACCCACCAGAGTCCAAAAGAATAAGTTCATAATCACGAAATCATATCACCCCTTAATTATGAAAGGGGAGTGCATAGGGCTTGGGGAAGAAGTTCCATAAAGTTTTCAAAAGTCCTTGAAAGTTTGGGAAAGTTGATTAAACTTGCAAAATCCAGAAAAGGCAAGTGGGAAAAGGTGTCCCAGTGTCTACAGAGTCCTTATGGGCCAACTGCCAATGCTGAAGATCAAGATCCATGAAGGGAACTACAGATCCCTCCTCACCAAGGCAGCCCGCCAATATCTTGGGGATCTTATGGGTTGACTGCGACAGTTCCCCAGGATCAGCAGGCTCCTTGGACATCCACAAAATGGTAGCAGCGAGGCAACGTCTTTGGAAGAACAGCTGGGCTCCAGGTGGTGGTTTTGGGGACAAAAAAGGTTATTCCTGGGGCAGAGGGGGCAGCGTAGCAAAACCGAAATAGCCATTCGTCTTAGAATTCTCCCAGGAGAAGAATGACACAATTTTTGAAGTGATCCATTGACTCACGGATACGGGGCCTGAGGGGTTTCCATATCTGCGGTTTAAGGGAACGCAGTTTCGGCCTCCCTGGGACACGAAAATTGCATCCCAGGAGGGCCGGCAGTCATCTGCAGCCTGGGAGAAGAAAGTTTTATGGAAAGAAAGGTTTGAGGCAATAAAGGTACACAAAGTAACACCATGGAGAGAAAAAGGTTGCAATTGATTGATACTTTTTATTGGGGGGGATTAGTTACAATGTTAGGAAGGGGGGAAAGGCAAAGGAATGAGAAGGCTTCTGAGTTGCAGCTGCTGCTGTGGCCACGTTCATGCAGTTGGCCCAAGCGGGGCAATGGAGAATTGAGGAACTCCCTGCTGCAGGTCAGATTAGCTTGAAGGCAGGGGGTTCCAGGTTCGGCCTCATGAGGTCTGTTGGAAACCAGGAAAATTTGGTTTATATATCTGTGGAAAGTCCAGGGTTGGAGAAAGAACTTTTGTTTGTTGGAGCTAGGTGTGAATGTTTCAATTGGCCACCTTGATTAGCAGTTTTTACGTGTGGCTTGTTACTGCCTGCGGGAATCCTTTTTTGAGAGGTGATTAGCTGTCCCTGATTGTTTTTTGTCAGGAGTTCCCCTGTGTTTGAGTGTTGTACTTTATTTACTGTTATAATTTTAGAGTATTTTAAAACTGGTAGCCAGACTTTTGTTCATTTTCCTAGTTTCTTCCTTTCTGTTGAAATTGTCCACATGCTTGTGGATTTCAATGGCTTCTGCTGCGAGAGCCTTTTTAAACCTTGTCTCTTCCCAATGTCACACTTTCTTCTGAATTAATAATGGGGAAATGGGCTGGCACAAGAGTGGTCGAGGGGGGCACGTGTCATCCATTTGTGATTTAAACAATGTGGAACAGAAGTGTGGTGATTGTGACAATAGAATCATAGAGTTGGAAGAGGCCCCCAAGGGCCATCCAATCCAACCCCCTTTCGGCTTCATGCAGGAAAAGCACCATTGAAGCCCGCCCGATAAATGGCTGCCCATCGTCTTCTTCCTTTGGTGGCCTTTATGAGTGGGCAGCTCTTCTTGCTTCTCTTTCTGCCACCCTGATCAAATCCCTTTGGAGGGGAAAGACCTGCGGTTCTTCGCCGTCTTTGTGGCATCTTTGTCTTGTGAGGTTTATTCGAGATGCTGCTTGATCGCCCTTTCATTGATCTGGTGGCTTTGTTTAATGCATCGGGTGAGGTTTGGGGCTCAGGGCAGGATAGTGTGGTTTGGCCTCTGGAAACCCACGTTGGTTTTCTTTCTGGTGAGAAGAAGCCACATGTCTGTTTGTGGCACCTCTTTGGATAGATAGAGGAAAATTGTCTTTTGTTGCTCATAGAGACAAGTGCAATTCCCTGATAGTCAGGGATGGCCAAGCTGTCACTGTATTCTTTTGAGAAGAGGTGAGAAGCTTTCCTCATGTTGTTGTTGTTGTTGTTACACTACGTAACAAAATTTGAATAAGTGCTGTTTCCTATTTAAGAGTGTGGTACTTACTGTATTTACTCAAATCTAATGCTCACCTTTTTTGGCTAAATGACCTGGCCAAAATTGAGGTGTACATTAGCTTTGTGTAATATGGTGATATTCATGCTGAGCCAAAGCCAAAGGGGAAACTGCTTCAGGAGCTTCTTTTTGAGGAACATTGTCTCTCATTTAATGGCCATGGTTCAATGCTATACAATCCTGGGATTTGTAGTTTGGCGAGGCATCAGCATCCTTTGGCAGAAGAGGCTCAAGACTTTGTCAAACTACATCTAAAGGATGCTGTTAAGTCATCCCTCAAAGTATATGTATCATGTGTGAACACACATGTATTTCCCTGTGATTGACTGATGTTTAGTAAACAGGCCAGAGTGTCCTTGTTGCGGAAGAGAAGCTGTGGTCTTCCAGGCATTGCTGAATGCGGTGCCCAATGACCATTGATGGGATTTGTAGTTCAACAAGTACAGACAGCAAGAGGGCCAGTCCTTACAAGTAACTGGTGTATATAAAAGTATAAGAACAAATACTGCAGAAAGCACAATATAGTTTGAAAATAGTTAAGCCTTGATCCAGAATGATATTACAGGCAGTGGCTCCTCTTCCCTTCTAGTGCCTATGACTTCATTCTGAATATAATGCCAGCCGTGACCTCATGTGCTTTATTAACTGGCAGGGAACAGGATGCACTGCCTTCTGCATATATTTGTGGTCTTGTGTCATTCAGTAGCTTTCTTACTCTAAAGAGAAACAGACACTGTGACTTTCTCGTTTTACTGATAGAATGGGGCTTCCTGGGTGAAGTCATCAAGGTGACATCAAAGCTGCAGTAAAACTATGTCAGCGTCACATTCTCTTGCCTAGTGTTGTCTCCAGGGTAAGTTGGACTAGAGTTCCCATCTTCCCTGATCAGGTGATAAATCAAGAAGAGGATTATTAATATATCTGGAGAGCCCCAAGGCCATGATGCTGCAAGGCTTTAGGTCCCGGTTAATGGAAAGATCATACATCACACTCGTCTTCCTATCACACTATGTAACACCAGTTTTGGGTAATCAATGTCATTTCCTAATTGGTTCTATCATAAAAACATAGGGAAAGTCTATGAAATTGCCAAAACTTTGTTTTTGCGGGAGGGACATTATCCGGCAATAGCATATTTTGCTCTAGTTTTCCAATATGAATATCTCATTGGGGGCTCTTCCACACAGTCTTATATTCCAGAATATCAAGGCAGAAAATCCCACAATATCTCCTTTGAACTGGGTTATCCGAGTCCACGCTCAGATAATGTGGAATTTTCTGCCTTGATATTCTGGGATGTAGGGCTGTGTGGAAGGGCCTTGAGTCTTAGCCAGGTCAGCCACAAAAATGAAGTTTCTGGAGTAGAACAACTACTCTCCAAGAAAGGACCGCACAATTAAACAGGAAACAACACTTTCAAGCCAGGAACAGGATTTTCTTTCCAATTTTGTTGCACAGTGTCGTTGGTCCAAGATGTCATGGGTTACACGTCCCTTCCATTTTTCCTGGCTGCCTCAAACAAGACACCCCCTTAGGAAACTTGGCAGGGTGGCCTTGTCTGCTGAATATGAAGACTTTTGGCCCATTTGGTCCACTCTTGTTTGCTTTGATTCCATCTTCCAAAATCTTGATGTCAGTGGTAATTCAGTGGCTTCTAGCGATAGCCATCCAGTGGTGAGCCCTTGGCCTGGCTTGTGGGCAGCTTCCAAATCATAACTTTCAGAATACTAGGGTATTCTGGGAGGCATTGCCATTGGCTGTGGTTTTGGCAAAAGAGTATTGTGCTCCAAAACTCCAAAATTATTATTATTATTAAGGAGCCCCCGGTGGTGCAGTGGGTTAAAGCACTGAGCTGCTGAACTTGCTGACAGGTTCGAATCGGGGTAGCGGCTTGAGCTCCTGCTGTTAGCCTCAGCTTCTGCCAACCTAGCAGTTTGAAAACATGCAAATGTGAGTAGATCACATCTCTGATGCAGAGTAGATCACCGCTCTGATGGGAAGTCATGCTGGCACATGACCTTGGAGGTGTCTACGGACAACGCTGGCTCTTCGGATTAGAAATGGAGATGAGCACCAAGCCCCAGAGTTGGACACAAATGGACTTAGTGTCAGGGGAAAAGCTTTACCTTTATTATTATTATTATTATTATTATTATTATTATTTATTGCATTGCAAGGGAAGACCTAGACTGCACTGTGTTTCTATGTGCAAATAGTGGAAGCTAATGCACGGAGTTGTAGCCTTGGGGCCAGAAACAGGTTTCCTCACTTAAGGCTGCCTTTGGGAAAGAGAGAAACGGAGGAACCAGTTTCATCTATCATGTCAATGAGATGCTTGCTGTGTGCTCTGGAGACAGCTGCTGACCTTTTCCCTGGTCACTGTTGATAAAACTATGGCTGATGAGAAGTTGGAAGCAGCTTCTGCTGTTGGCTTTAGGTGTTTCACGTAGGTGATTGTTCTTCTTTCATAACACCAAGAAAACAAGGGATCCAAGCTAAAAACTTCATTTTACTCCCATAAAAAAATCATAAAGTTGCTTATTGATCCTATTGGTAAATTGGTCACCAGTCAAAAAGCAGAAGCTCAATAAACTACTTTGGAAAAATTGAATACAGGTCTTATTTTCACAGGAAACCCATAAAAGAAAAGAGAAAACTAGACTGTTGAATTTTAGCCTTTAGGAAGCTCAGTATGAGTCTAGGGGATCAAATAAGTCAAGAGGGGTGGCTGTAATAATAAAAGATGACCAGAATTTTCAATTAGGGAGGACAATATCATGTGGAGGGAAGGTTTATAATGATGTGAGGGAACATTAAAAATGATCATATTGGTGATGGAATAAGCCCGGAGTGTGGTGAAGGCTCCTTCTTTGGAGCCTTTTAAACAGAGGCTGGATGTCCATCTGTCGGGGGTGCTTTGAATGCGATTTTCCTGCTTCTTGGCAGGGAGTTGGACTGGATGGCCCACGAGGTCTTTTCCACTTTATGATTCTATGACTTGACAGCATTCAGTATTTGCACTGGATATGGAAAGCATGGTCTATATTCACGTATATGTCGACCTCATGTATAAGTCAATTATGACCCCCAAAATTGGAGTCGACGATAAGGGGGTCATTGTGCCAAGTTGAGCTTCATTCAGGTTCTTTTCGGATGAAGTGGCCAAAACTTTTGCCTTCTGCCATTCTATTCAGAGGAGATGGTTCCTTAAAAAAAAAAAAAAGGATTAAGGTACAGTACTCACAATGCACCATGAATAAGTCAACCCGGCTTTTTGGGGGTTGCTTTTTTGAATTTTTTGGTATTTTTTAAAAAATTTGTCTGATTATTTTGATAATATTTTTAATTATTTCTGATTTCTTTATTATTTTGTGAATAGTTTTTTAATTTTTGTGATTATTTTTGAGAATATTATTATTATTTGTGAATATTTGTATTTTTGTAAATATTTATTATTTGATTTTTATTTTCTCTGAATATTTTTGTGAATATTTTATTTTTGTGAATTCTTTTTTATTGTTTTAATGAATATATTTATTAGTTTTATGAATACTTTGGGCTTATTTTTATGAATATTTTTGATTATTTAATTAATATTTCTTATTTTATTTTTTGTGATTATTTTTTATTCCAGGTTATTATTTTATTTTTGTAAATATTATTTTTATTATTATTGTGAATGTAACCTACTGCGCCACTGGGGGCTCCCAAATATAGATAGATAGATAGATAGATAGATAGACTATTATATCTGCTATATAGTCTATTATATCTACAATATACCTGTATCCTTCTACTCAGTTTCTCTTCTATGAGGGGTTTAGCCACATTAACCACATTAACCGCATATTTAACACACACACACACACACACACATATATATATTGTGTCAATATTCTAGTTTTTAGTCACCACATTTAAGATAACATTCTACTTTAAAAGTTTGGCTCCATCTTCCCTCTTTTTTTCCATTACACAATCTTTCTACTAACAAGTTTATCTTCTGTGAGGGGTTTAATAAATTAATCACCTTGACTGCATGCTTAACATATATGTATAGGTGGATATTCGGTATATATGTTCAGTTGATATTTAAAATTATTATTTTCTGCAGAATCCTGCAAGGATGGTGGTGCTGCGGCAGTTTGGGCTTCTTCTTTGGAAGAACTATATCTTGCAGGTAAGTAAGTGGCTTATGGGGAACTACTAAGTTAGGCAACTTTGTTTGACCAGATCCCATGGAAAGAATGTAAATAAATAAACGAGGAGGAGCCTGAGCCTACTTCCCTTTGTTCTGGAATTCTTTGTGTGTTTTTAATGGCCACAGCTAGAGTTATTTTGCTTATGATATAAGCTTGACATTCAGGTTGTGCAGGGAGGGATTTTGTTATGTCAGCCCTTTTGGGAGACCGGTTGCCCACTCAAGCACAAGTACAGTCGCGGCTGTTATTGCCATTCCCAATCACAATATGTAACAATTTGAATAATGTTCTGTTCCTGGTTTGAAAGTGTTATTTCCTGTTTAATTGTGCAGTCCTGACTTTGAAAGTAGTTGTTCTGCTCCAGAAACTTCATTTTCTGTGTCACAAACTATTGGTTGAGACTTGATGATGAGATATTCATTGAAAAACTATAGCAAAATGTGCTGCAGGATGTCCCACCCATGGGAGAAAAGCGGGATAAAAATAAACAAAGATAAAAATAATATAGGTAAAGGTAAAGGTTTCCCCTGACATTAAGTCCAGTCATGTCCAACTCTGGGGGTTGGTGCTCATCTCCATTTCTAAGCCAAAGAGCCATTGTTGTCCATAGACACCTCCAAGGTCATGTGGTCGGCATGACTGCATGGAGCACTGTTACCTTACTGCCCGAGCGGTACCTATTGATCTACTCAGATTTGCATGTTTTCGAACTGTTAGGATGGCAGAAGCTGGGGTTGACAGCGGGAGCTCACGCCACTCCCCGGATTCGAACCTGCGACCTTTTGGTCAAAAAGTTCAGCAGCTCATTGCTTTAACCCACTGCGCCACCGGGGGCTCCAGTAATATAATAGGATGGAATATAAATAAAGACAGGCAGCAGAGAGCAAGGACAGGAAGCCCGTCAATATGAGAATGTGATCCTTCCTGTAGGAAAAAAAGAAGCGAAATCAACCTGGCCAACCTTTCAGCTGTAAAGCCATTTGTTCCTGAATGACTTGGACACGCAGCTCGGAGGCGAGGGCGTGTTCGTTGTTGTCCTGCTTGCAGCATTGGCCATGACTCCACCGACAGATTAAACCTGCTTACAGGGGATTGTGGACGTTAGCTAATCCGTGCCAGATGGATCTGCCCTGGTCTCCCTTTGATTGCATGTGTCAGATGTAAATGGATCTAGAAACCAAAGGGCCATCAAGGGACAGGTACCAGGTCAAAAGGATGTGACTTAGGAATGCTTCGCCACAGCGCCAGTTACACAACCAGCTCGTGCTTCCTTTGCTGTGTTGGAGACGGCTATGACACACAACACGGTGTGGTGCTGGGCATTCCACCTTTAGAGCTGGTGTGGTGCTGCTTAGCAATGCTTTCCAATGCTTAGAAGAGTTACAGCTCCCAGAATCGCTTTGCAATGTGCTCTCAGCTTCAATCATCCCTTAGCTGGGATATCTGAGAACCGAAGTCCCAAACATGTTGACTTTCCTCACGCCTGACACCTGAGATGGACTATAATCCCCAGAAGCCTTCAGCTAGCCTAACCTAGCATTCTGGTGGGGATATTGGGATCTGGAGTTGCATTTCCATGCTCTGCAGTTTCCCAAGGTCTCAAGCAGGACCCTCTTGCCCACTCATTTTATTAACATTGAAGAAAGGAGAGGATGTATGTATGTGGGTGGGATTTTCTAAAAGTCTGTCCAAAAACAAATATTATCTGGGGAGACTATTATTATTATTTGAAACACAACAAAATTAGTACACAGCAAAAAAGATCACTATACTGGTTGTTGTATTGGATCACATGTCGGTCACTTCCCAAGTGTCTAGGACTATGTGATGTATTGGCGAATAATGCATGCAGATCCCAGTAGAGTGGCCTTTTGCAGCTGACAGATGGTAATTTTGTCAGTGCCGATTGTGTTCAAGTGCAGGCCAAGGTCTTTAGGCACTGCACCCAGTGTGCTGATCACCACTGGGACCACCTTTACTGGCTTGTGCCAGAGTCTTTGCAGTTCGATCTTTAAATCCTCGTATTGCATCAGCTTTTCCAGTTGTTTCTCTTCAATCCTGCTGTCACCTGGGATTGCAACATTGACAATTCATAATTAGTTTTTTAACACGATCATGAGGTCAGGGGTCTTGTGCTCCAAAACTATTGTTATTATTATTATTATTATTATTATCATTATTATTATTATTATTATTATTATTATTATTATTATTATTATTATGCCCTGCTGTATCTCTCCCAAAGGAGATAAAAAGTGGCATAACATAAAAGAGTTAGCATACAATTTAAGATATGCAATTATTATTATTATTATTATTATTATTATTATTATTATTATTATCCCCCACTTTATCTCTCTTGGAGGAGCCTCAAAACAGCAGAACATAAAAGCATTAGCATACAATTTAAAATATACTAATATGCAAACATTAAAACAATTGTGCAAAGACTCTTAAATATGGGGTAGTTAAGTAATACAAAAATTGTGTTTCTGCATAAACAACGGCCTTGATCACTTGTAACTTGGTCTGTCCTCATCCCTGTGTCCCTGCTTTCCTCTGCAGAAGCGACAGATCCTGGTGACAGTCATTGAGATCTGCCTGCCGCTGCTCTTTGCGGCAATTCTCATTGCCCTCCGCCACCGTGTCCATTCGGTCAGCCACCCCAACGCCACCCTCTACCCAGCAAAGAGCTTGGCCACGCTGCCTGTTTTCTTCCGTCACTGGCACCCCAAGCCCTGGGAGCTAGCCTTCGTCCCATCCAACAACACCGCAGTGGAGAGCATCGCAGAGGCCGTGGAGCTGGCCCTGCAGGAGGCAAGCGTCGATATCAAAGGTCAGCCAAGTGGTTCCTGTGCAGACATGTCCTCCAGTGGTCTTCGGACACTGCACAACACTCTCTTGTTAGCCAAACACAAATAAAATAGCATAGCTTTATTGTCATTGTGCTATTGTACAACAAAATTAAATGCCTTCCCCAGCACACACCACAAAACAACACACCCATCCCTCCGCACTCCCACCACCACTGCACAGCCCATATGCCACATCAGTGCAAAGCCATGGAGTTCAACATAGCCACAGCTCTAGGATAAAATCTGTCTCATAGTCTGTTCGTCCTTCCCTTTGTCACCCTGTACCATCTGCCAGATGGCAATAATTCAGAGAAATAATATGCTGGGTGAGATGGATCCCCAAGAATGCTCTGAGCTTTCCTAAGGCTACGGGACTTATAAAGTTCTTCCAAAGAGGGGAGAAAGAGGGCAACCTATGAGTCTACTGTGCAGGAATGATGACTCTTTGGAGCGCCTTCCTATCAGTTACCAAACTGTACACAGATGCAGTTGGCCATGACACACTCTAGAGCACAGCAGTGGAAAGTCACCAGCAGTTTTCCATTTAGTTGTCGGTTCCTTAGAAGTCTCAGATAATAATACAGTCTCTGCTAGGCCCTCTTCACCAACGCTGCTACGGTATGAATGCTGCCCCAGGCCAGATCCTCCTCAACAGTGACACCCAGGGACTTGAAACTGACCACGCACTCTACTTGGTCCCCATTTTTGACCAAGAGATAAGAAGCCCCACCATAGTTGCATCATCTTCGAATTTGGTAATGATATTGTTATGGGAGTGCAATCATGTATGTACTAAGTGTAAAGCAGAGGACTCAACTAATGAACCAGGTGGATCCTGCACTGCACATGAAAGCAATCCGATATCTTGTGATCCGTAGACAATGCATGATGTACACGTGTTTGCAGTGAATCGCAAAGGGAAGAGAGACAAGGAAATAGCCTCCCTTTTGCAATTCTGTCCTTGCATCATTTATGGCATTTGCTGCCCCCTGTTTTTGTCAAGATGGTCTGCCCTCCATGTCTGCGAGTTGGCATTTTGTGGATTTGATGACAGTGTTCTCTAAAGGAACCCTCTCTATGTCTTCCATGGTCAGCTTCCAGTAAAAGTTAAAGTCACGCTTGAGAACCTGCAGATTCCTAGAGATGACGTCTCCCTTGGGATTTCTAGTGCCTCCCCTGCAATTCTGTGGCCAACCGTTGACAGAAGTTGACCATGGACTCATGCTGGAGGACCTAGAGATCACTGAAGAGATATTTTCTCAGGAAAAAGTGAATTGTTTTATTTGAAGTTTGCAGTTTTATTTTCCCCAGGAAAGGTGGCAGGTGGATGGTGGCCACAAGAAGCACAGATGAATTAAAAAGGGATCCAGTTAGTGGAGGGTTGGTATAAAGACCCAGAAACCTAATGTTTTTCTGAGTGCGGTTACCAAAATTCTCCAGCTAACGTGGATTCTAGAAATTACAGTTCAGAAGTATTGTTTCTAACAGATATACCTGCCAATGCCTATTAAATCTGGACTTTGGTCGTCAGAGGCAACCCATCTTTGCATAGTGGTAGGCTAGAGGAAAACCAGCCAGGCCAATTAATGCCTTTATGCTGGGTTTGTGGGCTTCTAAGAAGTATCAGACTGGCTACTTTTGGAAACAAAACACTGGGCTAGATGTCCTCTTGAATTAGGACATTCTCTGTCTGGATGAGACACTCTTTAGTTCTTCTGATGGCTCTGTTTTTTTCCCCCTTGCAGCCCGAGGCTTCCTATCTGAAAAAGATTTTGAAGACTACATCCGATTTGACAACCATTCAGGCAATGTGTTGGCTGGGATTGTTTTCGAGAACTGCTTTGCTCATAGCGAGGAAGCCTTGCCTCTCCAGGTAAGTACCTCCCCGTTTCTCATGCTGAAGAATGGAGGAAGTATGGCAGCATTGCATAGATAGTAGTCATGTGCATCTGGGACTTACCTTGATCCGTTTCGTGTCCTGGCTTTTGGTGGAGACCCCAATCTGTTTTTGTTTGAGATTCCTGCATAGGGCTTTGGCCCTATGCACCCGGGAGTAGCAGGGCCTGCAGCCGAGCATCGAGTAAGGAGCGCTCCTTACTTGGCACTCAGCTGCAGGCCCGGCCAGGTCCCACACTATCCATCCAAAAAGCAGGCCTCCTGCCTTTCGTATAGATTGCATTTTCATTTCTAGAGGGTTCCATTTCGTGCAGTCCGAATTGACTGAACGAAACAGAAACACAAATGAAATGAATGGGACAAATTTCAGGCTAGATAGTTCTGTATCTGGAAGAACCACCTTGGCCAAGGCATCCTAGCAATGGGTTGTAACCAGCCGCAGATAACCAAATCAGAATGCTTTTTGCTAAAAAGCAATTTGCAACTTGTGTGGTCGAAGGCTTTCATGGCCAGAATCACTGGGTTCCTGTAAGTCTTTCGGGCTGTATGGCCATGTTCCAGAAGCATTCTCTCCTGACATTTCAGGCATCTGGGGATCCCTGCCATAGATGCAGGCAAAACGTCAGGAGAGAATGCTTCTGGAATATGGCCATACAGCCCAAAAACTTACAGGAACCCAAATTTACAACTTCATTCAGATGCTTATGCATGTATGGAAATGCTGTTTCTAATCTATCCATGCATGAACGTGCATATGCACCCAATGGCTAGCAATAATTTTGTCTGGAACTTGCAAGAGCCGTTGGCAGGGAGAAAGCAGCAGCTGGAGAGGAGGCAGGCGGCTTCCCCTGTGTTGCGTTATCTGTGTTACTGATATCTTCTCTCCTAATAGAGCGATCAAGTCTGACAAAAAACCAATTGTAATAGTTGAGGATTAATGAAATAATAATAATAAATTGCTCTGTTAGTACAGATCAAATGTATGACAGGTAAAAGGATTTACAATGCAATCATTTGGAGGAAAGGCACATCACTTTCATTAAAAGATCCTTCTGTAGCAATCAGTAGCCATCAATGATTAATTAAAAAGATATTCTGGGGAAAAAAATTAAAAAAGGGGAAACCCAGTATTTTTTTTCCCACCCCCCCCCCCCCCATTTTCCCGGGTTTTTTTTTCTATTTCTCTCCAATTTTTCCTGTTTTTTTCCCCCAGGTCTTCCCATCTTTACTCTTGTCCTTTGCTCCTCCTCTTCTTTCCCCCTCTTCTCTTTTCCTGACTTGCCAATTTTTATTGAACCATCAGCTTCTAGAGTTGGAACCCAGTCCAACCCTTTGCCACGCAGGAGCACACAACTGAAGCACCCCCAACAGATGGCCATCCACTCATAAGTGTCTTTTTCCCCAAAGCAACACTTGTAAACCATCACAGCAGGTTATAAAGAGCAATAATAGTAATAGTAATAATAATAGTAATAATAATAATAATAATAATAATAATAATAATAATAATTCACCCTCTCTCCCTGAGGGGACTCAGAGTGGGTTACAATATATATACAAACACAAACACAGGCAAACATTCAATGTCTTAATACAATGAGACAGAAATTCACAAAGGCAAAGGGTTCCCCTTTCATCTCTGGCTTCTGGAGAGGTTGCTCAACTCTGCCTCTGGGGGAGATGTTTATCTGCATTTCCATGCCGAGTGGCCAGCATTATCCGTAGACACCTCCTGGTTGTGTAGAGCGCCTGTTTGTCTTCCCACTGAGGTAGTACCTATTGATCTACTCACATTTGCCTGTTTTTGAACTGCAAGGTTGGCAGGAGCTGGAGCTAACAGTGGGAGCTCACCCCAACCAGCAGATTTGAACTGCCAGCCTTGCAGTCAGCAGTTCAGTAGTGCAAGGATTTAACCCATTGTGCCACCATGACATTTTCAAAACATCTTTCCTAATGTGGTTAATACATTAGTGATTTTCTGACCACCACTCTTTAAATGCTTGGTGGGCCACACCTTTTCATTGATGGGGAAAAGCCACCAATGGCTCCATCTAGCAGCCTGTTGCACTGCCAAAGAGCTTTTTCCAGCAAGAAGTTCTCCCTGATGCTTGGTTGGAATCTTTTTTCCTCTGTGGTTTGAAGCCGTTTCCTTCCCTTCCCTCTCCACTTTCTGGTCACTTTGCACCATGGGAAGAGTACGGAACGATCAACCCAAGGGGGCACTAGGTTGAAAAGAGGGTCTTTCTTGGGACCAACTTGACTAAGCTTCCCTTTCCCTTCGGTGAGGCTCTCCCTTCCACACATCAAACCATCCTCCACTTGGTTAGGAATAGCAAGAGGGAGAGGAGGAGGAGGAGGAGGCCTGCAATAGATGGAGCCATTGGTGGCTTTTCCCCATCAATGAAAAGGTGTGGCCCACCAAGCATTTAAATGCAAAGCAGTAACAGGAAAGACATGACAACATAGGAGAAGTGCTGGCTGCAGATGCTCTTATCCTGCTCTAATTATGATTTCCCTGCCTTGTGTAATAAAGTCCTAATCTGCGCAACTCAGTGGATGACAATGAGCCCATTGTACCCATTGGAGATAAGTAAGGCTTAGCTCACAAAGACAGTGATGTGCAGTCTGAAATCACTTACATATAAAACAGTTGAGACAGAAAAGACAAAGAAACTCTTCCCTTGCAAAACTGGACATATGTGCCATAAAATATGAATTACCAGCTTGTCAAGCATCTCGGTAAAAACTAACCTTTTGCTTAACAGAGAGGCCACAGAGAGATGCTCAGGCCTCTTTGCATTAAAAATCACCTAGTTTAGATACAATGGTATTTTTATACACTTACACCATTCACATAAAGTCAGAAAGCGCTATCAGCTTCCTGGTGCCATTTTGGAATTGCAATTACATGGTGATTCATGCAGTGTGTTTTCCTTTCTGTGATGTTTCATCCAAATGACTCACGGCTCAGTCGGCCGCATTGAGACAACCATCACCCTGCTTCATAAGCTTAGATAGGGTTTCAGTTTTTGTCCAGTCATTGGCCTTTTCCCTTCCTTCCTTCCTTCTCTCTCCGCTTAAGCTGATAGGCAAACCAGAATGGTTGGTGATATCTTAGCTCTTCCAAATTGGGTTGATGCAGAGCACCTGATGAACCATCCTGGACATAGCATATTATTTGAGAAAACAGAAATGCTGGACCACTCTTAACATGTCAGGCTACACAGAGAAGTCACTGAAATCCGCAAGCATGTGGACCATTTCAACAGAAAGGAGTAAACCATGAAAATGAACCAAATCTGGCTACCAGTATTAAAAAACTCTAAAATTATAACAGCAAATAGAGAACAACATTCAAACACAGGGGAACTTCAGACAAGAAACAATCAGGGACAGCTAATCACCTCTCAACAAAGGATTCCCCCAGGCACGAACAAGCCACACCTAAAAAATGTCAGGTCATCAAATGCTAATCAAGATGGCCAATTGAAACAGTCATACCTAGTCCAACAATCAAGAGTTTTTTCTCCCACCCTGGACATTCCACAGATATATAAACCCAATTTTCCTAGTTTCCAACAGACCTCACAACCTCTGAGGTGGCCTGTCATAGAACCAGGCGAAACGTCAGGAAAGAATGCTTCTAGAACATGGTCATATAGTTTATATGTTTAAATTTTGGATTCAGACACTCATTTGGTCGCATAGGAGCCCATCTCACCAGATTGCAAGCAATTGGACTTGGAGACCTCAAAACTAAATACCAGCAGTGGACATTTCCAAATGCATCTGATATGTGCACAGGACTCCTCCTCTGTGAAGCTGTGTGATGACATTACCTTCTTTTGATATTCTCATCACATATTTGTAATCTGTCAGACTCAAAACTTGGAAGGTTCCATAGCCCAACATGTTTAGGCTTGTTCTTGGGGTTATTTGGGGCCCTGATTCAGAAAATTGCATGGAATGGGCTGCATATGGTTATCATGATTCTTGAGCAGATGGCAACTGGTAGATAGCATATGTTCTGTATCTTGAAAGCTTGGGCTGATAGGGGGAAACCGGTGTCATTGTTGGAATCAGCAGGACAGATATATCCAGAAACAGGTCTAATGTCTGAGGCACCACAATGCGTGTTGGCCAGTGTCTCTTTCTGAGATGACAGCTCCTGTCGCCACTCGTGTGGCCAAAGGATGTCATCACCAGATTGCTGGGAATTGATGACCAAAATAAGAATTCATCTTGACTTGGCTCATCCGGTTGCACCCAGGCCAAGTTTAGTCTTTTTGTCGGACTGTTTGGGAAGGCAGCGCTCTTTGCTCTAACTGCAATGCTTGTCATGATTTGCCTTGCAGGTTAGTTACCACTTGCGCTTCAAGTACAGCCCGAGGAATGCTCCTCAGAGCGAGCAGACAGGTCTGAACCCTAACCTGGACCGGGACTGGCACACCAACTACCTCTTCCCACTGTTCCAGTTGCCGGGTCCGAGAGAAGCCATGTCCAGTGATGGGGGGACGCCAGGTGAGTCACACCTAGACAAAGGGTCACCCTGTTCTTCTCAGGGCTTCAGGCTGTTCTGATTTTACCTGGGCTGAACTATTTGATCCCCTGGGCCAAGCCTGTACCTCCAGCTCCCAGAAGTCCCTATTGCCAGCTTGTCTAATGGTCAGGAATTCTGGGAGCTGAACTCCAAAGGACTGGAGGTTGTGCAGTCCTGCCCTAGATCATAGATGGGGAACCCTTAGTTCTGTTGTGTTGGAATAACAGTCTCCACTTTTCCCAAGGCCGTGCCATTCTGGACTGAAGGCCTGGGAAATGAAGTCAAACATACTTCTGAGAAGCAAAGGTCCTTCGATTCTGACTTCGATCAAAGAGTTTTTCAGAAGTGGATTCAAAAAATGGCCTATTTTCCTAGGAATTTTTCCACTTCCACCTGTCCTACCTAAAAACCTCTTGCTCAAAATGGGGGTTGTGCTTGTCCCGCTGAGGCATCCTTGGGATTTCTCACACAATCCCAAGGATGAGCTGCATGGGATGTCTCCCCCACCCTCTCTCTGCCCCTTTTTCATGCCTTAGTTACACTGGAAGGGAGCTAGTAAGCACCTGCATTTAATTGGCAGCTTTCATAATTTAACTTTTATTTATTATTATTATTATTTAGCAATTTTGTATACCGGTTTTCTCTCCTCTGTTGAGGGACTCGGGCCGGTTTCCAACAGTAATATCACAAACAGTCATTAAAAACATCATATTACATATTACACTAAAATGTTAAAATAGCAAAATGCAATCACATAATTACAATGGTCAGTCGTCACTGTAAATTCGTTGTTCGTCATTCATCGTCGTCCATCCATATCACAGAATATTGACTCACTCGTCGAAAGCCAATCTCCATAGCCAAGTTTTCACCTGTTTTCTGAATGTCAAGATGGAAGGGGCAGTTCTGATCTCCAGTGGGAGAGAGTTCCAGAGCCAAGGGGCCACCACCGAGAAGGCCCTGTCCCTTGTCCCCACCAGATGCGCCTGTGAGGCCGGTGGGACCGAGAGCAGGGCCCCTCCAGACGATCTTAACAATCTAGATGGTTTAACTTTTGCATCAAAAACAACCTGTCCCCCTACCACATCATTAATTCCATGTGAGTGTCGACTCAAGGCAGCATATCTCCGCATTTTGATGTATCTCACCCAGAGGAGAGCTTTGGCAACTGCAAGATGTCATTTGTTGTCATCAGCTCTTTCGGATGGGAGATATATAGAAAAACGTGGAATGTTCCAAAAGGGTTCGTTGTCTTGTGACTTGGTCTCTGTTGAAATATTTCACCATTCTATGTTTGTTTGCACCAGATGTGATAATATATGTATAAAATACAGAAATTCAATTTTTTTACAGTTTCTCAGTGGCAAGGGTGCTATAAAATTCCATTTATTCTGAACAACCCTGAGGCATTATTTTGTGAGACTGGTGCAAATTTTATTATTCTTGAGATTAACTTTCCTTTCCTTACCTTTTCCTTAACTTTCAAGTATGTTTTCTTTTTTATCTGTGATGTCCTCTTGCTGTATATACCTGTGTTGTAATTAGTAGCATAACAAATGGCTGCATGTGCAGGATGGACCCACTGCCAGGCTTGGAACATTTTCACATTTAGTCGTTTCCTGACTTGAAATCTGTCAGGTGGTGACACTTTCTGGCTAATCATACCCAACGCTTCTTTCTTCCTGGTGATAGGTGCAACTCGTACTCTCTCTAGCTCTCAGTTGCTGGAGGTCTTTAAGGCTTTTCATTCCCACAAGCAAACAGGGATTTGGAAAGAGTGGGAGGAGAAAAACCATGCCCCAAATGCATGTTTGCAAGATATTCAGTGGTTCTAGAGCAGGCATGGGCCAACTTCGAGCCCTCCCTCCAGGTGTTTTGGACTTCTACCATTCCTAACAGCCTTGGGCCCTTGCCTTTTCCCCCTCAGCAGCTTTAGTTCTTAAGCAGCTGAGGGGGAAAAGGAAGGGGCTTGAGGCTGTTAGGAATGGTGGGAGTTGAAGTCCAAAACACCTGAGGGAGGGCCAAAGAGAAGAGCCCTGCATGCCCAACTTGAGTTCTGTGAAGGAAAGGCAGCCTGTAAAAGTAATAAATGCAAAACTATTCTAATAAGTAGTAGTAATAGTAGTAGTAGATAGATCTATTTACTGATTAGTCCACTAACCATGTCAACAATAAAAGACAAAAACAAAAATACAGACAAATAGACACTAATCACGATGCTAAAACTTCTGCAATAGTGAACTAAAATAAATTGAAACATTGATAAAACTTGATTAATAAGTTGGGTAAAATGGGATTGAATTCCAAGATGAAATCAGGGGGAGTAGAGTGATGAGTGTGAAATAATCAGTCAGAGAATTTAGATAAGTTCATTGCCATGATAAGAAGGGACCCCGTTTTATGAGATCAAGGGATCTTTCCGGCAGGCAGTTTTTGTGATGAATTTGACTCTGCAGTGGATTAATGTTGATTTTCCCCAGGAAAAAAAGAAGGCAGTTTGACCATTGGGTCCAGGTTGGTTGTTCTGACCAAAAAACAGTTGTAGATATTGAAATCTCACCTTAGCATCTAGATAACAATAAAGGAAAATACGCACAATGTCCTCTATGGCTGGGGCACCACAGATGCATGTTCTTAGTAGTCGTAATAGTAGTGGTAGTAGTAGGAGGAGGAGGAGGAGGAGTTCTTGATTGGTATCTTGCCCTTTGGTGGCCCTGTCTGCCATTGCGGTCCTTGGGTTCCTCCTCCTTGGGGTTCCCCTGCCTGCCGCCCTTTGGTTCCATTGAGCTCCTCCTATCCAATAACCCTCTTTGTCTCAGCCTAATCCCCACTACAGAGTTGTTGCAAAGCTCAAGCCAGAGGATGAGGAAGTCTTCCCAAGAGCCCTTCCTTACCTGCTTGTCTTGCCTCCATAGGCTACTACCGGGAAGGTTTCCTGGCAGTTCAACATGCAGTGGACAAGGCAATCATCCAGTACCATGCAAACGCTTCGGACGCCGATCTCCTGAGCAGGGTGACAGTGGTGGTGCAGCGCTTTCCATACCCACCATACGTCAACGACGTCTTCCTTCTGGCCATCCAGAACCAGCTCCCGCTGCTGCTGATGCTGAGCTTCACCTACACCTCGCTGAACATTGTCCGCGCTGTGGTGCATGAAAAGGAGAAGAAGCTCAAGGTAACACAATGACCGATTGGTCATATCTAATGTGGTTGCCTGTTAGATAAACCCTTTCTGAACTGCATGCAGCTTGGTTCATAGTCAATAATGATTCAAAGTAGGTCAATATAGATTTAATGCACTTTTAAACTTATATATTCCAGTTTTTCAAAAACAGAAGTTGCCTTCCAGGCACTTCTCATTTCTTTAAAAGCATTGTTGGCAGTCCATGACATCCTGAGATTTTCCCAGATTTTCCCAGGGCAGAACACTCAAGCCCCCCAACATGCTATAGTTGCTCACTCTTGCTTTAGGAGCTCAGAAGACTCTCACGTGTGAACAAATGTACCCAGTCTGTGTGGATTGTTATGGCTCTTTGGAGTGCACCTTGACATGTCAAAAGGAGCATTCCATGAAGACCTGCTTGAGATGAGTTCAGGAAATAAATAACAGCAAGGAGAATTAATGCAGAAATGATCAGCACTTCCTACTAACGTTTTATGGTGTCATGTTGAACTTTTTTGCCTGCAGGAATACATGCGCATGATGGGCCTCAGCAACTGGCTGCACTGGACGGCATGGTTTCTCATGTTTTTCCTCTTCCTCTTGGTGTCCGTCTTCTTCGTCACCGTGCTTTTCTGTGTTAAGGTGAGTCTCTTCCGGCAGATCTTAGAACTGATAGCAGGTTAGGCTGTGCCCCGCCATGACATAGTCCTTGTGGCTCTTGTGAACCCTCTTAAAGGTGTAGAAGATGCCAATGCAGGTTGAGAAGACCAGCGTCAAGCTGTCATGATCTGTCAACTGCAAAAGGCCACCTTACTTGGATCTGCATACATCATTCGAAAATACATCACACAGTCCTAAACGCTTGAGAAGTGTTCAACTTGTAATTTTGTGATACAAAATCCAGCATATAGATCTTGTTTGCTCTGTCACTGTGTTTTTGTGTCAGTAAAATAATAATAATAATAATAATAATAATAATAATGTTTATTTATAATATTATATAATAATAATAATAATAATAATAATAATAATCCTTATTTATTTATAACCCGGCCTATCCCCCTGAGGGGACGTAGGGCGGTTTCCAACAAAGAATGACAAACATTCAGTGCCATAAAACAATACAAAATGATCAAATAACCCCATGAGTAAAACATCTATAACAAATTATAGCAACTACTAAAAAAAATTAAATAATTAAGTAAAACATATAAATCTATTAAACCTGAAAAGTAACAAAACCAATCAATTTGAATACAGTAAAATGTAGACAATGGAGTTGCTTCCTGGAAACAACAGGCTGCTTCATCACATCTCATGGACACTCTGGCTTTGGGTTGGGAATAGTGGTGAAAAGAGCTCCTTGGACGGAATGGCTGCAAGATTGGGGCGTTTTATTGAATTCATTTGTAACCTGCCTTTCTCTCAACGTATAGTGCATAAAGTCTTTGTTCTTTTATTTGCCATTGAGTAAACTTCAGTGGCAAACCCTTGCATGAGAGACTTTTTAAAGAGCCCCCTTTATCATCATTTGCCCTGTTCAAGCCTTGCAAATTCAGTACAGCCATGGCTTCCTCATTCTACCGGCAATGCAATCACCTTCTTTTCCTGTTTCTTTCTTCTTTACCAAGTGTTATCATCTGAACTTTGGCCCTTAAGGTGTTTTGGACTTCAACTCCCACAATTCCTAACACACTCATGCCCTTTTTCTTTTCGCTCTCAGCCGCTTAAGCGGAAAAGGAGAGGATAAGGATGGGTCCTCAGGCTGTTGAGAATTGTGGGAGTTGAAGTCCGAAACACCTGGAAGAAGGGCCCAAGTTTTCCCAGGCCTGGTCTACACTGTCATATAATCCAGTTTAAAGAAGATATTCTGGATTTTATATTGCAGTGTAGATACTGCCTCAAATAATGCAGATTGAACTGCATTGAACTGGATTATTTGAGTCTACACTGCCATATCATCCAGTTCCATGCAGTCAGTCTGCTCTCTGAATCATTTTGGCTTCCGGCAAGAGTTCAGATTGAATTTAATCGTGATTTATTCTCTTATTTTTATTGGTTATCTTAATTTGCTCTCGGATCCATAATAATAGTATAACATAGACACATGCACATATAAATGTCACTGAGAGACCTTCCGCTTAAATAAGAAGGATTTTACTTGCCAATGAAAGGTAAAAACAGGGAAGAAAACTGTGCAACCTGGGAACAGTCATTATTGAGAAGGGTCTTTCGGATTTGGAAGATCTGGGTTCAGGTCTTAATGCACTCATGAAATATATGCTGGGTGGCCAGCTACACATGCTGTTTTAGTCTGATCTTCCTCACATCATTGTGCAGAAGGTGAGATACAGAACACTATCTGGACTAGACCCCAGAGACTTGCTTTAGACATGCCTAGCTTGGGGAAAGGGCCAAGCATTTTTAGGTCTCGCTTGCTATTCTCAGTCTATCTTCTGCGTTTCTGCACTCTATGGATAGGTTGCGAGCACGGATTGACTTAATGAAACACTTAATCTGTTTGGCAGGTGAGTGAGCAAGGTGCGGTGCTGACAAACAGCGACCCGACCCTGGTCTTCACCTTCCTGACGGTCTTCTCCGTCTCATCCATCGCCTTCAGCTTCATGGTCAGCACCTTCTTCTCCAAAGGTGAGTGATCTTGGAGACCAAAGGGCGAATGATTTGCACTGCTATCCTAGTCCAGCATACCCTTCCCTTGATGGCCAATCAGTTGCCTATGGGAAGCCTGCAAGCAAGGTAAAAAGTATGGCAACATCAGTTGTTTTGTGGTTTCCCAGAAACTGATGTATGGAGACAGCATGTTTTTAATGATTCGGGGACTATCTAAGCATCATGCCTTGTAGTTGTTGAAAGATCGTCCTATTCTCCCTTATTCCCTCCATACAGAGAATTATGGGAGCCCCCGGTGGTGCAGTGGGTTAAACCCTTGTGCCAGCTGGACTGAAGACTGACAGGTCATTGGTTCGAATCCAGGGAGAGCGCGGATGAGCTCTCTCTGTCAGCTCCAGCTCCCCATGTGGGGACATGAGAGAAGTCTCCCATAAGGATAGTAAAACATCAAAACATCCAGGCATCCCCTGGGCAAGGTCCTTGCAGACGGCCAATTCTCTCACATCAGAAGCGAGTTACAGTTTCTCAAGTAGCTTCTGACACAAAAAAAACGCAAATTGAGTTCAGGAGCTGAATGTTCTTGCTGCTGCTTTTCCCATCTTCCAAACATTTCCTGTGCCTTTCAGAGTATATCTTTGGTGGCTTGAGGCAATACGTTATCTTGATATTGCTCTATGCTCTATGTCAGTGGTTCTCAACCTGTGGGTCCCCAGGTGTTTTGGCCTTCAACTCCCAGAAATCCTAACAGCTGGTAAACTGGCTGGGATTTCTGGGAGTTGTAGGCCAAAAACATCTGGGGACCCCAGGTTGAGAACCACTGCTCTATGTGAAGTTATTATCGCATATCGAGTCATTGTGGAGAGCTTGGAGATGTTCCTTTTTATATATTGCAATTGTAAACCAGCCCCTGGCACTGTGTATACAGGCAGCTCTTCGTATCGATTGGACACGCCACAGACCCTTTTTGTGTTCAGTTTTCTCACTTCACTTAGGTAATCCCTCGTAGCTCGAGAATGGTTGTCTTCCAGATGTGGTGTCTTGGCGGTAGGTCCGTAGGTGACTGTGTAGCCCTATTCTTGATCTGCATCTCCCGCAGTGAGGACAAGGCGGTCCCGGTCAGGGTTGGCTTGACGCTCCTTCCTCTTGGCACATTTCTCTCTTTCGCCCTCTGTTCATGCCTCTTCGAATTCTGCAGCACTGCTGGTCACAGCTGACCCAGTTAGAGCACTCAAGGGCCAGAGCTTCCCAGTTCTTGGTGTTATGCCACAGATTTTGAGGTTGGCTTTAAGCCCATATTTAAATTTCTTTTCCTGTCCACCAACATTCTGTTTCCCATTCTTGAGTTCGGAGTAGAGTAGCTGCTTTGGGAGACGGTGATCGGGCATTCGTACAATGTGGCCAGTCTAGCAGAGTTGATGGCGGAGGAGCATCACTTCAATGCTGGTGGTCTTTGCTTGTCATATATACCTAGTTTTCTCATATACCTATTTTTACATATATATATATTCCTGTTAATTAAAGCATTTTGGTGGATTGTTTAAACATGCATGTGACTTTGTGGCCTTTTCCTCTTACAAATGCGATAGAAAAAGGGGCAAGAAGTACTATATCACTTTGCCTGTCTGGGCAGATGTGAAGCAGAGTATTGTAAAGGCAACTCATTTTCTTTCCCGTTCGTCCATGAGAGATCGACCTATAGCCTCCATAGAGGTGCAGTAGTTGAAAAATCCTGCTGATGCCACATTATTCCTGACTGAAAACAACAGAACACAGCCAAACATGTTTACCTGACCAAATAGCACCAGCTCACATGATCATAGGGATTCAGACCCGGTATCCCTTTACAGCTCTATTGCTTCAGAGTCCAAAGTTCAACTATTTGAATGATGTGTTGTTTTTTTGTCTGGTGGTTCTGCCTTCTTGGGGTTTTTTGAGTGATAAAAGTCTTGGAAGTGGTTGCTGATACGCTTTGCTGTGTTATAATTAGATGTGCTAATGAGGAAGTCTGTGGGAGTTTGAAGCAATGTGAATCCTAGTAAATGGCGAAAGAGCTGTTGAGTTTAAAAATGGACTATTTCTAACAGCATTATCTCCCCCCCCCCCCCCCCACTCCGCATCTAGGAGATTAATGTTGCAGTTGCAGGTTTGCACAATTGCTCAGTTTGTAATTTAACCAGGAATGGGGTGAGTGCCCATTCTTGCTTCCTGCGCTCTCCTCATCCCCATCAATGCTAGCAACGGGAGGCGAATGGCAATGGTGGAAGCATCTCAGGGTGGAATCTGTGGGTAAATTACCTTGGCCATCGTTTGGAGACTCCTGTTGTAGGTGTTTTATAAGACATAAGCATTTTTGTAATGCCTGACTATTGCCTTTCTCTTCTCTCCGGTGTCCATCCTTGCACTCACAGCCAACGTGGCGGCAGCTGCTGGCGGGTTCCTCTATTTCTTCTCCTACATTCCCTACTTCTTCATTTCCCCGCGTTACGACCTCATGAGCCACAGCCAGAAGCTCTCTTCCTGCCTCATCTCCAACGTTGCCATGGCCATGGGAGCCCAGCTGATTGGCATGTTTGAAGGGAAAGGTGAGCTGAAAAGACAGTTTCATTAAGAACACTTCATAACACTATGTTTTTTGTTCCTGGGTCATCAATGTCATTTCCTAATTAGTTCTAACATTTAAAAAAACATGGGAAAAGTTTACCAAACTGCAAAAACTTGGAATGAGGTGGATAGGCTGCTCTCGAGTGGCAGGAGCAACAATCTGATTCTTGGGTTGTTGTAGGTTTTTTGGGCTGTATGGCCATCTGTGGCAAGCATCCTCAGAGGTTGTGAGGATGCTTGCCACAGATGCAGGTGAAACATCAGGAGAGAATGCTTCTAGAACATGGCCATACAGCCCAAAAAACCTACAACAACCCAGTGAGTCTGGCCATGAAAGCCTTTGACAATCTGGTTCTTAACAATTGGGCCATGTAGCACAGTGGGTTAAACTTCTAGCTGCAGAAAAACTTACTGACTGGAAGGGTGGCAGTTTGAAACCGTGGGTCAGGATGAACTCCCACTGTTAGCCCCAGCTTCTGCCAAGCTAGCACTTCAAAAACATGCAATGTGAGTGGATCAGTAGGTACAGCCTCGGTGGGAAGGTAAAAGGCACCCATGTAACCATGCTAGTAAAACACGATCAGCAGAGTCTACGGACAGCATGCTCCTCAGCATGCAAAATGCAACAAGAGCACCTCCCCATGGCCAGAATTGTGCCTCCAGATGCCGGAGATGGAAAGAGAAACCTTTGCCTTTGTTTGTGTACTGTATGTCATTGTTGACCGTATAAAAGCATTGAATGTTTGCCTATATATGTGTATACTGTATTCCGCTCAGAGTCCCCTCAGGGAGATAGAGCACAATATAAATAAAGTGTATTATTATTATTATTATTAGTAGTAGTAGTAGTAATATCAATAAGACCAAGGAGCTCATAGTAGATTACAGAAAAAAACAGACCAGAAACCCAGCCCATTTGAAGTTCCTGGATGTCACTGTGAAGGAGGATCTGACCTTGGGCAGCGTTCATATAACAGCAGAGTTGGGGAAGAGGGCCCAGCAGAGACTGCACTGTCTGAGACTTCTAAGGAACCACCAACTGAATGAAAAACAGCTGGTGGCTTTCTCCCACTGTGCTATAGAGAGTGTCCTAACTGACTGCCTCTGTGCCTGGTTTGGTAACTGCACGGTGGCAGATAGGAAGGCGCCCCAAAGGGTCACCACTTCTGCACAGAGAAGCATTGGTTGCCCTCTTTCTCCCCTCTTTGGAAGAACTTAATAGGTCCTCAAGAAAGCTCAGAGCATTCTTGGGGATCCATCTCACCCAGCATATTATTTCTCTGATTTATTGCCATCTGGCAGACAGTGCTGGGTGACAAAGGCAAGGACAAACAGACGGAGAGACACCATTTATCCTAGAGCTGTAACTCTGTTTAATGATGTGGCATTGGAGGTTGTGCCATAGCAATTAGAATGTGGAGGGGTGGATGTGTTGTTTTGTAGTGTGTGCTGGGGAAGGCATTTAATTTCGTTGTGCAATAGCACAATGACAAAGCTATTCTGTTCATAGCACTGAGCCATGGCAACTAAAGTGGTGTCGAATTGCATTTAATTCTGCAGTGTAGATGCCCCCAAGTGAATGTCATAGTCTAGTGGGGACTGGGAAGTCCCAACCCATGATGTTCTTAGGCGCTATACCGCTCTGACAATGGCTTGTCCAATGGGCCTTTTTTCCTCTAAGGGACTGGTGTGCAGTGGCGGGACCTTATGAAGCCAGTCAGCGTGGACGACAACTTCACTTTGGCTCATGTTCTGGGGATGCTCCTCTTTGACTCGGTGTTGTACGGCTTGGTGGCCTGGTACGTGGAGGCTGTTTTCCCAGGAGAGTATGGCATCCCGCAGCCCTGGTATTTCTTCTTAACGGTGAGTCCTGGGACCTCATCACATGTAAACTTTAAACATCATAAAAGTACTACAAATACACATTATAAAATGTATTTCTATAAAAGCTACATATTAAATAATAATAATAATAAATAATTTATATCCCATTTTTCTCCCAAAAGAGGGACCCAAAGCTGTTTCCAACATATCGAAAACAGTATAAAATCAACAGCAATTAAACACATATATAACATATGAAACATCAATAAAATATAACATCAACATAAATTGACATTTAAAAACCATAAATAAACATTTAAAATTGATTGGCAAATCATAATCTTAGCAGTGTATGGTTTAGCATTTGAGGAAGCATGTTTCTATAAAATACATATTAAAATACACAAAACAGATTAAACATGCATTTAAAGTCCATGCTTAAAGAATGGCTGGGCAGGTCTTTCCATGATTTTTACATTGTAATTTCTACATACATCACTCCCCCCCCCCCCCCCGTTGTTGTTGTTGTTGTTGTTGTTATTAAATGCGCAGTGACGCTGTTGTGCTGTATGAAGGAATTCTGAATTATTTTCCTGTCAAATTCTTTTGAAAACACATTCTAAAAAAGGACAGAAGGCTTCAAAGTAGCCATTGCCAAGGTCTTCTCTCGCCATGTATTGAGAAGACAGCTCACAACTGGTGACGGCTCACTTTGTGACAAATCTCAGGATTTGCAGGGATTTCCCCAAAGGAGACGTCACAACACAAGGGACGGAATGCTTACTATGTCACCAACCACACATAAAAGCAGCACATTTCATGCAATTTATATTTTGAAAAAACACGATACGAATCCTGTGTCCAAATGCTCCATTTCTGCCACGTTTATCACACAGTTTCCAATGGGTTGACGACACCAAGGGACAAATGTCATTTGATGGGACCCGTCGAGATTAGTATGCAAATGAGCTCAGAAATGGACAATTGTTTAATATGATCACAGGCATGTAGCCGGGGGGGGGGGGGTGCTTGGGGGGCTTCAGCCCCCCCCCCCCCCGAAATTTTCAGGGTGGTCCGCAAGAAGGCCTTACTGGTACATTATTTAAACTGTTATGTTTATTCATATCATGATCTGATTACCATGCTCAATATATCTCATATGCATGGGGTATTGGGGTAACGATACAAAAGGTTTGCTAGGGTAGACCCGCTTTCACTCAGACTCAGCCCCCTCCCTCCCGAATCAAACTCAGCCCCTCCCAAAACAAAATCCTGGCTACGGGCCTGTGTGATCAGGTCCCTGCTCTCTCTTAAAAGTGTTCCATTTGGGACACCTTTTGGCCCAATAAATTGTTACGTATATGAAATATATAAGTATATGAAATAGGTATAAAAACCAAAGATACTGATACTGTATCAGCATTTGCAAGGCTTGCTAAAGAGGCCAATTTTCCTTTTTTAATTATGAAGAGGAGCTGAAGAATGTTCTGCAGAGCCCACTATAAAAAACTGCATAACAGATTTGTGTAAATGCCTAAAACAGCCACTAGATGGCACCCAGAAAACTTTATCTGTATCCAGATTCCCCTTTTGGGACCCACAGTTTAAGCAGCAGTGCTCCCAATAACCACCAGCTAGTTTTTTTATAAGCAGGGAAGAATATATTGCAAAGTGTACCAAGAGGGAAGAGGATGAAATGAAATTGAGCGTGAATGAGTTATCCACAAACTAAAAAATATGATGAATAATGCAAGTCTTTTTTAAAAATGAAAAAAATTCTCTCTTTAGCCTTCTTATTGGTGCGGAAGTCCTCAGACAGTTTTGGGAAAGGAGAAAGAAGAGGAAGAAGACCCAGAGAAGGCTCTGAAAAGCCAGTACATTGAGGAGGAGCCTTCCGACCTGGTCTCTGGCATCAAAATCAAACATCTAAACAAGGTGCGTTCCTCCCGGCTTTTACCAGTAGAACCAGTAAGGTATTGGGAGACCATAGAAACAGTATGGGATAGAGGTTCAGATTTGGGAGCCCCAGCCCACCCCCCAAAAAACCCCAACCCATATAAAACTCATCAGGAAACTTTGGATCAGACACTGTCTTATCCTAATCCAGCTCATCCAGTTGTTTTGAGAATAAATTGAAGTCTGAAGCAAAAGAAGAACACAACTGTGACTAATGGTAAACACTGCCAGCCACTGTCATGAATTTGGACTTCAGAGGCTCAGTATTTTGGTCTGATGCTACATTAGAAAGCTTGGTGTACATGCCATTCAAAGGGGGAAATGGAGAAAAGGCCATCCTTTGCTTGGAGCCTGCAACATATCCTTTTCAGGATTTAAAAAAATTAAATGGATGATCTGTCTGTCGATTTGAAACAGTTTCTCAGCAAGGAAGGATGATTCCTTAGAATATGTTCTCAATGAAAATTGTAGTGATGCCATATACAGATTTTTCCTACCTTTGTCCCTCTTATCCTTGCAATGCAGCTCTTCCTCTGAACTGCATTGTCATGCCTGAGTTGGGATACTTGCTCGTACCAGGCATTCATTGTCTTTGTTCACTGTAACATTGAAAAAATAAATTATTCCTCATTTGGTCTTATTCTCCTTATTGGAAGAGGAGGGGCCCTTAAAATTGTAATGGCATGAAATGTTTTTATTAGAATGCCTCTAAAAGTATCCTTAAGTAACTTTTACCTACAAAATATTTTCAGCAGGCACTTAAGCAACGCAACATGTTTTCCCCAGTCGCTGTGCTAATTTGAAGTTGGAACATTATTGATGTTCTTGTTACTGGGGGGAAAGTATCATCTTCACATTACTTGCAGGTGTGTTACTTCTTCCACACTCTGGTTTGTTGATCTTTTCGGCAAAAAGTGAAAGAACTCTGCAGGCAGTTGGTGTTTTGGTGCAGGCTTTTCTGACACTTGCATCTCTACCTGACGGCTGGAATGCTTTGTCTTGAGTACCCCCCAAAGCACCTCTGAACATCTCTGTCCTTGATTCGTGCCCGCAGGTCTTCAAGGTGGGAGGGAAAGCCAAGGAGGCTGTCCGGGACCTGACCCTGAACATGTACGAGGGACAGATCACGGTGCTTTTGGGGCACAATGGCGCTGGGAAGACTACCACTCTCTCCATGCTGACCGGTGAGACTGGGCCTGCACGTCGACCGTGGCTTCAAGCAGCAGCATTTCAGCACATCTCCAACCCCCACCACTTGTAGTTTGCTAATAGAACCACTGAAAGTTATTTTCTACAAACTGGCATTTTCAAAAGCCAGATATTATAGACATCTTTTGTATTGACCCAGTAGCATACTTGTGCTAATGACCAGAAATAGTGGGTGCAAGGGCTCCTTTTCAATTGTTTCTGTCACAAAAATGCAGTTTGTGTTCTATTTCAGAGAAGAGGGGAAACTGAATAATTTGTACCTTGAGACTATATACTCTGAAGAATATACCAGTGGCACTAGATCTGGGTTTAAACACTTATGCATGTAACTTTTATTCAGCATTTAAAATCATACATTGCCGTGGTACCAAGTGGATCCATTCTTACGCACATTCACACACGCACATCTTCACCAAAGCTTCTCGCAAAGGATTGATCAATTCTTTCGCAGAAGCAATGGACTGTAGATGTAGTGCCACAGCTGATGACTACACTACATCTGAAATAATAATAATAATAATAATAATAATAATAAATGATTAATCTTTATTTATACCCCACCCCTCTCCCCAAAGGGACTTGAAAAGACCCCTTTTTATATTCTTTTACAGCAATTGTAAGGTACAGGTAAAGGTTTCCCCCTGATATTAAGTCCAGTTGTGTCCAACCTCAGCCCTCCCTCCAGGTGTTTTGGACTTCAACTCCCACCATTTCTAACAGCCTCGAGTCTCTTCCTTTTCCCCCTCAGCCACTTAAGTGGAAAGGGAAAAGGAATGTGCCTGAGGCTGTTAGGAATTGTGGGAGTTGAAGTCCAAAACACCTGGAGGGAGGGCTGAGCTTTGCAGATGCCTGAGTTAAACCACCCCCTTAGAAGAGATGCAGACACAAATACAAATGGTAATAATGAAATGTCTTGTGAAAACCTTTCATTTATATATTTAGAATACCTGATTTATTACTTATTTCCCAAAGACTCAGATGTCTGGTTACGTTCACAATGCCCAGTTTGGAAGGCACTGCTCTAGGGGGTCTCAAGCCCCCTTCCTCACACAGAAAAATCAGTTTTCAGAAAACATGGGAAAGATGGGTCTCTTGTTAATTTCAGTGTTACCTTAACCATAATTAAGTCTGGATCGAGCCTCCTTTGTTCTTTGGTTATTTATTGATTCATATGGACTTTATTTGCTTCCTTGATACCTCATCTTTCTCTCCATGGGAACCCAGGTGGCTTAACAATCACATACTTTGGTCACAATTTAAGACAAAAAAACCCCTAAATAATGGGGTGTGGATTTAGGTTAAAATAAATACACTTAAAATAGCCTTTAAAACTCACCCCAAGCAGTGTATTTAATTAATCTAATCATGATCACAGTTCTCAAGGCTGAGTCAACAAATTGCAGAGTACCAAAGCAGAGGTTTCTTCTGAATATATCTTCAGTGTGGGAGTTCTATCAATTCCTGACTCAGTGAGAAGCAGGGAACATATGTAATATCGCCTTTGAACCTCCCTGTTCTTTTCTTGGTTCATTGGGGATTGATGGTTATTCTGACTACACATATCTTTTCCTTTTTTACGGTTGTTGCTATCCAGGGCTGTATCCTCCAACAAGTGGCCATGCGTACATCAACGGCTATGAGATTTCTCAGGACATGATTCTGATCCGGAAAAGCCTCGGCCTTTGCCCGCAACATGATGTCCTTTTTGATCAAATGACAGTGGAAGAACACCTGCGCTTCTATTCCGGGGTAATCAGCCTTAAATGTTCCAACATCTCTTTTAGTGGCAGGCTATCAGGGTCATGCTGCTGTGAGAGAGCAGTGGGATTTAGGCTCTCAACAGAAGAAAAAAAGGGCTTTGTATACTTCCTGTAAGTCAAAACAATTATGTGAACTAAAAGGGGACTGCAAAGCTAGGGATACTTTCAACAAGTTACAAATATAATCATGTTCCTTGCTACTGTCGTCAGAGTATTTTAAAAATTACAGCCAGTCCTCCATATCCACAAATTCTACCTCCACTGATTCCGTCATTCATAGCTTGAAAATATCCTTGCAGAAATCCCAAAAGCACACTCTTATTTTGCAATTCTGTTACGAAGAGCACCATTTTGCTATGCCTTTGTATATATAATAGTACATGAGCATCCATAGAGTTTACTATTCATAAGGAACCAAACTTAGAGGATACTGAGGGTCCAGTGTAATAATAAAAATAATGAAACCCAGTCATTTGTGATGCACAAAATGGCACCTTGTGTCACAAAGCAGAAAGATGTGCAGATGTGCTCACAGCACATTAAAATATGTGGACTTTTATCCTCCCATCTTCCAAAAACGTAGGCTAGAAAGTTGGTTCTTTTTCAGATTTCTTTCTTGAAATGTAAGCAGTAGCAAAGAAAATACCCTGCCTAGCCTCTGTCCTTACATTTTCCTCTTTTTGAACTTTCTAGTTGAAAGGATTCCCTGTAGAGAAATGCCCGGAGGAGATCAGTCGCATCCTGCATATCCTCTGCTTGGAGGAGAAACGCTACTGTCTGTCGAAGGCTCTGTCTGGAGGGATGAAGCGGAAGCTCTCCATTGGCATTGCGCTCATTGGGGACTCCAAGGCAAGTCTGTCTATGTTTGGAGTTCTCTTTGTCATTCGGTTTCCACTGGGACTGCTGGTTGGGTTGACGAATACATGATGCAAGAATGTAGCTGGGAGTTGTACGTTTGGGTAGGAACCTGTTTAGAAAGGTTCCTTTACCAACTACAACACCCAGAATCCACTCTCTAGTGTTGCTACCAGCTGTTAGGGAATCTTGTGCG
This sequence comes from Anolis sagrei, assembly GCF_037176765.1. NCBI lineage: Eukaryota > Metazoa > Chordata > Lepidosauria > Squamata > Anolidae > Anolis > Anolis sagrei. The sequence continues at coordinate 27,800,468 of NC_090034.1, read as the reverse complement.
TTGTCCTTCAGGAAAGTCAACATGTCCATCTTTCAGGAATACATACTTTTCAAACATTAAAATGTTCTTTAATCTTTGTTCAGTGGGACAGAGTACATCAGAGAAAGAAGTAGACGTCCAGTACTGGTTTCATAATATCTATATTGGTTACACAGACAAAGGGGAAGCATCACATTTACTCAGCATTCACTCACACATTCAACATTCATACTCAACAACCTTCTTCATTCACGTACATTCAACATTCATACTCAATATCCTTCTTCACTCACATTCATACTCATCATCTTTCCGGTGGCGCAGTGAGTTAAACCCCTGTGCCGGCAGGACTGAAGACCGACAAGTCGCAGGTTCGAATCTGGGGAGAGGCGGATGAGCTCCCTCTGTCAGCTCCAGCTCCTCATGCGGGGACATGAGAGAAGCATCCCACAAGGATGATAAAAACATCAAATCATCCAGGCGTCCCCTGGGCAACGTCCTTGCAGACGGCCAATTCTCTCACACCAGAAGCGACTTGCTCCTGACACGACTCAAAAAAAAAATTCTTTATTCACATGCATTTAACATTCATACTCATCATCCTTCTTCACTCGCATATAATCAACATTCATACTCCCTGTCCTTCTTCATTCAAGTACATTCAACATTCATACTCACCTTCTTTCTTCACTCACATACATTCAACATTCATACTCGCCATCCCTTTCCATTAAGTTGATCAGGCTTGTTGGGAGGAAGGAGATGGGTGTTTAGATTCTGCATTCCTCTCAGATCTGGCACACAGCTGAAAAGGAAAAGGATCTCCTATATAGCATTATTTGCTTGTTTAGAGAACCTCTGACATTCAGCTCAGACCTGTTGGAGCCTCATCAGTCCCAGAACCAATAAGTTGTTTAACTTCATTCTTTAGGTAACACTGTCTTTGGCTATTGTAAACTGCTGTTGTTTACACCAAAAGTCCTCGGGTCATTTCTCATCAGCATTTTTCTTGCTGAATTCTCCAGCTCCTTTGTTCTTTCCATAATGCAGTTTTCCAGGTTTCATTTTTAGGATGGTCTCTTCAGCCTTGCCAGATCTTAACAGGCCCCATCCAGATCCTGACTGTACATACAATTTCATTCAGTCCACTTACTGCATAGCTCTGCACTGGCTTCTAACCTGTCCTTCTCCATTCTGCCCAGGTGGTGATGCTGGACGAGCCCACCTCCGGCATGGACCCTGTGTCTCGCCGAGCCACATGGGACCTCTTGCAGCAACAGCGGAGCAGCCGCACCATCCTGCTCACCACACATTTCATGGATGAGGCAGACCTCCTGGGGGACCGCATTGCCATCATGGCCAAAGGGGAGCTCCAGTGCTGTGGGTCATCGCTCTTCCTCAAGCATAAATATGGTACAGTGAATCCACTTTCTGCCAACAATGGCTCTTTTTGGCGTAGAAAGAAGGGCATGCAGGGAGTGGTTGCCTTGGTACCTCCCTCCTACCCAATAGGTGGGGTGGAGGAAACAAGACAGTGCTCTGGCTCTTTAAAGAGATATTATTCTTCATTTCTTAAATTTGTACTTTTCTCCAAAGTGCTTGAGATAGCTTACATGGTTCTCTTAACCATTTTAATCCTCATAACAAGGTAGGTTAGGGTGAGGAAGTTCAACTGACTCACGACCACCTAGAAGGTTTCACGACTGAATTTGAGTCACTGCCATAATCCTGTAGTTCTGCCTATTCATTACACCACACCACACTTACATATAAAACAAGGCATATGGGCAAGTTGAGCTTGCAGGACAAGTCTGTTGAAATTCCCTTTTGAGGGTAATTGTGGAGGTGCGATTTTGTAGCACAATCACCATGTGAAGCTTGTGACCAGTATTGGCTTGGAGTAGATGTGGGTTCCACATGAATGCTCAGGGTCAGTTTGCTCATAAACTTCCATCCCCCCCCCCCCCCCCCAAATAATCTCTGCCTCAGCAGCCTGTGGCCAGGGCATTCTTTGCAACCCAAGCTCATTTTGGCACACTTTCATGTTTTATTCTGATTCTTCTAGTCACAGCAAAGTAGGGACAATGCTTTGGCTCGATAGCAGGCTACTTGCTTTGTATCTAAGGCCCTTCTACACTGCCACATAAAATCCAAATTATCTGTTTTGAACTGGATTATGTCAGTGCAATGTGATTATTTGCTTTGATAATCTGGATTATATGGCAGTGTAAAAGTGGCCTGAGGTTCAGTTCTTAGAGTGAGCTGGAACAGTTCCCTGCCTGAAACTTTGAATGCCTGCTGTTAGTATAAATAATATGAACTAGATAGATTAAGTTTAGTATGACACAGTTTTCAATGCCCCTTACTGCTGAGAAAGGACTATAGTTCACTCAGTCATCATTTACTTTGCAAAACAGAAGGTCATGGTTTGGTCCTAGCATTGTCTTGAAAGGCAGGAAGAGATAGCTTTCTGAAAATCTGGAAGACTGCTGCCAGTCAGTGTCAACAGTACTGAACTTGATGGGCTCATGTGTTGGTGCTTTCTATATTTCTTCAAAAACCACCCTCTTCCTTTTCCTACCCTGCTGCCTCCTAGGTGCAGGATACCATATGGTGATGGTGAAGGAGCCATGCTGCAACCTTGGAGAGATATCCCGCCTCATCTATCACTATGTGCCCAAAGCCACCTTGGAAAGCAATGCCGGAGCAGAGCTCTCCTTCATCCTCCCCAAAGAAAGCACACACCGGTAAGGAGATGCAGGAGAGACCCCTTCCCAGACTGGAGAATGACGCTATGTAACCAAATTTGATAAATTTCCTGTTCCTGGTTTGAAAGTGCTATTTCCTGTTTCATTGTACAGTTCTTACTTTGAAGGCAGTTGTTCTACTCCAGAAAATTCATTTTTTTGTGGCTGCGACAATCTATGCTGAATTGAGACTCTATGATGAGATACTCATTGAAAAACTATTGCAAAATGTGCTATAGCAGGATGTCTCTCAAAAAACAAAGTTTGTTTGAGTGGCCCTCTACCCCTGTTATAAGAACAAAGATTCAATACTTTGAAAAGTGGAGAGCACTGTTTCTTTATGCTATATAACAGGCATGGCCCAATCTCGACCTTCCCTCCAGGTGTTTTGGACTTCAGCTCCCACAATTCCTAACAGGCTGTTAACAATTGTGGGAGTTGAAGTGCAAAACATTTGGAGGGATGAAGTTTGCCCAGGCCAAATCTGGCTGTATCACAACTCTCACTAACTCTAGCCTGTTACTGGATGCTAGTATGTGCAGTGATTTATAGTTTCCCAGTCACAATCTCTCTGAACCACTGCCAGCTGGATAACAAGTGTCCCGGAAGTGAACAAAATACAGCAGAGTCCTTTCACAGCAAAACACACACTTCAGTGCATTTTTCAGCAGAGTCCAACTACCAGCATCTGACCTTATCTATACACTGTTTAGTTAACTCACGGATTCAGGTTTCCATCCAGAATATCCAGAAGCTTTAATCTTCACCATTGCAATATATTCAAATATATAAAGAGGATTTGCAGATCTTCATTACTTGTACTTGCAAACAATCAGAGTCTTCAGATAGTCACATACAACATAGGCAGATTCTCACAATGAGTCATGCAGGAGAGAGGAAGATGGATTATTTCACCCTCCTTATATAGCCACCTGCTAATAGGTCATTGATAAGGAACCACACTCTTTAGGTATAGCATCATGACATTCACAGCTATTACTCTGGTGCTGTCAATATACCACATGATCATCAAACAGTATTCTTTCCATGATTAGAAATGCTGTGACATTTCTATCTAACATAGCTATGGTGTCAAATGATGAGGGATATAGAAGTTGTATTCCAGCATCTGGAGGAGGGACACATAGAATGACATGGCGGGCCAGATTCATGTGTGCTATAGACTATAGACAATGCAAGGACCGTATCTGGAATGACACAGCCCTTTCTTGTTCCCTGTTAATGTCCTGCTGTTCCAGGTTTGAGGCTCTGTTCACAGAGTTGGAGCTGCGGCGAGAAGAGCTGGGCATTGCCAGTTACGGTGCCTCCGTCACCACCATGGAGGAGGTTTTCCTCAGGTAAGCTGCTCAGACCCTTGCTGGTTATCTTTAGGTTAGTTTATGCATGGGTAAACTTGGGCCCTCCCTCCAGGTGTTTTGGACTCCAACTCCCACAATTCCTAACAGCCGGCCGTTAGGGAGTTGAAGTCCAAAACACCTGGAGGGAGGGCCGAAGTTGGCCCGTGTCTGATCTAACTGTGTCCATTTCCATTCCTGGAAGGGTCGGCAAGCTGGTGGATTCCAGCATGGACATCCAAGCCATCCAGTTGCCAGCCCTGCAATACCAGCATGAGCGGCGCTCCAACGACTGGGCCATGGACGACTCTAGCAGCCTGAGCGGGATGACGGACATGACTGATGACAGTGGGGCCCTCATCACCGAAGACTGCCCCAATGTCAAGCTGAACACAGGGGTGAGCTCTGGAAACAACGGCCAAAGGAAAATCAGTGTTTGGAAGGCAGTCTGGGGCAGCCAACATGGTTTTAGGCTGCAAGCAGAGGAGCATCGAGAGGTCCTGGCACATGAGGTGCATTTAATCAGGGTCCTCAGAGGGCTGGAGCCCCCTCCCCTTTAAAAAGAAATCAATAGCCCCCCTTTTGCCCCCAGCTTTGAGGGTAATTTAGTCATGGTTTTTGGCACCTTCTGGTTTATATCCAGTTAGGTCACTTCTTGCTTTTTTTTTTTAAAAAAAAAAAAAAGACCTCACTTGGGCCAGGTTGGGTTGTTGTTGTTGTTGTTATAATATTCATATTTATTTATACCCCATCCACTTCATTTCTCTAAAAGGAGACCCAAAATGGCTAACGATTCTCAAAAAGCAATACAACTCAGTTAAAACTTTGTGACTTCCTCCACGACAGTGTGGGACATTTAAAAAAAATTAAACTATTCCAAATGCTATTTTAAAATATATATTTTTAAAATTGGGGACAGGTGTGGATCGCTTGGTAGGCCATAAAAGATACTCTGTTAGTTGCATGTGACCATGGATTGCACTTTGCCTACCTATGCTTTTGTTGGAGTGTGCCTCTCAAAATAACACACTCAGAATGGCTAGTGACTGGGGGATTCTCTGAGTTATTGACCAAACAGATAATGTTTCCCAGTTCTATAATGGACCATGCTTCCCAGGTGTAAACTACATATTAAATCTGATACTTTGGGATCTAGTTTGCAGGAGTGGGAAATACTTCTGTCTAATGTTTTGGTGTGTGGTTACTAGTCAGCTGGGATGGACAAATCAGAGTGTGTATTTAAATTAAATCCATGAATAACACTATGGAGCAAAATTTGAAAAAATGTTCTCTTTCTGTCTCATTGTGTGGTACCTACTTTGAAAGTAGTTGATCTACTTTGTTTGGTGGCTGGCACTTTTAACCTTTCAGTGTGCCATTCTTCATCTTTTGTGCAGATTACAAAAACAAAGTGTATGCAGTTTAATAAACCTTTTCCATGTTTTTATGATAGACCCAATTAGGAAATGACATTCATAACCCAGGAAAACAAACTATGTTACATCATGTAATCAACTCCACAAAAGCCATACATGCAGATGCGGGGGACCTACCATATATCCCTCTACCTACCCATCTATTTACCCATTCCATGAATGGAGATTCCTTTACTTATTCTGCATTTCTGGATGTTCTGCTTGTTCCTAGTTCTACCTCTGCTGCCAGCAATTCTACGCCATGTTTATGAAGAGGGCTGTGTACAGTTGGCGCAACTGGAAGATGGTGGCAGCACAGTTTCTGGTGCCTCTCATTTTCACTGCCTTTGCCCTGGTTGTGGCCAAGACTTTCCCAGGGCCTCGGGACTCTTCCTTGCTGAAGCTGACCTTAAATCCATATGGCAGAACGACAGTGCCTTTCTCCACCTCGCAAGGATCCATCTTGGCCCAGAGGCTGGCTGCACAGTATCAGGAGACAGTGGAAGCTCAGGATCAAGGGCCATTGGAGGTAGTGGGTGAGTACCATGATGGGCAGAGAAGTGCAACATGGAGGAAAACATTATTCACTATAAAGTGCAGACATGGGCAAACTTTGGCCCTCCAGGCATTTTGGACTTCAATTCCTACAATACCTAACAGCCAGTAGGCTGTTAGGAATTGTGGGAGTTGGAGTCCAAAACAATTGGAGGACCGAAAATTGCCCATGCCTGGTCTAGCCCTTATCTTTTACTTGAACAAATGCAAGCTACTGTCTGAATAGAAACTCTGCATTGCATTACAGTTCTTAGAATCTTCTAATCAACATGACTAGTATATTTGAGCTGTTCAATTTTTGTGGCCCCAGATCTATTGAGACATGGGTTTCCACTTTTTGGAAAAATAAGAATTTTTGATTTAACATAGCTAATTTTCAGGCTGTTTGTTTCACAGTAAGTGACAAAGCAATGAATTGTGCATTTAAGGCCAATACTAGATAAGGACAGTAGTACAGCATCATCTGCATATAAGAGTAAATGAAAATGAGTAGAGTGGAATTTGGGACTACGACCATTCACCAATGCTAAAGCCTGAGATAAATCATACAGAAATATGTTGAATATAGTAAGAACTAGTATGCAGCCCCGCTTGACCCCACGCAAAGCACTAATTCTAAAAGTTAGCTGACCTTCTTCAGAGCATCTTATTTATTCATTCTACTTATTTACGACATTTCTATCCTCCTTTTCTCACCCCGGAGGGAACTCAAGACGGCTTTACATACAGACAACGATTTGATGCCTTAAAACACAATGTACACTTAAATAAATATTAAAATGAAATTAAGAAGTACATTAAAACAATTAAAACGTTTAAAAACAATACATTCAGAGTTAAACACATAATCCATGAGTGTAATTTGGGCCATTTCACATTGTTCCATGTCATTGTTCCATGTTTCCATGTCATTGTTCCATTGCACAAGTTCTCTAAGCGCTTGGTCACAAAGCCAATTTTCACTCTCTTGCGGAAGGTCAGGAGGGAGGGCGTTGATCTAATATCCCTGGGGAGGGAGTTCCACAGCCGAGAGGCCACCACTGAGAAGGCCCTGTCTCTTGAGATCAGAAATGCATCTGATTGGCTAACAAAAACAGTTAGAAAGATGTAAATGAAGCTGGCGTTGTTGCAGGTAACCTGCAGGAATACCTGATTTCTCGGGCGTCAGACGAAGGTGGGGCGTTCAATGAGCACTACCTTGCGGCTGCTTCGTTTGATGAAACTGAGGACCAAATGCAAGTCACCGCTCTCTTCAACAACCAGGCGTTCCATTCTTCTGCTGCTGCGCTGCTGCTGGCAGACAATGCCTTGCTGAAGCTGTTTGCTGGTCCAAATGCTTCCATCACTGTTGCTAACTTCCCACAGCCTCGCAACGTCACAGAGACAGCAAAGGATCAGCTCATGGAGTAAGTTTGGAATGATAACACTATGTAAAACAAAACTGAAAAATGTTCTGTTCCTGGTTTGAAAGTGTTATTCCTGTTTAATTGTGCGGTCCTTACGTTGAAAGTAGTTGTTCTGCCCCAGAAACTTTGTTTTTGTGGCTGCCACAAACTATGTTGTTGAATTGGTTGAGACTGGATGATGAGACATTCAGTGAAAAAATAGAGCAAAATGAGCTGCAAGATGTCCCTCCTGCAGAAACATTTTTTTTTGCAGTTTAATAAACTTTTTTCCCATGCTTTTATGATAGAATCAATTAGGAAATGAGATTTATAACCCAGGAACAAAAATGTGTTACATAGTGTAATGGGAAAATATGACTAAATTTTGGGATGACTGTGTTACCTTTTTATGTCCCATTAGAGGCCAGACAGGCTTTGCCATTGCAATCAACCTGCTCTATGGGATGGCTTCCTTGTCCAGCACCTTTGCTGTCCTGCTGGTCAGCGAGAGGGCCATCAAGGCCAAGCACGTCCAGTTTGTCAGCGGGGTCTATGTCGTCAACTTCTGGCTCTCAGCTCTCCTCTGGGACCTCATCAACTTCCTCACCCCATGCGTGCTCATGCTGGTGAGTCTGTGCCGTTTTCCTTAAATATGCCAAGCATCTGTGAAGTTAATGTGGTACTTGGAATGGACATTAGGACTTTGGAAGCATGGAGCTTATTACTAACTGTAATGATCAATTGCAGTTGAAGCAGTGGTGGACTTGGATTAGACTCTTCTGGGCTTGATGGAGTAATATAATCTCCTCCTCTAGGATAAGTCAGCATTTTGTGTCCTGAGATCAATCAATCAATCTTTAATATGGCCCAAAGACTCAATTTACTCAGCAGGGAAAGTGCACAGCAGATTCATAAACCGATAAGATCACTTAAAAATAGGACAAGTGCAATGCTAAATGCATATTAACAACAGTAAAAACACTGATTCTAATTCAGGAAGTTGTCTTATCTTGGCTGGCTACCTCAGAGAGAAACTTGGCAACAGAGTACTGGGGGATATTGTCACCTAGAAAAAAGGCTTTACATGGAATTGGGCTGATCTACCAGGTAGGACGTTCAGTAGTGAGTTAATAATATGTAGTTGAGTCTGCTTGTAAGAACTGCAGGACAATAAGATGTGATACATACATTCAACATCTTGGTTATTACAAGAAGGGCTAAGTCTTACGTTGTATGGGACTCCCTCCTGCAAATCTGCCTCAAAACACTTTGGATGGGAATATGTTGCACTTTGCCTTGGAGAATAGGCAGCAATATTTAGCCACAGTCAAGTTCTTCCCAGGTAATCCTCAGAGCTTGAGGTGCTTGTCTGTTCTTAAGATGAAAAGCACACATCTGCATTTTAGATGGATTAGGAATCAGCTGGTTTTCCCTGTACTGGACAGTAAGAGCACCTAAAGCTTCATAAAACTTATGTTCAACCATTTCAAAGCTCCCTGCTTGAGCAGTGATCAGCACAATCGTCAGCATAGATGAAACTTTCTATCCCTTCAGACAGTGGCTGGTCATTTCTGTAAGTGACTTGCAGTGTCCTGGGTTGTAACTTCACCTTATGCTGTCCGATCCTGCAGGTGATTTTCCAAGCATTTGATGTGAAGGCTTTCACGCAGGACAGCCACCTTGTGGACGTGATGCAGGTGTTCCTCCTTTACGGCTGGGCCATCATCCCACTCATGTACCTTTTCAGCTTTTTCTTCTCTGTTGCTTCCACGGCCTACACCCGCCTCACCATCTTCAACATCCTCTCAGGAACAGCCACGTTTCTAGCCGTTACCATCATGAGCATCCCAGGTAAGGGGCACACGCTTCCAAAACTTCCCTTTTTATGAACTTGTGTCAAATAATTACTGAGCAAAGTGAGGAATTCTAGGCACTACAATTCCCCCATCCAGATTATTTGTTTATTTATTTGCAACATGTATAGATTCATTATGTCCTGTTCCATCTCACCTATTATCCCAGAAGCACAGTGGACCCCTTGGCACTGGTGATTTCCTTCCCATAAAGCAGGGGTCAGGAACCTTCGGCCCTCCAGGTGTGGTGGACTTCAACTCCCACAATTCCTTGAGGCTCGGCATTCGCCCCAAAGGCTTACCTTGGCCTCAAGGAATTGTGGGAGTTGAAGTCCACCACACCTGGAGGGCCGAAGGTTCCCCATGCCTGCCATAAAGCAATGACAATGCACACAACTAATGCAAAAGTTTGCATTTTTAAAGACCCAGCAACACACCCTAAATCTAAAAGAAGATAAATATCACAACCTAAGGCATTCCCTAAAGACCTGGAGTGCCTCCTACTCAAAAATCATTCCAAATCAGAGGCCACTGCTTAATTCCCCATTTATTTATGGATAGGCATATAACATGGTTTAATTTCAATCAAATGAAAATCACACTTTAGCTCATTTTCACCAGCAAAATGGATGTCATAAATGCCCCATATGTACACCTACACTTTTTTAAAAGTTCCACCACAACAGTGCATCTGCACTTATGAATTAATGCATTTTGGCACCACATTAACCGTTATGGCACAGTTCTTGGGATTCCTGGGTGTTGTAGTTTGGTGAGTCATCAGTACTTTATGTGTAGAGAAGGCTAAAGATCTTGGGAAACTATGACTCACGAGATTCCATATAATTGAGCCACAGCAGCTACAGTGGTGCCAACATGCACCATGCCCCTGTCTTAAACAGTTCTACTCTCAGCTGCTACCTTCCAGTTCTCCTCCCTGTGTTTTGTCTTCTAGAACTCGGAATGGTGGATCTCTCCAAACTGCTGGATAAAATATTTTTGATCCTGCCCAACTATTGCTTGGGACAAAGCATCAGTGAATTCTACCAGAATTACGAGTTTATTCAGTTCTGCACCTCCTCCTTTGAGGCTGTCGTCATCTGCAGAGTGTTTAGTGAGTATTGATTGCATTCTGAACATAATGTTGATAGTAATTTTGTGCCCAAAACAACATTTGTGTACACTAAACTACCAAAGGAACAAAGGTGTGACTATCTTCTGTGGGGTATTTTGAAGTTCTGGGTCATGGAAACTAAATCTGTTGCGATATATGGCTTTCGTATTTTATATGAGATATGTTTTGGTGCATAACTTTTATATAAGTACATTTTAATACATGTATTTGTGGTGTTTATGCTGTGCTCATGTGTTTTAATTGTTCTGTAACCGGCCTCAAGGTGTGAGGAGAGGCAGGTAAGAAATAAAATTGTTGTTGTTGTTTTCTAACATGATATCCAAAATATTTAAAAGTTAGAAACAGAGAGCTAGTTAACTTCTTAATATTGTTCTTTTTATAGCTATATTTGAACAGATTAACTTGGTTTTTTCCACTGGGATGTGATCCAAATAGACTTGTGATGTTTTTCATCTGCGGTCATGTTGGATTTAGGAGGACTAAAACGATGTCGTCTGCAAACCTCTTCATGATGTGCTGATGGCCATTGGGTTTCATGCCTAGTCCATGAAGGTCAAGGGCACCGATATTTATCCTTCTTCTCCTCTTTTCTGCCCTGTCGTTCCAGATATTACTTACCAGACCAATTACTTTGCCTGGGAGAGCCCTGGGATCGGCAAATACCTGACAGCTATGGCATCGCAGGGTCTCGCCTTCCTCCTCCTCCTGTTCCTCATTGAGACCAACCTCCTTTGGAGACTGAGGAATATCCTCTGTGGAATGCATCGGAGGCGGAAATGGGTAAATAAATGGGAAGTGGGTGCAAATAAGATCCTTTATTTGCTGAAAGGCCTCATAAGCTATATGAACTTTGCACTCTAGGAATGAGCAATGCCTTTTTGCTCAAGGGCATTGCTGGTGCAAGACCCCAGTGCAAACATGCCAGCAGATGCCAGCAAGAATCATGCTGCTTCCAGAATCACAGACCTTGGACTCATCATAGAATCCTAGAGTTGAAAGAGACCCCGTGGGCCATCCAACCCAACCCCATTTTGCCAAGAAGCAGGAAAATCACATTCAAAGCACCCCTGACAGATGGCCCTCCAGCCTCTGCTTAAAAGCCTCCAAAGAAGGAGCCTCCACCACACTCCGTGGCAGAGAGTTCTACGACTGAACAGCTCTCACTGTTAGGAAGTTTGTCCTAATGTTCAGGTGGAATCTCCTTTCTTTCCTGTAGTTTGAAGCCATTGTTCTGCATTCTGGTCTCTGGGACACCAGAAAACAAGCTTGCTCCCTCCTCCCTGTGGCTTCCCCTCACCTCTTTGTACATGGGCCTCATCATGTCTCCTCTCAGCCTTCTCTTCTGCAGGCTAAACATGCTCAGCTCTTTCAGCCATTCCTCATAGGGCTTGTTCGCCAGACCTTTGATCCTTTGAGTCACCCTCTTCTGGACACATTCCAGCTTAAAGTCAACATCTCCCTTCAATTGTGGTGCCCAGAATTAGACACAGTGTTATTCCAGGTGTGTTCTGACCAAGGCAGAATAGAATACAGGGGTAGCATGACTTCCCTGGATCTAGACCAGGCATGGGCAAACTTGGGCCCTCCAGGTGATTTGGACTTCAACTTGCACTATTCCTAACAGTTGGTAGGAATTGTGAGAGTTGGAGTCCAAAACATTTTGAGGGCCCAAGTTTGTCCATGCCCGATCTCGACACTATACTCCTATTTATGTAGGCCAATGATTTGCCCATCTTGGCTGGAATTCTTTGGCATCTCTATATACTCATTGTTTGTTTTCTCTTGGCATTTAAGGTGATGCTGCTGAATCGAGTACCTGTATTGCCAGAAGACCGGGATGTAGCAGACGAGAGGAAGAAGGTTTTAGAATCGCCAACTGCGTCGCTGTCGTCCTTGAATAGCCCTCTTGTCATCAAAGAACTGACCAAGGTGAATGGGCACTTCTTCCATGTTGCTTTTAAACCTGAAGCTGTGTTTAGCTAACATGCTTTTATTTAGTTTTAGCAGTCTTATGAATACATCTATTATTATTATTATTATTATTATTATTATTATCTGTACATAACATCACAGCACACATGGACATTAGGTCCAAGTTGTTGTTATTATTATTATTACAATTATTAAGTATAGCAGGATTATTATTATTATAGTATAATAGAGTTGGAAGAGACCACATGGGCCATCTAGTCCAACCCCCTGCCATGCAGGAAAAGCACAATCAAAGTATTCCTAGAGATGGCTATGGAGCTGCTTCTCCAGAGCAGCCAGCCAGAGTAGCCACCCCCTAATGCAGTGGTTGGTTGGCCCTTCCTTCCAGGTGTACAGCAGCAGGGATCTATGCCTGGCGGTGGACAGGCTCTCCCTGGCCGTCAACAAGGGCGAGTGCTTTGGCCTACTTGGCTTCAATGGGGCCGGGAAGACCACCACCTTCAAGATGCTAACTGGAGATGAGAGCATCACGTCAGGAGATGCCTATGTAGATGGACACAGCATTCTGGCCAACATCAAAAAGGTAAGTAGCGGTGCCACAGTTTTTGAACATTCCATCATTTCTAAAGTGACCATAAGTCATTATCCATGGCTTGTGAAATTTATTTCTAGATGTCTGGCTTCCTTTGGCAATTTTTTAAAATTCCTGTCATACGGAGAAATGAAAAATAAGATCTGTTTTTAGCATTACCATTTAAAAGAGAGGGAAATAAAGGGAAAACACTCACACAATTGTAATAGAATTGTAGTTCATCTTTTTGTATGTGTGTTAGTTACCTGCTTTAAATGGTAGCTTGAAAACCAGTTTGCTCGCCCCAGTGTTTTTCTGCATAATGGCAGACTGTAAAAGAAATGGAAATTCAGATGGACAACTTCCACCCATGCCTTAGCAGAATTATGACATGAGGAAATTTAATAGATTAGGTATATGCATTCCATTTATTTCTAGGCTATGAAAAAAATGATCTTAGCTGCTAAATGCAGAGAAGCCTTGCTGCTGAATAAATTCGCAAGACATTTACTAACTTACTGATACTTATGATTTTCTTATATTACAAAAAATACTGTCCCAAATACATGGTCAGATCTGCCCTTTCCAGTTTGGCTGCCCAGGTCTTGTTAATGCATGCCAGCTTTGCTGCTTCATTATTGATCAAATGATGGGTGTACAAAATGTTATTACCCAACCTAGAATTAAACACCAGTTGTTTAATTATCATCATTTTATTTTGATTATTGTCATGTTACTTACATTGTTGTAATCTGCTCTGAGTCCCCTTGGGGAAATGGAGCAGGGTATACATAGTTCATTATTACTATTACTATTATTATTATTATTATTATTATTATTATTATTAGGATCAGGACCACCCCAGCAGCAAGCATTAAGGATTTAATCATCTGGCTAGTAATAAGTAATTTACAGCCAGGGTGGGGTAGCTTAAAGAGCACAAGCTTCTCTGTTAGAGTTGTTGTTGACAGAGTGTTGAGCTGTTGGAGATGGAGATCCTAAGTTTGAAGGACTAATGAAGAAGACCATAGAGAAGCTAATACTATGGAGAAGGTATGAACTGATGGGGAATGTTGGAAAGAAGGGCTAGAGAAGAGTCAAGAACATCAGTCAGATATAGGTAAACACTAGGCATGTGCAAAAAAATCGGAAAGCATCGTAAGTTGGATCAGTTATTATTTGTACTTACAATGCGATATCCGACGTGTATGCACAGAAATCAAAACTTACCCCATACTTTTTCATTTTAGTTTTGTATATCTCAATGTTCCCAATGTCGGTTTCATATTCAGAACAAGGGAGCAGAGCCATTGAGCCCAAAAGGCTGCCTGCCTGCCAGCCTGAAATTAATGGCCTTTCATCTGAGAAAAAAGGGAGCAGTGCACTTTGGGAACAGCATAGAAATCTGGGAAATGTACTTTGGGAAGGGGAATATCATTAGAAGAGTACACACCTTTCTTTTAGATATAAGCAATCAAAATCAGAAGTGTAATCTAGATTGGTACAAAGAGAGGAGTGTGGAAGATCTCAGTAAACAATAAGCTGACGGGAAATAATATGTAAAAAGTGATGTATGGAAAGAAATGATATTGAAGCAATATGGGTGAATTCTTAGAATATATAGTTGTCAAGGAAAAAGGCATAAAACCAAATCAATATACATTAGCATTTTGGAGAAGAGGTCACTATAAGAACTATTAATATTATGGATGAATACATTTATTTATTTATTTCGGGGATTTCTATGCTGCCTTTCTCCTGACAGACTCAAAGCGGCTCACAGCAATCATTAAAATAAACAAGGTGATATAAGACATCCATTGAAATAGACTATAAAACCAAAAACGTTACCAAGATGCTCCATCGATCATCTTATAAATAACTAAAATTCAATTAAACTAAAATACCTCTAAAATTTCTGGATATCCATAAAATGCAAGGACTCAATAAAATCAGTCAAAAGCTTTTTTTGAACAGGAATGTCTTCACTCCTTTCCTAAAGGACATAAGGGGGGGAGGGAGCTGATCTGTCCCCTGTGTGGTGGGTGCAGGTAGAGATTACCTGTATGAACATATATGAGGATGAATTGATTTATTATATGTTTTGTATTAATGTTAATTCATTTGTATAATTTATTTTATAAATAAAAATGTAATGTTCGTTTGTGGGATTAACATAACTCAAAAACCACTTGGCGAATTAACACCAAATTTGGACACAATACACCTGTCAGAGCAACAACTGACCATCACTCATAAAAACACTGAAAAACACAGCAGAAGAGACTTTAAAAGCCAACCCCCCCCCCCAAAAACATTGCAACACATGCACATATATATACATATACACAAATATGTACACACATGTACACATATATACATACACAAAACACATATGCACGGACTGGCCCACAGCAAGGTGTGGCAAGGGACAGCTAGTTAGGAATAAAAAGAAAGAAATGTAATCTGAGCCGTAGCTCAGTGTCAGTATTCCATTCAAATGAAATACATATTCATTTTTAAATTCTTCAGCTAGTCTGTGTTGTACATATAAGCAGATACTTTTTGCAGAATTTATTCAGCATTTTTCAGGCTAGGCAGGGAGAGAAAGCGATGCCAGCATCTCCTACCCAAGGTAGCTGCATCACTTGGCTTGACAGTAGCGCCAGCCCAGGACAACATTGCTGTTTGCTTTGATGGAAGTGGAACACCTCCAATAAGGGGCTAGTGGGTGGGCTTGCTCTGCTCTTTCCTTGATCTGTCCCTTGCCTGCAGGTCCAGCGGCGCATTGGCTACTGCCCGCAGTTCGATGCCCTCTTGGACCACATGACAGGGAGAGAGACCCTGAGCATGTATGCCCGGCTGCGGGGCATCCCGGAGCGCTACATTGGCAACTGTGTGGAGAACATGCTCCGAGGGTTGCTGCTGGAGCCCCACGCTAACAAGCTTGTCAGGACGTACAGGTGAATGGCTGCTGAACAAACCCCAATCCCCTGACCTTGAGCCTCCACATTGCCACTACTCTGTATTAGGCTTGTGCAATCTGGGTGAACCACAATCTATTTCTGTGTTCCGGATTTCAGTGGGGGTCCTGATCCATTTTTCAGGAACTCCTGTATTTGGGAGGATGGAAATCTGTTTTCGATCTGGGAAGCCAAAATATCCGTTTTCTATCCAGCCTATTGGCGGCAGGGAGGGGGGACTTCCCACAGGCTCTCCTTCCCATCATTTTCGGCATCGTGTTTGGATGATTGAATGAATGATTAAGACTTTATTTCTATCCCACACTATCTCCCCAGTGGAAACTCAAGGGGGCTTACAGCATATAGAGAGGCAAACATTCAATGCAGTATAAATGTCCTTATACCCTTCATTAAGAACTGGATTAAATACATCAGAGTTAAGATACTATTCTTTCTGTGATCCTTTCCCTTCTGTCTGTAGAGGAGACCTGGGTTTAATGTTACATTAAAGCTGTTTCTACTCTAGAGATAGGAGCCGCAGGTGCCCGCTCTCTTCCTGAAGCAGGCAGTTTTCCAAGGCATTTTAAGAGGGCTTCCCATTTCCCAGGGAAGGAAGAGGGATCGACCTGGAGGTTTCCTACCCTGGGCTTCCTTTAAAAAGCCCGTTCTTCTCTCTTGATTTGGAGGCTCTGCAGTGGTGCCTCCCTCCCTCCCTGCACTCCATGTGTAACCAAAACCAGCCAGTTTTTAACAGCCACTGTTATGTTGCGGCTGGTAAAAAAATGGCGGCAGAGCCCATGCCATTAAGGGCTTCCGAACAAGCCAAAGGCAGA
Source organism: Anolis sagrei (assembly GCF_037176765.1). Taxonomy (NCBI): domain Eukaryota; kingdom Metazoa; phylum Chordata; class Lepidosauria; order Squamata; family Anolidae; genus Anolis; species Anolis sagrei. The sequence goes on along the minus strand of NC_090034.1, from coordinate 27,783,745 downwards.
TGTCCAAAACGAAGACTATTCTGTACAAGGATAACTCAGCTCCCTTCCTTTTCTCTACTCAGGAGATGATTCTTTTTATTTTGAAGATAATTTAAAAGATTCTCTCTTTTTTATTCTTCAATATTTTTTACCCATGTACTGTAGCCTTAATTGTTTACATGTGTTGTACATGTATCATCTGCTTTCATTCAATGGGCTGTTGTTGACATCTTTTATTTAAAAAAAATAATTAATTTTTTTAAATATAAAAGCCACCTGTGTTGTCCACCCCTCCTTCCTCCCTCCGACCATATATTTATTCTATACTATTCTCTTTAACTATGTGCAGTTTTTGTTATTTCTGTAAGATGCTTGCCTTGGCTCCCCCTTTTTAAAGCCACCCCATATATGTCATCCATTTGTTCTTTATTTCTTTTATTTTATGTTCTTGCATATCATCCCTCCATTACACTTGTTGTAATTTGAAATTGGATGTGATCATATAGAGAACTATTCCAATTTTATATGGCTATTGCCAAGTTTCTCTCTGAGGTAGCCAGGATAAGATTGAGGCTGAAACTTGCCGTGTCTCTGTTTGCAGTGTTCTTACCTTTGTTCATATGCATCTTGTCCTGCATTTAATTGGTCTTATCTGTTTATGAAACCATTGGATTTGTGCACCTTGTGCCACTTAACAAATTGGGTCTTCGGACTGTAATAAAGTTTTTGATTTATTGGATTGATATTTGGTTCAAACCTATGTATGCTGTTGCTGGATAAGTCAGAGGTTGAAAGCATTGTTGTATAAGTTGGAGATTGAAAACTGGTCAGTCAAACATTCTTGATGGATCTGCTTCATGAAAGAAGCCTTAGCCCCAAGACCTGAGCAGGACTGTTGAGTATAGGGTGACCTGGAGTTTTCTCCTTTGTGGGGTCTCCATACATTAGAGTCAAAAAGAGAGCACTTGGCAGGAAGTCTTAGTTTTGTGGCTGAAAGTACAGTTGACACAGTTCCATCACTGATGTCAGATTCCACACTATGCTCTTGTAACACTGCTTTTGTCATTATAATCCCTGTGGCTCCATGAGGAATGAGGAAGAACATAGGAAAACTTCCCAATAGTGAAACCATGAGAAAATAAATGTGGCAACCGGAGACCTGATCACATTAAGAAAGACACAGTTTCTTGAGACAGTTTGATAATTATTTTGAATGGGTCCCATCACACGACGTTCCATTAGGATGCCCCATCCTGTCAGTATTCTGTCAGGCCCCATTTGCAAAGGGTCACAGAAACCAGGGATTTGCACATGGAATGCTAATCATGTTTTTTTGAAATGCTGCGGATTTTTCCATTGCTGAAGCTCTGCTTTTGTATGCGATAGGAAAATCTGTATGCACCCCATCAGCAACAATACTTTTTAAAAAGTAATTGAGTGATGTTTTGAATTGATTGGGAGGAGCCAGCCTTCTGTGTTGCGAGGAGTCTAAGAATCGTAATAATCAGGTGTGATGAGGAAGGAGAGGACGCATCCCATCTCAATAACAGGATGCATCCAGTCCTAAAAAAATATGGGATGGAGACTGATATAAATGGGTTATATCACAATGTGATAAGGTTCCAAGGAACGCACTAGGTTGGGGTTGGGCCCCAGGGACTGAGCTTCCTACTCCTGGTTTACACTAGTTGTCAGTGGCATTCAAACAGATGTCTCTCCAGCCTTACATGATGAGACCCTCTGCATGAAAAGCCCCTTGGGTGAGAGTGCTTTAGGGCTCTGTTCCAGCCCAACAGCCATTCTCAAGGCTGCCACGTTTGTCTCCGCAGCGGGGGCAACAAGCGGAAGCTGAGTGCCGGCATTGCACTGATCGGCGGCCCGCCTGTCATCTTCCTGGATGAGCCATCAACCGGTATGGACCCTGTGGCCAGGCGCCTGCTGTGGGATGCGGTGGCCAGGACGCGGGAGTGTGGCAAGTCTATCATCATCACCTCTCACAGGTGGGCTCTGTTTTCCTGCTAGTTGGCCTCTGCTGGCAGGTTGAAAGGACAGCATATAAACGGGGAAGTGAGGCTCTCTCGCGTCATTCAGTTATATCCCGAAAAACGAGTGGCTTCTTTAAACAGAGACTCAGGGAATCTCAGAGTAGGAAGAGGGACCCCAAGGTCCACCTAGTCCAACCCCTTGCCCTGGAGGAATGCAGAGCTAAAGCACTCCTAAAAGATGCCTGTCCAATCTCTGCTTCAAGGGCCTCCCAAGAGAGCAAGGCAGTCCATTCCACTATCAGGCAGCTCTTGCTTAGGTGCAATTCTTTTCTTGTCATTTGAATCCATTGGTTCCATTAGGATGCCTAGATGCTCAGGCAACATCATACTAAAAGCTCAGGTGATGTAGATACACATTTAATGACATATTTTACACACATTATAGAGACCATCTGTTCTGCTGAGAGAGCCTGGACTTCCTATCCAAAGCACATTTGCCTGTTCTGTGCACAGCATAGAGTTCTCAGAAATGGGGGAGGCTACCCAGGAACAGACTTTGGGAAAGTTACTTTTTTGGACTTCCAGTTGCCACACTGAATTGGCATTGCTAGGATCTTTAGTTCTGCCAAAGTAATTCTGTCCAAAAGTAGATCTGTCTTTTCCAAGCACTGTCCAAAAACAGCTTTCTTCTCTGCCTTGTAGCCAAAAAGGAGGATAAGCTGTAATAATAATAAAACTAATAAAACTTTATTTATATCCCGCCACCAACTTCACAAAGGGGCTCGGGGCAGCTAACATGAGGCCAAGCCCAAATAATTACAATAAAGCAAAGTAAAGTACATACAAAACAGATGATAACATCAAATAAAAATGCTTAACAATAACATAGTAATGCCATAAAATAATGTCAACAATGTAATAAAAACAAAGTATAAAATGCTAAAAAAATTGAACAAGGGCGAGACTCAGAGCTGTACTCTGAGCACTTCCAAAGTGCTGTTCCTGCTTAGCTGCCAGGAATAATCTGGTTGGTTGAAAATAGAGATGTTTTCCTGTCGTCATTGACATGTTTTGCTTCTGTAGCGCCCGAGGCCACTGCTTTCCCTTGTCGGGTGGGTGATTTGATGTCAGTTTGGCCTTGTGTTTTGTTCCACAGCATGGAGGAGTGTGAGGCCCTGTGCACCCGGCTTGCCATCATGGTCAATGGGCAGTTCAAATGCCTGGGCAGTCCCCAGCACCTCAAGAGCAAATTTGGCAGCGGGTACACGCTCCTGGCCAAAACCCACAGTGATGAGGAAGACAACCTGCAGGCCTTCAAAACGTTTGTGGAGAAAACCTTCCCAGGTACGTTGTGCAGAAGGGCAGCCAAGGCAAACATCCTATACGGGGGGGTCTGCTCCTGCTGCTTAATAGATTAGTAATTTGTTTCGGAGATTCAGGTGGCCCCCACTCCGTTTTGTAAGATTTGGAGGGATCCCATTTTGTTTCGTAATCCGAATCTCCCAAACTTCATAATTGTTTTGTTAAGATTTGTTCCATTAGTGGCAATGGGGAATATTTCAAGGCTTGTTTCTCTGTCATTTTTATGGCTATCAGGATGAAACTCGGCACAATTTTAAGCAACATTTATGACTTTAAGCCTGCCAAGTTTCAGAGCGTTTTGATCATCCACCGATTTTTAGGAGATATTTAAAGTTTTTACAAATAGATATATTTAAAAACCCTTCAAATCACATCAGCTCCCTTGTCCCCTCCCACTCAGGCAATTACAGAGTCTGTTATGTTGGGGAAAAAACACACATCTTGAAATGCACCAAAACAACAAATCTTTACTAATTTGTATTTCATAATGCCTTGGAAGAGTTCTGCTCCCATTAGCAAATCAGAGATCTGTATTAATAAATATCAGAATTCCAAAATGGACCTCCAAAGATTTGCACAGTCCTACTGCTTACCAGTAGGGGAGGGAGGGAGGCAGTTCATTCCCATTCTGGGAGAAAAGCAGAATGTAAACCCAATAAATAAACCAAACAAGGAAGCGGTTGATCTCCGTTCAGCACTGGAAAAAAATCAGAATGTGCCATCCTTTACTTTGGAGAAGTTTGGGATGGAATGCACAGGGCGAATGAATAATCCTTTGGTCCATTTAAGAAAGACACACACATGTGTTAGCCAGCAACACAGGTCACGAACAGGAGGAGAATCCAAATGGTTAGGGAAGAAAACCTTGTCTGTCCCCCGCTTTTTCCATATTGGTCAGCCAAGTTTCTCTGCTCTCTTGCCTCCAGTGAGTTCAAGTGCTAAAGATAACTCTCCTCTTCCTCCTCCCAATGTTATTTTTGCAATAGATGGATAGATGTTAGCCTCCTTGGGTCCCCATAGGGAGAAAGTTGGGATATAAATAAAGATAACAACAGCAGCAGCAGCAGCCCTGGGAGGAGATTAGTCCAAGAGAGGCCAGCTCAATGACAAAGACTGAGTTTCAAATTGACCCCATGTCTTTCAAATCCAAGCCCAATGTTTCGTCTCAAAGGCAGGCAAGACCCAGCAGCCCATTGTCTTTCTCCCAGGACTGCCATGCCAACGCCAAACTTTCAGCTTGATAAAACAACTTGGGACCTTGAGACAAAATGAAATATGTTGGGATTCTTCGGTTTGATTTTTCTCCCAGTGGCAGGTGTATCTTGGGGGCCACGTGGCCACAGAAATAGAGCAAGTTCTCCACTAAAGAACTAAGTCCTAGGAGTTGTCATTTGGAGAGACACCAGCCCTCCTTGGCAGAGAAGACTGGAGGCCCTGCAAAACTCCCAGGATTCTATGCCATTGAGCCATGGCAGGGAATGTGGAGCCAGAGTGTGTTAATTCTACTGTGTAAATACACCCTCTGTTTCAAATGCTCAGCACTGCGTTGGCCCTTGTGGGTGTTTGAAGTGCTCCCCAATCCATACGATAAGAAGTTGTCCAGTAGTATCCTGATCCATACGATAAGAAGTTGTCCAGTAGTATCCTGATCTCCTGTCCTGAAGAATAGAAGGCCCAAGCTGAATGAATGCATGAATAAATGTATTATGTTCAACAGATCAGATAAACAAGCAGAACCAAACAAATAATATTAATAACAAGATTATAGACAAATAGATATAATTAAACAGAGGTAAAGCTTCCCTTAAGTTTGTGGTGACCCTTTTTGCCGACAAGTGAACGCTATGACCCAAAAGCCGGCTGCTTTGAATGTTGCCATTGGATTCTGATCTGCCAGCAAGTAGTATTTGTAAAACTCCTCAGTTCTTCCAGGGATGCTTTGTAGAACCGGATGAATCTCAGACAGGCCCAAGCTGAGATAGGCTTCTGCATGAGGGAAAACACATCTTCACATTTGGGTATCCTTAGCTGCTTTCGGAGAACCTTTTGCACTTCACTGGGAAACTCTTTTTTTCTCCTCTTCCAGGGAGCGTCCTAAAACATGAGCACCAAGGCATGGTCCATTATCACATCACCAATAAGAACCTCAGTTGGGCACAGGTAAGTCCTGCAAGGAAGTGTGAGCAACAGGGAGAGTTATGTATGTAGATAACGGGGCTGGCTCTACCATTGGGAAGAGTACATACAGTATTGGCTTTAGGTGCAGTTACAGGGAAGGAGGCAATGGCATCGATCCTCGGCTGTTGTTCTGAAGAAGAGAAGGATGTCCTGTCGCTGGTGCTGACATTACATTCATCTCTCTGTTGTCTCTGTGGCCAACTTTGGATCTATAGGATGAGGAGTGCCTCATGTCTCACTTTTGGCTAGGGACGGTACATGTTAAAACCCACAAACATTACAAGTATCATATTACTCGTCCCAGGAGTAAATAACACTTGCCAATCCACATTTAGGTGCCTCGAACATTAGCCTGCTGATTACAAAAATGGCACCAGTTTCCCCCCCTCTGGTCTAGTTCTTGAGATACAGAACATAATGCCGTCTACCAGAGGTCATCTGTTTGCCCATAGAAAATGATATGATAGCCATATCTCAGAAACTAAAACTGATGCGGTCTGTCCAATGCAGTTTTCTGAATTAGTGCCCCCAAATAATCCCAGGAACAAACCTAAACACCAAGAAACATTCTACAGGCAGTCCCCAAGTTACAAACATAAATGACTTACAAATGACTTCTAGTTAAGAACGGGGCTGAGACAACAAAAAGTGAGAGGGGTCTTATATATTGTTAGTAATACATACACACACATACATATACACTGGCAGTCCCTGAGTTACAAACATCTGACTTACAGATTCTCCTAGTGAGGGGAATCTCTCTCTCTCAGAAGAAAGGAAAATCCACTCCTGGAAGAGTTAATATCATGGAAAAATGGGGAAAAGGGGTCTCAGGTGAAGCTTTGTCCCAATTCTTTGTTTCCACAACAAGACAAATTTTCCAAAATCCAATTCTCACAGGGAGAGAAAGTGAAGTGAAATCTTCTGAACTGGGGCACAGATAGCAAAGGCTTAACAAGATATGCTATCCAATACACATATACATGCGTGCACACACATGTAGGCTGGAGTTACACTTTTAAAAATGTCCCTGTTCCAACTTCAATACAAATTCAACTTAAGAACAAACCTGCAGAACCTATTCTGTTTGCCACTTGGGGACTGCCTGGATTTTCTTAGGCTGTGTCATACTTAAGAATTACTTTGGGGGGAACTGGGACGAAGACCAGAGAAGAGCAAATATGCATTTTATTCCCCCCAGAAATGTTGAGACATTTTGCTGGATTGGGATTCCTTCCTTCTCCCTTCATCTTCTCCTTTCCTCCCTCCCAGGTGTTTGGGGCTCTGGAAAAAGCCAAAGAGAAGTACTGCGTGGAGGATTATTCCGTCAGCCAAATCTCCTTGGAGCAAGTCTTCATGAGCTTTACGCGCTTCCAGCACTACACAGAGGATCGAGGGAAATGAGCCGCAAGGGCCCCTCTCTCCTCTGACTCCGCGGTTTGAACCCGCTGCCTATATATATAGTATACATAGAGACAGTAATTTATATCTCAACTACGTCTTTAACCATGCATCCAAGGGTCGTGGTGCAAGAGTGTGCAGGGGCGTGCCTGTCTGTCCGTGTGTCCATTTGCACGTGCAAGGACGAATGAAGACCTCCTTCTCGAATCAGCACTGGACAACTGACATCTTTCGCTCCGTTTTCACACTTAGCAAGTGGAGACGGTGCTCCATTGCGGCCCAGGTATGACTGGACATCGAGATAAGAGCTTTCCGACGCTTCCACTGGATTGGTGTCGGCATCATTGACCCTTGCATGCCCCGTGTATGGGGCGCTGGCAACGCACATATCCATATGGCTGCGACTCGTGTCTGTATGTACAAAATCCCTGTGGCATATCTGTGTGAATGAGCTCAGTCGTCCTCTGTTCACTTCCGAAGATGCAAGGGGAAGGATCAAAGCAGTGCGGAACCAACCACATCTCCCAGTCTGGGCTGCATCACTTCCAGGGGATTGGATGTTGCGGACTGGGGAGGGATGCCTTTTGCTGTGGGGAGACTGGCCATGCTGCTGCTGCTGCTGCCCAGAGAGGCGGAATAGCAGAGGGACCATTCCTGGAGGAGGTATACTCTGCATCTGCATATTTCTACGTCCATTTTCCTCTTGATTAAGAGGCCGCGGGCAAGGTTCAGTCACGTTGCCATTCCAAAATAGCTGCTGAGGTTTAGACCGAGGCTTCCCGAACTTTGCTCTGGCAAAAAAATTGAAGTTCAGCTCTCCTGATTCCCAGACAGTATAAGTTCCGAAAAAAGAACAACATTTAAGATAACAACAACAACAACACTTTATTTATATTCTGTTCTCCTCCTCAAGGGGACTCAGAGCGGATTACAACATATAAACAATCACAGGCAAACATTCAATGCCTTGTTCCAGATGAGAATACACAAATACACAGACAAAGGCAAAGGTTTCTCCTTTCATTTCTGGCTCTGGTATGCTGCACATCCCGTTTTGAGTCCCAACTCCTTAGAGGAGACTCATGAAATCAATAGGGTTTTTCAGTATGTTGGCTGTGCATCCAGCAGGGACCTGTCCATTGAAAAGGCATTTCCGTCTTCTTTCTGGTTGACTTGTGTTCTTAAGAAAGGAAGGCAGTGAAATAACTTGCTTTCCACATCTTTGTTGGTTTTCTATTTAATTTTATTTTTAAGCCTATGGTCCTTGTTATCTCTTTTCAAAAAAGGATGATGTTGAAATTGTCCAAAGGAAAAGCTTGGCCTATTTTACTAGTGATGACATGCTGAACTTGTGCATCTCTGAGGCTTAGTAGGATGAAACCTTGGATCCCAGAGCATCCGCTTGCCGCTGCTGAGGTACGGGTTGGTCCAATCTGTCATGACAGTTACTCCTAGGAGTACATTTGCACACCTTTTTGGTTACTAAAATGACAAGTGAGGATAGTAAGGAAATGCGTGGAGGAGAGGATTCAAGACCAGAAAAGGGAGAGGAGGGTGCTTCATGTTATCATTGAATTGTGATGAACACGGCTGCCCTTGAGAGTGATGATGCCTTTCCTTGGAGGATAAACAAACCCATGGTCACTCATCCAGGGCCATTAGTCCCGAAGGCTATTTTCAACCTCCATGTTCAGAGGCAGAGTTGCTTTCACCTGCTTGCATTCTTAGAAGTAACCCAACTATGCATCTCTTAATGGTTCTTCTTTGAGTCCCCCTTGGGCGCCTCTCTGCCTGTGCATTGCGAACATCATTTGCTTTCCCCAGTCCTTTATGGGAGGGTCTGTGGCACTTTAAACTCTGTGGTAGGAGTCAAGCATGCAGTATCTTTTCCTCAAGACCAGACCCTCCAGCTTTCGAGGGAGACAGTATTGAACAGGTTTCTTTGACCAAACCTTCATCATCAGTTCTATAAAGAACATTGATTAATGGCTGTTCCTTCCATCAGCTTTTCGCTTTGTCTTCCTTTCCAGTTTTTGTCTGTTGCAATTGTCACATTCTGACCAGTTGCATTCCTTTAATTTATTTGGGGAGACTTATCAGAATGTCCTGCTTCGGCTCTCCTTGAAACGAAACTCCCATTTTGGGGTCTGACCTCTCTCATGTCCTGCTGACCTGGAAACCTTGCACATTGTTTCAAAGCAGCGGCATTGCCTTATTAGTCTTTTCCACCAATATAAGTCTTCTTAGCTCTTGGTGGAAATCCCAGCCCAACAAATGACCTCCTTTTGGAGACAATAGCCAGGAGCTGAAGTCAGTTGGATTGCATGGCTCCGCCTCTTGCGGCATTTCATTTGACACACATCCTATGGTGGGATGGAGCTTTTTCTTCTTCCAGTCTTTGTTTTACTACATGTTTTAAAAAAGGATGGGGAAACTAAGGCCCTCCAGATGCTCACACTTCTAGGAAACTGTTCAAAACATCTGGACAGCAAAATGTCCCTTACCCTTCTGTGAAACTGCAGCTGCTCCTCTCCCCAACACTTCCTTACTTGTCCATTTTTATCAGTGATTTTTAAACTTCCAGGGATTTACCCTGTAAGTAATTCTCCCATTTCTGCCGAAAGTGAGGCTTCAATGGCCTTTCCCTCCCTTGCGTCAGCTCAAAGGGCATCTTCTCAGGTGCAAAGGGTTGTCTGCAATGTTTTGTGGCCAGGATGGGAACTGTGGGCAAGATCCTACATGACTTCAAACATCATGTGGATGTCTGCTCTTGCATTATGCTTCCACTGCACAACCCCTGGAATGGATGGGAACATAATGCCACACGTTCATATGGGTAGTATTTGCTCATTAAGTGAAAGTTGAAGCGCAACTGCATCGCACTGCATGTAGCTGGATACAACCAGCAGCATTGTCCACACGATTTGCCCAGCATGTGTAGCACAATGTACGCCTGCATCATGTCATCAACAAGGTGCTAGCCCAGGTGGCAGACTGCAACTCCCAGCATCCAGCTGTGCTGGCAAGGGCTGAGGGGACTTGCAGTCCAATGACATCTGGAGAGGCATGTGTCCCCATCCCTGGCGGAAAGCACCACTTGGAGTGTCCCAAATATGTAAATGGTTGGTGTTATTATTTTTGTACCTTTCCTTTGATTATACCAAATACCGTCCTCTTGCACAAATCACTGCTATTTTGCACAGTGTGTGTGCGTATGTCTCTGTGTGTCTGTATTTGTATGAATGCATCCAAACATTCTCTAACATTTCTTAGGTCTGTCTCTGCACCAACACCTTGCCCCAAACAGGATTATGTAGCGACTCTTTTCATTCGGATGACAAGCAGAAGCTAAACGCCCGTCCTTTGCTCCTCTTGGACACCAAGCCCCACTTGTGAAAGGTCTTCTAATCTGCAAGCCCCTGTGTGAGATTTGCCCCATATTTCACTTCCAAGTTTTGTTCTGTTTTATGGGGAGGAGGTTTGTGTTTTTGTGTTTTTAAAGACTAGGAAGACACAGGCTGGGGACCAAGGGACAGGTACAAGGCTCGTCCGTGACTCAGACCAATACGTCGGTGTACCCGTCCACTCTTTGGTGGCTCTTATGTAATGCATTGGCTGTCATGGTTACATTCCGCCCCATCTCCAAAAAATAAACTGAATTTTCAAAGTGGTGTCTCTTCTTCTTTCCACGGTCTTTGTTCACCAAGGTTTTTTAATGCACTGAGCAAATTGCAAATACATTGTGTATATATCTGGCATCCCTTTGCTACCCACAGCTGAAATGTTTAGGAAGTTCTCATCCAAGTAAAACTTGGGAGGATGCAACTTTCAAGGAAGCTCGTTATGGGGGCAAATGTTCCCATTGTTACAGATCCTATGTAACACTGCTGAAGAATAAAGCTTTCTGTGAAACATTAGTAAAGGAATGGGTGCTAACCTGGGCAAATCTGGGAAGCCACTCCCTTTAACTGGTAAACATTAGTATTGGAAGGGGCAAAGAAGCACGCTGCTATCCAATGAGACAAAGATATTGACCAAGGAAGTACTAAACGCCTTTCGTGTAACAAGTACAGTTGTTCTTATGCTGCCATAACTTCCAGTTACATGATTTGTTTCTACGCAAGGTAAGGGGATGTCTTCCTGGGTGCTCATCCTCTGTGCTTTTGCCAAAATCAACCATCTCAGAAATGGCAAGGCAGCTTCACATAACCTTTCATCACACGAGAGAAAAAATCCACTTAAAATCTGCTTTCTGCCTCTTGCAGAATTTTATAGTTTGTAGTTTAGTGAGGCTGTTAAAGTCTCCTCCCTAAACTACAAACCCCAGAATTCTGCAGGAGGCAGAAACTGGATTTTAAGTGGATTAATTCCCTAGTGTGGTGAGGCCCTTAATGCTGTCAAAAGCCAAATGTACATCCTGCAATGTCAGTCTTTGAAACATGGAGGTTTGCACATTACATTCAACCTTTTGGATTTGCATGTTAAACTTTAAAACGCCATCCGCTCTTGAACGTTTTGGTGGCTGGGGCTGTGTTTTGATCCGAAATGGATGCCATGCAAGATCTGCTTCTGAAACACATGTGCCTTCATAAATAACGTCATGTGTCAACATTTGAAACATTTTCAGTTCCTGGTTTGAAAGTTATTTTCTTTTTAATTTGGTGCTCCTTACTTTGAAAGTAGTTATTCTACCCCAGAAACTTTTGTGGCACAAATTGGGTTGAATTGAAAAACTAGACCAAAATCTGCTATTGCAAGATGTCCTTCCCGCTGAAACAATAATAAACTTTCCCCATGTTTTTATACTAGAACCAATTAGGAAATGACATTGATAACCCAGGAACAAAAATTGTGTTATGGAATGTAATGTAGCAATCGGCCTTTGCCAAATTAATGGCCATATTTGAAACCTCAAGGAAATAGATGGCAGTTGTTTGGAGTCATAGAATCCTAGATTTGGAAGCAACCACAAAGGCCATCCAGGAAGACACAATCAAAGCACTTCCAACAGATAGCCATCCAGCCCCTGTTTAAAACTCCCCAGAGGAAACTCCAGGGAAGCCTATTCTCCTGCTGAACAGCTCTTACTGTCAGGAAGTTCTTCCTAATGTTTAGGTAGAACCTCCATTGTATCAGTCTTGAAAGTATCAGAAAATGAGCCTTGCCCCTTCCTCCTTGATGTGACCTCCTTTCCAATATTTAAATATGGCTGTCATGCTCCCTCCTCTCTCAGCCTTCTTTTAAGCTAAACATACCCATCGCTCTGAAGTTATGCTATCTCACCAGAGTCTTGGAAGTGTGTCTGACAGTTTTAGTCACTGAATAGATCATACAGCTAAACCTACCTTGAAAGCCCTGCAACCAATTCCAAGGTTGTTGGAGAGCAAGAGGGATCAGCATCAATGCATTTGACTGTTTTCCTTTAGCTGGATGCAGTGCACGGATATCAACTGCAGGGACATGGCACCGATGCTTGTTGTGTCACAACCAGCGAAAGGGAAATAGCTCCATGTGTCGCCACTGGCCCCTTCGTTTAGATGGGACTGTGTGGCTGAGAAGGTAGACTGGATAGACAGCAGTGGGAAGTGTTCTGTATTTACTCGAATCTAATGCTCACCTTTTTTGGCTAAATGGCCTTGCTAAAATTTGGGTGCATATTGGATTTATGTAATGGGGTAATCTTAGTGTTGAGCCAAAGCCAAAGGAGAAGCTACTTTGAGGGACATGATCTCTAATTTGCAATGGCTCAATGCAATGGGATCCTGGAATTTTTAGTTTGGTGAGGCATCAGCATTCTTTGGCAGCCCCCATGACCCCACAACATTGAGCCAGGGCAGTTAAAGTGGATCCATTCTACAGCATAGATCAGACATGGGCAAACATCCCTCCGGGTGTTTTGGACTACAACTCCCACAATTCCTAACACCCTATTGAAGTTTGCCCATGCCTGGTATAGATGCATTCCAATGTTTTCTTTTCCATTGTTGGAATCTTTGGTGTGCCAATTATTTTGTTTTTAAAGAAGGAATTTTAAGCAGGCAGCTGCTGTAGTGCGCACCTTTTTTGGCCAATGAGAAAAAGGGTACTTTTTGCAGCTGGGCATTACATTCCCCAGCAAATACTTTTTGTGGCTTCGGGGTTTTGGAAATTGAGGTATGCATTTGATTCAAGTCAATACAGCTAGCTATGAATTACATGGGGGTGACAAAGTAGCTCTTAGGTGCCCAATCACACATTCTGTGGGCATAGCTGGTCAAAGGAAATGAGAGCTGTGACAGGCAACCTATGGCACCCAGGCACCACAATTCTTCCTCTGTTTTACATTATCTTGGGGCAGCATAGCTCTGAATAGCAAGAGCGTTGTTAATAAGCTCTTGGCCAAAATCTGGAAATGCAGAAAAGACACTGCATGCCAGCACTCAGCTTTGCTAGGACCTGGGCGCCAAAAGCTGCCAAGTTTCACAAAGCTTAGCAACATGGAGACAAAAACTCAGCTCCACTATGGCTGCATAACATTCAAAGCAAGGAAGTGTGGAGACTGGCACAGAGGCCTGAGCCCAGTCCGCAGAAGGACATCTGGCACCCATTTGCCTCTCATGTCTGTTTCCTTCTCCTCATGAAATTCAACCATCTATAGTTGGAACTACTGAACACTGTACCAGCCATTGTAAGCCCTTCTGTATGTATTGAGCTGTATCTTCCATCATCCAGGCAGCATGGCCAATGGTGATGGGACCTGGGGTGGGGGTTGTAGTCTAACCTACCTAGATAATGTTGGGTTGGGACAGCTTGCACCAAAGCCTGGATAGTATGCATCTTGAACCATATACAGATGGCACCACTTCCGATGCTGCTTTGGTGAAGCACTCTCTTCTCAGTTCTACAAATCACACCCTTTTCCAAATCCAGAGCATTGCAATATGTTCAACTATTGCAATACTCTGGATTTTGACCTGCGTTGGCACCAGCAACAACACACAACAGGGGAAGGAAATGCTGCCCATCCACATGATTTTGGCTAACAACTCCCATCAGTCACTGTCAGAATAATCGATAGGTTTGGGGACTTTGGAACTATAATGCCTGAACTGCATTATAAGATCAGTACAGACGCATATAATGCAGACTGAATTGCACCGAACTGTTTTGTGTGTGTGTCAGGAGCAACTTGAGATTCTGCAAGTCACTTCTGGTGTGAGAGTATTGGCCGTCTGCAAGGACGTTGCCCAGGGGATGCACGGATGTTTTGATGTTTTACCATCCTTGTGGAGGCTTCTCTCATGCCCCTGCCTGGGGAGCTAGAGCTGACAGAAGGAGCTCATCCACACCCTCCCTGGATTCGAGGGGGCTCCACTGAACTGGATTATATGAGTCGACACTGCCACTTAATCCAGTTCGATGCAGTTAATTGGCATTCTGAAGCTGCGTTATACAGCCATAGTTCTCAGCCCAAATGTTGGGAAAAGCATAAGCACAGTAAGGAGCTATGCAGTGACTACCATCCCAGTTATGTATTTTGTTTGTTTGCTTAAGGTATTTCTGCACAGAGGGATTTGTGCAAAAAGATGTGAAATACTTCCTTCCACAACCACAAATAAGGCTGGATTTTCACTGCCACAGATTATCCAAATCATCAAAGCGGATAATGCAGACAGCAAAACAAGCACCATAGGGATATTAACCCTTCCATGTGCCCTCTCTCTCTCTCTCTCTCTCTCTATATATATATATATATATATATATACACACACACATACATACATATACACATACACACATGCACATATATATATATACACACACATGCAGGTGGGTCAAAATGTAATGCCTCCATCGCTCCCAGCTTTTCTTTCTTTCCCAGTTACTGGACTATCTATGCATGGTATGAAAGAGGTAACCTTACTCTACTGATACAGTCTTTTCTTTTTCTGATTGACTGATTAGAACTATAAATCTAAAGCTAAAAGAAAGAGTCGTCAATGAATTTCCAGAAAAAAAATGCACACCTCAGGAAATCCATCATTGCTTGAAAGATGTTTATGATTTGTCCCCTTCTGACGTTGACCTGTTTGGGCCTCTGAAAGGCAGTCTGTGTGGTTTCAGATTCAATGACTTGGTTGATGTTAAAACAGCTTTAAAATCATGGGTCATGAAGCAAAACCTTGAATTTTTCTGAAATGGTTTGGATGCCTGGGTTAAATGATGACAAAATGTGTCCAAATTGATGGTGACAGTGTTGAATGGTAGTTTTGGGTAGAGGACACGAGCTGGAGTAATTTCTGCTGTTATAGATTCATTCATAACATTTTTATGACACAGGAGGCAAAACTTTTTGTCCCACACTTTGTGTGTGTGTGTTGAGAGAGAGAGAGAGAGAGAGAGAGAACACATGAAACAGTTGATACCATTATGGTGTTTGTTTTGCTGTCTGGATTATCTGCTTTGATGATCTGGATAATATATGGCAGCGAAGATCCAGCCTTATTTGTGGTTGCAATGAGACTTTAAAAATGTATCTGTTTCGATTTGCATACAAACTCAGCTTAAGAACAAGAGTATAGAACTTCCATCAGTCACAGTCAGAATCATCAACAGATTTGGGGATGATGGGAGTCGTGATCCAAAACAATCTGGAGGGCCATGTAAAGGGAGTGAGTCCCTGTTTGTGCCTGCAAAAACACTGTATGTGAATCTGGGGAGGTGGCTGTGGTTTTCGCTTGCACCTGAGCAACAGAGACACAGCCCTGGGCGCCTTCTCCATATTCAAGCAAAGGCATGATTTGTTTGGTTGGCAGCACTGGGTACGTTTATTGTCAAAGGCAGGTCCTGACCTTCCGGGCCACTGCTATGGGCTCTGGCTCTGTGCGAGAGAAGGATGGGGGTTGCCAGCCCCTTCCCGCTTCCCTTCTTTGAGAGCAGACCACCCATGGGACTCTTCCTTACTCAGGTTCTGGCGCATCCCATGGAAGGAACAAGAAGCAGAGTGCCTCCAGCCGCTTCTCCCGGAGCGAATGCAAGCATGGGGACGGGCACGGTCCCGTTCCTCTCCCCCTTGTCTTCTCTCTTCACCTGAACAGGTGTGCATTTTCTTACATTAAAAATCATTTGTTTTGTTTCCCCCTTGGTTTCCGCCTTCCCGTGACCCTTCGCTAGGAGCCATTCTCAATTTTGGCCAGGAATTGCTGTGCCCACCAGTCTTCCAGGTCTATAGGCACAAAATCTGGGAAATAAAAAGGAGATATAAAATCAGGAAGGCACGGAAGAAAAACATGTCTGCAAAGTATGATGTGCATAATAATAATAATAATAATAATAATAATAATAATAATGCTATAAAACTTTATTTCTACCCCACCCTATCTCCCCAGGAGGCCTCAGGATGGTTTACAGCATAGCAGCGAACATTCAATACTGTAAAGTGCAGAAAAACAATAAAGACTCGTAAACAACTAGTGAAAACATCTTAAACCTCAAATATCAAATACTAATAAATTAAAAAGCAGATTAAAAACAGAGACAAGAATGATAGTTATAGCAATACATAACAAACTTTGTTCATATATTATTTTTTACTTTATTTTTTATTAATTATTTGACACAATCTCATATATATATTATTATTTGACACAATCTCTGATTATATATATATATAATCAGAAAATATACATTCAAAAATAATGAAACGTGTCTAGATCTGTACGCAGATGGCAACTTGTACAAAGTAAGTATAACATACTTTACCATTCACTCAAGTTTAAGACATTATGAAAGGAAAATCCATTTTGTTCATATATTATTAACAGATTATCTTGAATTGTTAGATTCCTTAGGTAATAGATTTAGAGAAAGATTTCACATTTTGGCATCAGCAATGTGTGGGGTTGGGTGAAGAAGTTTGAAAGTTTCAGATTCAATGACTTGAATGATGTTCAAACAGCTTTAAAATCATGGGTCACAAAGCAAAACACTGAATTTTTCCAAAATGGTTTTGATGCCTGGGTTAAACGATGGCGCAAATGTGTACAAATTAATGGTGACTCTATTGAACGGTAGTTTTGTGTAGAGGGCAGTTCAGGCTATGATCTGGAACAACTTCTGCTGTTGTATGTGTGACTAAATGAAAACCATGCATAGTTCATTTCTGACCAGTCCACACACTGTCTTGCCAGAGAAAATATATGTCATGCAGATGATCAATAAAGAACAAGTTTACTCTTTGTAATGCAGATCAACATATGTGCAGTCGTTTGAACAATTTCACTGACTCACAAAATGTCCCTTTAGAGAGATTCAAAATGGTCCTTTTTGTGTCCATGTAAGAGATCTCCTTTTAGCAGCCAAGAAGCAAATCAGTTTAGATAGCTAGCAGCCTGAATATGTAACTGTTGCCGAAAGTCCCAGGCTCAGCTAGTTCCTTGGGCATGGCCCAACCAATCAGCTTTGTCCTTTGCATTTTCAGTTAACACACACACACTAACTGATTTTACATGCCCCAACAGTATGTTCATTCATAATATTTTGATGACACAGGAGGGAAAACATTTGACCCACCCTCATATGTGTGTGTGTGTGTGTGTATTTGGCTGGAGTTATACTTAGAAAATGTCCCTGTTCCAACTTCCATGAAAATTCAACTTAAGAAACCTTGTTTGCCCCTGGGGGACGGTCTGCACTTCTCCTTGCCTGCTATGCACGGGCTCCATGCTGTTCCCATGGGGGCTTTCTTACCTTTCAGTTCGGGGCTGGGAGCCTTTTCTGCATATTGCACTGGGCCGGGGCCGCTATTTCCCTGCCGGCTGTCATCCAGCTGTTGTTCTACCTGTTGCCAGGCTGGAAGGAAAAGGAGGAGGGTGGGTAATTGTTTCTGTTAATTGATGTTATTGCTAGAATTGCTGTTTTCTGTTAACTGATGTTATTTGTCTTATTGCTGTTATGTGATGCGGGCATCGAATTGTGCCTTGCTTTTGTAAGCCGCCCTGAGTCCCCTCCGGGGTGAGAAGGGCGGGGTAGAAGCAACCCAAATAAATAAATAAATAAATGGTATAGCATTTGCATGCAGCTCAAAGGCTCCAGAGGGCTTTCAGTAGCATTTAAGGCAGGCATGGGTTGACTTCGGCCCTCCCTTGAGGTGTTTTGGACTGCAACTCCCTCAATGAATGTGATCTCTTTTTTCGATAGCATTACAAGTCAGGTAGATGCAGAGAACTCCGTGGCTGTAGCGTATCTGGATTTCAGTAAGGCCTTCCTTCAATGAGGTCCCCCATGACCTTCTGCAAGGAAACTAGTCCAATGTGGGCTCAGCAAAACTATGGTTAGGTGGATCTGTAATTGGTCAAGTGAATGAACCCAGAGGGTACTTCTTCCCAATGCTTCCTCTTCATCCTGGAAAGAAGTGAGGAGTGGAGTGCCAGAAGCAGGGCTCCGTCTTGGGCCTGGTTCAGTTTGGCCTCTTTATTAATGAATTAGATGAAGAGTGAGAAGAAGGCATGATCAACAAGTTTGCAGATGGGACCAAATTGGGAGGGACAGCCAATACTCCAGAAGACAGAAGCAGAATTCAAAATGATCCTAACAGATGGGCCAAAGTTAAAAATAAAGTTCAACAGGGACAAATGCAGAAAAAACGAAATGTAAAGATACAGAATGGGGGACAATGCCTGGCTCAAGAACAGTACGTGTGAGAAAGGTCTTGGAGTCCTCGTGGACAAGTTAAACATGAGCCAACAATGCAATGTGGCGGCAAAAAAAGCCAATGGGATTTTGGCCTGCATCAATAGGAGCATAGTGTCTAGATCTAGGGAAGTAATGCTACCCCTCTATTCTGCTCTGGTTAGACCACACCTGGAATATTGTGTCCAATTCTGGGCACCACAATTCAAGAGAGATATTGACAAGCTGGAATGTGTCCAGAGGAGGGCGACTAAAATGATCAAGGGTCTGGAGAACAAGCCCTATGAGGAGCGGCTTAAGGAGCTGGGGATGTTTAGCCTGAAGAAGAGAAGGCTGAGAGGAGATATGATAGCCATGTATAAATATGTGAGAGGAAGCCACGGGGAGGAGGGAGCAAGCTTGTTTTCTGCTTCCTTGGAGACTAGGACGCGGAACAATGGCTTCAAACTACAAGAGAGGAGATTCCATCTGAACACGAGGAAGAACTTCCTGACTGTGAGAGCCGTTCAGCAGTGGAACTCTTTGCCCTGGAGTGTGGTGGAGGCTCCTTCTTTGGAAGCTTTTAAACAGAGGCCGGATGGCCATCTGTCAGGGGTGATTTGAATGCAATATTACTGCTTCTTGGCAGGGGGTTGGACTGGATGGCCCATGAGGTCTCTTCCAACTCTTTGATTTTATGATTCTATGAAGATACTCCACTTAGACAGAAAAAATGAAATGTAGAGATACAGAATGGGGGAGAATGCCTGGCTCGATAGCAGTACATGTACTGTACCCAGATGTACTGTATCTCTTGGACAGCAAGGTGAACATGTCATGAGGCATCTAAATAAGCCAATGGGATTTTGGCGACCTGGAATCACACTGTGTCCAGTTCTGGGCACTGCAATTGAAGGGAGATGTTGACAGGCTGGAATGTGTCCAGAAAAGAACGACTCAAAGAATCAAAGGTCTGGAGAATAAGCCCTATGAGGAGCAGCTGAAAGAGTTGGGCATGTTTAGCCTGAAGAAGAGAAGGATGAGAGGAGACATGATGAGGGCCATGGATCAAGATGTGAGGGGAAGTCATAGGGAGGAGAGAGCAGGCTTGCTTTTTGCAGCCCTAGAGACTAAAATGCGGAATAAAGACTTCAAACTACAGGAAAGAAGATTCCACCTGAACACGAGGAAGAACTTCCTAGCGGTGAGAGAGAGCTGCTCAACAGTGGAACTCACTGCCCTGGAGTGTGGTGCTTTGAGTGCGATTTTCCTGCTTCTTGGCAGAATCGGGTTGGATTGGATGGCCCACGCCCCACGAAGTCTCTCCCAACTCTAGGATCCTATGATTCTATTATTCTAATTCCTAATAGAATAATAGGCTGTTAGGAATTGTGGGAGTTGAAATCCAAAACACCTGGAGGGAGGGCCAAAGTCAGTGCATGCCTGATGTATGGACTGCACACTCAAATAGTTTCTTTTACTATGATGCTGTTGAGAAAGAAATGCAAAGTGAGTGAAGAAACAGATACAGTGCCTCTGAGGATGTAGCTACGCTGTATAATTGTAGTTTGGTGAAGCACCAGAACTCTTTGGCAGAGAAGGCTCATAAAACTATAGCTCCCAGGATTCCATAGCATGGAATCATGGCGATTCAATTTCTATCAAACTGCACTCAGTGACACTCAATTCCTTTCCTTCGGGGCTTTCTCAGGAAGTAAGTATATTGTCGCCAACTTATTTTCCAGAAGTCTTTAAATCATGGAGGTAAGCAGGTTGTGGCTCCCATCATCCACACCTAGCACAGACAGATATAGTATCATAGATTTGAAAGGGACTCCTAAAGAAGGACAGTGATATGTTGCATGTTCCAAAGTAGGCTAACCAGACAATCTCTACATCAACACTAACAAAGAAACAACAAGAAATACTGTTTACCCACAAGCATAAGGACATTACATATATTAGAAACTAACACTTTCTCAATTTTTTTCCAGATCACCAGGCTGGGCCACAGCAATGCATGGCAGGGGACGGCTAGTATAATTATAATTATATTATCATATTATCATACTGCCGGAGTGGTATCTATTTCTCATGTTATTTGGGGGAAACCAAGCAGAGGATGCCACACCCTCAGGATCCCACTTACCTTCATATACAAAGCGAACGTTTTCTTCGTGAGCCACGGTGTAGCTTTCTTCTACATTTGATGTGGGTTGGATGGTGAGAGCAGGCTTTTTGCCATTTATTCTGTTGAACACGATCTTGGGAGCCATGCTGCCAAGAAAGAAAGAAAGAAAGAACGACATAGAGGGCTTTATTCAGGAACACCACATTAATCATTGTTTCAATCTTCCTTAAATTTTGAGTCCAAGCAGGAACCCTAAAGGAGACTGGGTCTCTGCAAGGGACAAACTTGTGTCTTGGGCAACCAGTAATCCCTCCCCTTTGGCCCTCCAGGTATTTGGGACTCTAACTCCCAGAAGTCCCAGTGTCAATTCACCTTCATCCAGAGAGCACTGTGGACTCAAACAATGATGGATCTGGACCCAACTTGGCACACAGACCCAACATGACCAACTGTGAATACTGGTGGGATTTGGGAAGGACTGACCACAATTTTGGGAGTTGTAGTTCACCCACATCCTGATCCTAATGGAAGCATTAATAAAAAACAAAAGGGAAAACTGACTTTTTTTCTAATAAATAGTATCACAAATTACCTAAGCTGCTTCTGCTGCTAGCCAGTCCCAGTCCCACGTCGTGTGGGCGCTTTCCCCCCTGCCTTGAAGGGCCTCGCTGGCAGGAGCCTCCCTCCAGGCTTGTGTGCTCTCCCTCGCCCATCCATGCGTACCATGCCTGCTCTCCCCGCCCCACTTGGAGTCTCAGAAACAGACCTCTCCTTGGCTGAGAGGCCAGCTTAAAGGCGTGCCAATCACAGCAGAAGGGGGGCTTTTGGTGGGAGGATTCCCTGTAGGTTTCCAAAAAGGAAGGGAAGGACAGGCGGAGAGATCTTCAGCCTTCTTTGCCAAAGGAGTTTGTAAAACCGTAAGAAATATGTGTTTTCTTATGGTCTTTGGTGACTGCTCTGAAACCCCTTGCGACCCCCCCCCCCCCCCCCCCAGGGATCCCGACTCCCAGGTTTAGAAAAGCTACACTAGAGTCTCAAGCAATTGCCACCTCATTTGTGGCAGGCACAAAAACAATCAAGAGGGCACTACGTAGATAGGAAGTCTGGCTCTAGCATTGCCATGAAGACATTGTGAGGTAGGTCTTCTCAGAGCTGGAGAAGGGAGAAAGCAGGCGAGGCCAAGGCTTGCTGGAGAAACAAGCCAATCTATCTGGATTTTAGCCCAAAATTCAGGGTGCTCAATTCCGTCCTCCTCATGACTTCTACTTTTCGATAGATCAGTGTTTCTCAACCTTTCTAATGCCCTTAATACAGTTCCTCATGTTGTGGTGACCCCCAACCATAACATTATTTTTGTTGCTACTTCATAACTCTAATTTTGCTACTGTTATGAAACATAATGTAAATATCTGAAATGCAGGATGCGTTTCCATTCACTGGTCTGAATTTGGTACAAATACCCAATATGCTCAAATCTGAATACTGGTGGGGTTGGTGGAGTGAGTGAGTTAGTAGTTGCTGGGATTTATAGTTCAGCTACAAAACAACCAAGTTCCTGGAGTAGAACATCTCTTTTTTGAAGAAGGTACCAATAAAAAAAACAAAAAACGGGAATAACACTTTTAAATCAGGAGCAGACATTTTTTCAAATTTTGCTGCATAGTGTTATGAGCCCACTTCACGGTCTTCCACAATTTATTTAATTTTCGGGATGCCTCCTTTCTTTTTGGAGACATCTGCACTAGCTCATTCACTCCCATAGCTCAGGAGTCACCGCTTCTCTGGGGCAGGACTTAATTTATGCTCTATTGCTGAGCATGTGGCTCCTGATAGACATGCCTTGGATTGTGCAATCGAGCCATGTGACAGGGCACCCGGAGGGGAGAGTTGCAAAACAACCAAGCAGTGCCTTCTCACTCAATTGGCTAGATGCAGATCTGGCTAAGTCGGGGCGACTGCTCTTGCTGCCAACCTTGATGGGAAATGGCAAATCCTCCGGCACCTTTGAATAATAATAATAATAATAATAATAATAATACTTTATTTATACCCTGCTACCATCTCCCCATCTAATTTTTTGAAGGGAGTCAATGGCAAGTGAAGAAAACAGCCAGTTGTCACTTCATTTGGCTTGGAATATAATCCACAGAATTCCCCTTGCAGCAACTTTAAAATCAACAATTGTCTTTCTTTCCAGACATTCAAATCCATTTTTGCAAACTCTTCATTACAGTTCACCTGCAATCAGTGAGCACTATGTACTCCACCAAAGATGGAATTGGACCAAACTTGGCACACAGAGCCCCCAGGACCAACAAAAAATGCTGGAGGTCTTTGGGGAAAATTCACCTTGATTTGGGAGAGTTGTAGTTCACTGTCATCCAGAGAGCACTCTGAACCCAAACTTGGCACACATACCTGATATGCCGAAATTTGATTACCGGTGGGGTTTGGGGGGAACTGACCTTCCTTTCTGGGAGTTGTAGTTCACCCACAACCAGGGAAATTGTGACCTCCACTGATGATGGATCTGGACCAAACTTGGCACACAGAATCCCCATTACTAACTCAACCAATTGGAGGGATTTGAGGGGACTGACTCACCATAGTGGGAGTTGTAGTTTACCCTGCAGCCAGAGAGCACTCTTAATCCCACCGATGATGTATCTATCTAGATCAGCGTTTCTCAGCCTGGGGGTTGCAACCTCTGGGGGATCAAGAGGGGGTGTCAGAAGGGTTGCCAAACACCATCAGAAAACACACTATTTTCTGTTAGCCATGGGAGTTCTGTGATGGAAGTTTGGCCCAATTCTGTCATTGGTGGGGTTCAGAATGCTCTTTGATTGTAGGTGAACTATACATCTCATCAAGTACAACTCCCAAATGTCAAGTCTATTTTCCGCAAACGCCACCAGTGTTCACTTTTGGGCATATTAAATATTTGTGGCAAATTTGGAACACATCTATCATTGTTTGAGTCCACAGTGCTCTCTGGATGTAGGTGAACTACAACTCCAAGATTCAAGGTGAATGCCCACCAAACCCTTCTGGTATTTTCTGTTGGTCATGGGAGTTCTGTGTGCCAAGTTTGGCCCAGTTCCATTGTTGGTGGAGTTCAGAATACTCTTTGATTGTAGATTAACTATAAATCCCAGCAACTACAACTCCCAAATGACAAAATTAATCCCCCCACCAGTATTCAAATGTATATCAGGTATTTGTGCCAAATTTGGTCCAGTGAATGAAAACACATCCTGCATATTAGATATTTACATTACAATTCATAACAGTAGCAAAATCACAGTTATGAAGCAGCAACAAAAATAATTGTATGGTTGGAGGTCACCACAACATGAGGAACTGCATTAATGGGTCGCGGCATTAGGAAGGTTGAGAAACATTGATCTAGAGCAAGTTTGCCCAACATAACAAACTTTACGTCCTGATAGGAGTTTCTCGAAGTTAATCTGACATAATGTAAGTTGTAGTTTACCCACAACTTTATGCATTTTGTAGAACTGAAAAATTGACTTTTTCAAATAACTTGGGCAACGTTGGGTACCCAAGCTAGTATGCACACACGCACACACACACACACAGAGGTGGGTCAAAACATTTAACCTCCTGTGACATAAAAATATTATGAACGAATGGGTTGTTGTAGGTTTTTTGGGCTGTATGGCCATGTTCTAGAAACATTATCTCCTGATGTTTTTCCTGCGTATATGACAGGCATCCTCAGAGGTTGTGAGGATGCCTGCCATAGATGCAGAAGTTCTGAGGATGCCTGCCACTGATGCAGGCGAAACGTCAGGAGAGAATGCTTCTAGAACATGGCCATATAGCCCGAAAAACCTACAACAACCCAGTGATTCTGGCCATGAATATATTGTGAATGAACGTATAACAGCAGAAGTTGCTCCAGATCATAGCCTGAACTTTCCTCTACACAAAACTACCCTTCAACGTAATCACAATCCATTTGGACACATTTGCCCCATCAGTTAACCTGGGCATCCGAACCATTTTGGAAAAATTCGTGACCCATGATTTTAAAGCTGTTTGAACGTCATTCAAGTCATTGAATCTGAAACCATGTGGGTCCAAACAGGTCAAAGTCTGAAGGGGCCAAATCTGGGCTGTAGGGTGGGTGAGGCACTACAGACCATACATACAACCCTGATTTTTTTTCCAAAATGGTTTGGATGCCTGGGTTAAACCATGGCTCAAATGTGTCCCAAAGGATGGTGACAATATTGAATGGTAGCTTTGCATAGAGGACAGTTCAGGCTATGATCTGGAGCAACTTTTGTTGTTCTAGGTTCATGCATAACACTTTTATGTCACAGGAGGCAAAACTTTGTGACCCACCCTGGTATTATGACATGGCAGTGCAGAAGGGGCCGGGATCCAGCCATGGGTGGCAAACTGCACTGAGCCCAGGCTCCTTAAAGGAGCCGCACGCGCCTCAGCAAGGCGGGCCAGCGGCCAAGCGGGAAGGGCCTCCTGTCTCTTTAAGAAAGAGAACGCAAAAGAAAAGAACAGGCTGGCTGTCATTGGGAGAAGTGGAGGACACGCTCCCACTCGTGATCAAGGCCGAGGGGTTACTGCTTTGACTTTTCTCGCATGGGAAGGGGAAGGGGGCACCCACGTTGAACTCCCCCTGGTGGGTCTTCTCCCCACTGCCACGTGTGCCCAGGCCACGCCCCTTTCATACGCGGCCCCGCCTTCTCGGGAGCAAAGTTGACCGCCAGAGAGGCCTCAAGGGGAGGGGAGAGCTGTGTTCCCGAGCCACCCACTCGTGTCTGCGTGGGCCCCTCCCCATTTGCACCACGTGGGTGCCCCCTCCCCCTTTCTTCCCTGTTTGTCCTTGGAGGTCACCTTCCCACAAGGTCATGGCCCACCCCAGCGCCGCAGGCACGCGTGGAAAAGGCGAGCCTTGTGTTCCCCGATCAGGCACCCCAAGAAGGGCAGTAGATGCAAGAAAAAGTAGGGCGAGGGGAGGCCAAAGAGGCAAGGTCACAGCCCAAACACCTCACCCCCCTCCCCCCCCCCACGCGGGAAAGTGTCACCATTGATGGGGGAGAAAGGGACTCACTTTTCGTGGGGCTTCTCCTCCTGCTGCTGCTGGGCCCGGCGGCGGCATTTCAGCTCCGAGGCTTTGCTCTCCACTTGCTGCGTGGGTCCTGCGTGGGTCGGGGAAAGCGGCGTCACTCGCCTTCATCTCATGGAGTGTTTTATTTGGGGGGGGGGGGAGTGGGAGAGAGAAATGTCCCTTTGGGTGCATCTACACTGCAGAATAAACGCGGTTTGATTCCACTTGGACTGCCCTATGGGGTCCTGGGGCTTGTAGTATGGTAGGGTATATAGAGGAAGTAGTAATCAAACTGCTGCTATATATATATATATATACACACACACATATATATATGCATTATATTTATACGAAAATATACTTTACAATATAAAGATATAGCCATATATATATGTGTGTGTGTAGAAATATATAATTATATAATATATTATATAATTATATAATATATATAGCTATATCTTTATATTGCAAGGTATATTTTAGTATAAATATATGCATAATATTTATAGAAAAATATACTTTGCAATATAAAGATATAGCTATATATATAAAGTAAACATGTAGAAATATGATATTATCAATAATTATATAATATATTATATAATTATATATAGTTATAATATCATTATATTGCAAAGTACATTTTTTCTATAAATATTATGCATATGTTGTCAAAGACTTTCATGGCTGGAATCACTGGGTTGTTGTAAGTTTTCCAGGCTGTCTGCCCATATTCCAGAAGCATTCCCTCCTGACATTTCACCTGCATCTATGGTAGGCATCCTCAGAAGTTGTGAGGTTGTAATACATATATTACTAAATATGTACAGATATAATATAAATAACAAATGCTCCTGAGAGCAGCAGTTTGATTATTGCTTCACCTATATACCCTACTATACTATAAGCCCCAGGACCCCATAGGGCAGTCCATAATATTTATACTAAAATATACTTTGCAATATATGTATGTATATATATATATATATATATATATATATATATATGCATAATATTTATATTAATATTCTATCTACATATAATATTGATAATGTAATTATATTTATATATAGCATATTTACACTAAAATTATATCTTATGTACATATTATATTTGTAATATAAATATAGCTATATATAAACACACATATATTTACTCTAAAATTATATATATATAATTATTATATTTACATATTGCATGTTTATAATATAAATATATAATACCACTGTATACATATATATTTATACTATAATTATATCTTATGTATATATTATATTCGTAATATAAATATGTTATAGCTCTATGTATACAACATTGAAAATGTAATTATTATATTTATATATAACATATTTATAATAGCTGAGTATATATATATATATACTATAATTATAACTTATGTATATATTATATTTGTAAATAAATATATCATGGCTATATATGTAATATTTTATACACATTGATAATATAATTATATTATATGTTTATATAGCATATTTATAATATAAATATATGATAGCTCTGTGTATGTACATACACATATACATTACTTATTATATCTTATTTCGATAATATTTATAATTTAATTATAGTCTCTTTATATGCATTCTATTGATAATATCAAAATAATATATTTACATTGGGAATATTTGTTTTGGGGCAACCTTTTTTTTTTTTTGGAGGGGGTGTACATATATCTATATATAGGGCTTGAAGAAGGGATGGAAAAGGGAAAGAGAGCAAAAGGAAAGCAGGGAGAAGTCCAGTGCAGGGAAGTGTCACGCGTGGAAGTGACACGCCCCCTTCCTTCCTTCCTTCCCCGGCTTTTGCCCCTTGCCCTTTGCCCTGACCCTTACCTGTCCTCCTCTGGGTGACCAGCTTGCTCGGTCCCCTCGTGATGGTGTACATCGTGGGCAGACAGAGAGATCAAGGCAAGAGAGGTGCCTGAAGTTGCATCACCAAATCCCTATAGGAAAAGACTCTTTTCAGAAATGTTGTGCAATTAGATTGCAATTCCACGCAGCGCCACTCGTGTCCCCCAAACACGGAAGTGGTTTCCCCGATGGATTTGCAAGGTCTTCTGCGTCCTGCGCCTCCGATCCCTTGCCCGCCTGTTGCCAGAGCCCGAGGCGCTGCGGCTCCTTTAAGCGGCGGGGGCTCGTCTTGGCCACGCCCTCTCCGGCCACGCCCCCAGGGCTCCTTAAAGGCACCGCCACGTTTTTTTCTGTACAACCTAAGCAAATGGGAAAGCCTGCCTCATTCAAGGGCTGGATCTACACTGCCATTTAATACAGTTTCATTGATAGGTTTTTAACTGAATTTTTCCACTGCTGTCTATGTTTAATTCTGCTTTAATTTTTGTGCATGTGTATATTTTTATATTCAGTGCTAATGCTGTCAAGCCACTTCCTTTAAAAACCTTGGGGGGAGATAGATAGATAGATAGATATACACATACACACAGAGAGAGACATATATATATACTAGGCCTAGGTAACAACGGAAAAATTTGTTTCTAAACTCACTTCGTTTTTAGGGGTCCATCGCGTTTCGTTTTTTTTAAGAATTCCGAAATTTTGCTTTAAAACATTTCGAAATTTACAAAATTTTGTAAAATTACGAATCAATTCGTTAATGGCGGACGCGATTGCGCAATATGCTAAAAAAACCTCCAAATGGGACAGGGGGAACTTCTGAAGCTTCCCTCTCCCTCTGTTGTTGACTGTTGGTGTGATAAAACAAACAACAACTATAAAATTTGCACCAGACATGCGAAAATAATTACGAAATAATTACGAAATAATTACGAAATAAATTGAAAAAATTGTTTCGAATCTAATTTACTCCTCACACTATTCCTGCATGGCTCAATATTGGATCGTAAGCTAATTTAAATACGAATAAATAACAAATTACGAAATTAACGAACGAAACCGCCCAAGCCTAATATATACACACATACATACACATATACACTCACACCTATATATTATTATTATTATTATTATTATTATTATTAAACTTTATTTGTACCCCGCTAGCATCTCCCGAAGGACTCGATGCGGCTTACACGAGTATATAGATTTATAGATGCATAGAGATATGTATGTGTGTGTATATATATGTATGCATGTAATGGATTGCCTCTATAACTATATATGTGTATATATGCACACACTATATGCATGACTATATGTACATATAAATATATAGATGTATGTAGATATGTATGTATTTGGAATGCATGTCTTTCTATGTATGTATATATGTGCACATATATATATATATACATATACACACACACATACACATGCCTATGTGTGTATATATAGATATTTAGATGCATATAGATATGTGTGTGTATATATATGTGTGTGTCTGTGTGTAATAAATGCAGGTCTATGTGTGTATATAGTTGTATAGATGCATAACAATAATAGTAATAATAGTAATAATCTTTATTTATATCCCACCCCCTCTCCAAAAGGACTTGGGGCGGCATATAGATATGTTTGTGTGTATGTGTGTGTGTAATGTACGCTTGTCTCTCTGTGTGTCTGTGTGTGTGCACATATATAGATAGCCGTCCCCTGCCATGTATTGCTGTGGCCCATTCTGTGTATATGTGTTTTGTGTGTGTCTATATGTGTGTGTATATTTGTGTATATGTGTGTTTGCGTATATATATGTGGTTTTGCGCATCCGTTGTAATGTATTTTTTGGCTTTTTAAGTCTCTTCTGCTGTGTTTTTGAGTTATGCTAATCCCACAAACGAACATTACATTTTATTTATATAGATAGATGTGTATGTGTAATGCATGCCTCTCTATATACGTATATGTATATATGTATAATATATGCATGCAGATGCATCGGGGGGGGGGGGGGATACATGCATGCATTTTGGAAAACCTGTACCTAATGAGCTACCTTTGAGATGGGGCACAAAACTAAACACAAAATCCATTTAGGTTTCATACCCAACTTAGCTTCAAGATAATTTATACAATATTTTGAATAGTTTTGTGCATGCACCAAGCCAGGGTTGTGTACATTGTGCTACCAGAAAGTAAAGGCGTTACGCTCTCCACTGCTTATTTGGACCATTTTGGAATCCCAGGTGAATGCTCCTCCAGGTGCCTGCAAAGAGTGGCCCCTTAAGCAGTGTGCCCATTCACTCCTGGCCTCCTGAGGCTGCCAAATGAGCCGGTTTGCTCACCTCTCACCTAACATGACAGGAAAAACCAGGAGGAGGCTTAAGCTTTGTTTGGGGGCTGCTGTGCCAAGGGCTGCAGAGCATCTCCCAGCCTTGCATTTCTCCTTCCCTAAAAAAAAAGGCAGGAAAGCTTTAGGGAGGGAAAGGGGTCAGATGAGGAGAAGGTCATTTGGTCAACCCTGCAAGGAATGTGTTGGCAGACCATTAGCCAAGGCGGTCTTTGCAGACTGACCAGGGGCAAAAAGTGGCTCATTTCGGGTGCATCAACAGACTCATTTCAGGTGCATCTGCACCAGGCATGGGCAAACTTTCTAATTTGGGGCTGCGTGCTAGCACTCCCTGCTAGGAGGTCTCTTTGCCTGGTGATGGAAGGAAGGAATAATAATAATAATCATCATCATCTTTATTTATATCCTGCTTTCCCCCCTAAGCAGGACTCAAAGCAGCTCACAACATTTTAAGACAATACAAATCAACCATACATGAACAATAAAAAAGAAGGGAAGGGGGAAGGAAAGAAAGAGGGAAGGAAGTGAGGGAGGAAGAGAAGAATGGAAGGAAGGAAGGGAAGAATAAAGGAAAAGAGAGAAAGAAGGAAAGACAAAAGAGAGAGAA
The DNA here is from genome assembly GCF_037176765.1 of Anolis sagrei. Lineage (NCBI taxonomy): Eukaryota > Metazoa > Chordata > Lepidosauria > Squamata > Anolidae > Anolis > Anolis sagrei. The sequence continues at coordinate 27,753,137 of NC_090034.1, read as the reverse complement.
GAAGGAAGGGGAAAGAGGAAGAGAGGGAGGAAAGAGGGAAGGAAGGATGAATTGAGGGAGGGAAGGGTGGAAGGGAAGGAAGGAAGGGAAAGAGGAAAGAAAGAGAGAAGGAAGTGAAAGAGGAAGGAAAGAGAGAAAGAAAAAAGGGCAAAAGGAGAAAAGAGGAAGAGAGGAAGGAGGGAGGAAAGAAAGACAAAAGGGAAGGAAGGATGAAAGGTTGGAAGGGAAGAAAGGAAGGAAGAAGGAAGAAAGGGAAAGAGGGAGAGAGGGAAGGAGAGAGGAAGGAGTGAAGAAGGAAAGACAAAAGGGAAGGAAGGATGAAAGGTTGGAAGGGAAGGAGGAAGGAAGAAGGAAAGAGAGAAGGAAGGAAGGACGAGAAGAGAAAGAGGGAGAGAGGGAAGGAGGGAGGAAAGAGTGAAGAAGGAAAGACAAAAGGGAAGGAAGAATGAAAGGTTGGAAGGGATGGATGGCTGGAAGGTTGGAAGGAAGGGAGAGAGGGAGGAAAGAGAAGGAAGGGAAGAAGGGGAAAAAGAAGGAAGGGAAGGATAAAGGAAAGAGAGAAGGAATGAAAAACAAAAGGGAAGGAAGGAGAAAGAGGGAGAGGGAGGAAAGAGGGAAGGAAGGAAAGACAAAAGGGTGGAAGGGAATGGACAGAGGAAGAAAGAGGGGAGGGAGGAAAAGGAGAAGGAAGGAAAGACAAAAGGGAAGGAAGGAGAAAGAGGGAGAGAGGGGAGGAAGGAAGGATGATAGGGTGGAAGGGAAGGAGAAAAAGGGAAGGAAGGAGGAAGCAAAGAGAGAAGGAAGGAAGGATAGGATAGTGTGAGAGAGGAGGGTCTGAGAAAAGAGCCCAAGGGGCCGCATCCAGCCCCCGGGCCTGAGTTTGCCTATACCTGATCTACACTGTAGAACAAATGCAGTTTGACACCACTTGAACTGTCGTGGTTCAGTGCTATGGGCTGATGGGTGCTGTCATTTTGCAAGGTCTTTAGCCTTCTCTGCCTCATCAAATGACAAGAACCAGGGAAGTTAAAGTGGTGCCGGACTGCATTAACTCACCTTCCCTGTGGCTCATGGGCTGCATTGTTCTCACACTCATCCTGCTGAAATGCTGAGTGATGTGGGTCCTCCATGCACGGTTTTACTCCAACTCCTATCAACCCCTATGAGGAGCGGCTTAAAGAGCTGGGCATGTTTAGCCTGCAGAAGAGAAGGCTGAGAGGAGACATGATAGCCATGTATAAATATGTGAGAGGAAGTCATAGAGAGGATTGAGCAAGCTTGTTTTCTGCTTCCCTGGAGACTAGGACGCGGAACAATGGCTTCAAACTACAGGAAAGGCGATTCCACCTGAACATTAGGAAGAACTTCCTGACTGTGAGAGCCGTTCAGCAGTGGAACACTCTGCCCTGGAGTGTGGTGGAGGCTCCTTCTTTGGAAGCTTTTAAACAAAGGCTGGATGGCCATCTGTCGAGGGTGCTTTGAATGCAATATTCCTGCTTCTTGGCAGGGGGTTGGACTGGATGGCCCATGAGGTCTCTTCCAACTCTATGATTCTATGATTGCAGCCCAGCAATAATAAATAATAATAAAACTTTATTTGTACCCTGCTACCATCTCCCCAAGGGACTCGGTGCGGCTTACATGAGGCCAAGCCCACAGTACATCAATAAACAAAAGCAATAACAAAACAATCAAAGCAATACAATTAATATTAATCACATAACAAAAAAAATCAATTAATCAACAGTAACACACAAGCATTTAAAACCAATGGCCGGGCCAAATGTAATAGATTAAAATGAACTTCTTGGAGAGCCACTCAATCCTAACCCATGCTCCTTGGGAAAGGCCTGCAGCTTTAAATAGGTATTCTTCAGAAGGGTGCGTTTGCAGGATGTACTCTTGTGGGCACCTTTTATTTTAATGTGTACTGTTGAAACATCTGCTTTGTTCTCACAATACTTTTTCAGGAAAAATAAAGGTATGCGGCAGAGTAACGTATCACGTTACAAAAAGGCATGTTTAAAACAGTGTGAGAGAATAGTGTCAAGCAATGGCAACTAAACCAAGGAAGCCAGTAGGAAATTAACTTTCCTCTCCTAGGAATTAATAAGTACAAGTCACAGAGTGTGTCGGCATGTGACCGACTGACTGTGTTTGCGAAGTGTGACCATATCAAAGATCAACGGGGGTACTTGGCAGGGTTTTGTTTTGGAGCGCAAAACTAGGATGCAATCCAAAGGAAGCAGAGAAAGCCCAGGGCAGTCACTGCCTGAGGCAGAATAGGAAAAAAAAACACCTGTGTGTGTGCATTGAATCTCCTGATGGAGAGAAAAAGTGGGATATAAATAAACATAATAATGTATTGTCGAAGGCTTTCATGGTCGGAATCACTGGGTTGTTGTAGGTTTTTTCAGGCTATATGGCCATGTTCTAGAGGCATTCTCTCCTGACGTTTCGTCATCACCTCACTACCTCTGAGGATGCTTGCCATAGATGCAGGCAAAACATCAGGAGGGAATGCCTCTAGATCATGGCCACATAGCCCGAGAAAACCTACAACAACCCAATAACAACAACAACAACAACAACAACAATAATAATGACTAAATTACCATCTGGCAGCTGCAGAAGGCCACCTTACTGGGATCGGCATGTATTATTCGCCGATACATCACAAAGTCCTAGACACTTGGGAAGTGTCCAACGTGTGATCCAATTCAACAGCCAGCAGAGTGATCTTGTCTGTTGTGGACTCATCTTGTTGTGTTCCAAATAATAATAATTCAAGTTGTTTCCAACTTGCCCAAGATCACCCATTGAGTTTCCATGACCTTTGCTGACTCTCACTCCTTTCAAACCAAAGCACCAGACAATTTACTTACTCAAATCTAATGCTCACCTGTTGGGGGCAAAATTAAGGTGTGCATTAGATTTGTGTAATACGGACGTCTTAGTGCTGAGCCAAAGCAAAACGGGAATCTGTTTCCAGAGCTCCTCTTTGAAAAACATCATCTGTAATTTAATTCCACTGACTCAGTGCTATGCAATGCTGGGATTTGTAGTTTGGTGAGGCATCTGCACTCTTTGGCAGAGAAGGATCAAGACCTTGCAGAATGACATCCCCTATGATTCCATAGCATTGAAGCAAGGCAATTAATTCTATAGCAGAGATGCACTCCAAGGTTTTCTTTTCCGTTGCTGAAAGCTTTGGTGTTCTAATGCTTTTTGTTTGTACAGAAGGAATCCTAGGCAGACTGCAATTTCGTTGCGCACCTTTATTTTTGGGCCAAATTACAAAGAGTGCACCTTTCCCCCCTGCGCAATACGTTTGGCAGCAAATACATTGTTTTGGTTTCAGGGCTTTGAAAACGGAGGTGTGCATTAGATTCGTTGGCGCATGAGACTCGAGGAAATACAGGTATGATTGGCCAATGAGGCAGGAAAACCTCACATCTCTTTCTCTTCATCCCTGACAATAAAAAAACCTCCAAATGCGATAGAAATCTCAATAACTTTTTCATGACATCGCCAAACTTCCTCTCTTTCTAATGATGAGCCCTGAGAGTGAGACCCCTTCTACATTGCTATATAATCCAGATGATCATCAGAGCAGATAATCCACATTCTTATCTGCTTTGAACTAGGTTAAATGAGTCTACACTGCCAGATAATCCAGAAGCCGGCAATCTGGATTTTATATGGCAGTGTAAAAGGGGCCTGAGAGAGGGCTATGTATGCATGTATGTGTATGTTTATGTATGTATATGTGTATATATGTGTGTATATGCATATGTGTATATGTGAATATATGTATACATATATGTGTATATATGTATGTGTGTATGTGTATATGTGAGTGCGTATCTATCTATCTACCTAATAATAATAATAATAATAATAATAATAATAATAATAATAATCTTTATTTAATACCTCTCTCTTTCTCTCTCTCTCTCTCTCTCTCTCTGTTAGTGGTTCTCAACCTGTGAGTCCCCAGGTGTTTTGGCCTACAACTCCCAGAATTCCCAGCCAGTTTACCAGCTGTTAGGATTTCTGGGAGTTGAAGGCCAAAACATCTGGGAAGCCACAGGTTGAGAACCACTGATCTATATGGAAATAAGACCAAACATGGATGGGCATTTTAGTGTATTTACTGTATTTTAATTCTCTTTTTACCACACTGTTATTAAATTGTTTTTTAAACTTTTGTCTTGCATCATTTAAACTTGTTTAGTGTGGAGTGTTAGCCGCCAACAATAGTAATAATTCCAGATTTCCTGTTATTCTTTTTCTTAAAGTACATTCCAACTCAGGGAAACCTGGGGCTGAGAGGGTGTGACTCGCCCAAGGTCACCCAATGGGTTTCCATGTCTGAGAAGGGAATCAGGCTCCAGATTGTAATCCGGTGCTGAAACCATTCTATTATGCTGGGGTTTGCTGGAAAGAAGGGATCTGTTCCAATCTGGAGAATATGTGCAAGCGAATACGTTGAGTGGCTTTGCCCAGCTTTCTTTCCCCTGCGCTCCAGAGGAGTTGGATTACATTCCTCATCATCTGAGATTAGAGGACGGGAAGGTGACCGCCAGCAAGGACACCGGCTGCGTCCATCTCCTTTGAGTGCCTGGCTGGTCACCTCTGACCCACTTCTGGGGCAAGCTTCCCTGCCGGCTGTTTCTCTGCTTAAGGCATCATTTGAATATAAAATATATATGTATTCGCTTTGGACAGGCCAGAAAAAAATGCTGGAGGGGTTGAAAATTTTCCCCCCTAGATGACTTTTCAGGTCAGTGTCTCCTGATCTGTCACGAGATCTCAGCAAGGCCCTGAAATTACCCTCATTCTACAAAGGTTCTCCACAGGTGATCCTGAATCATTGCTCCCTCTTGTTGGCCACAAAGGACAATAGTTTCCACAACTTGCAGGAGTTTCTTTGTTTTCTTCTGCTTTCTTCTTATTTCCTTTATCATCATGATGACAGGTTACATCAAGACATTTACCACTGAAATTTTCAGCCAAGCACAACTGTAATAATAGAATTATAGAATCCTAGAGTTGGAAAGGACTTCTAAAGGCCATCTAGTCCAACCCCCTTTATTCTGCCTTCATGCAGGAAAAGTACCATCAAAGCACCCCTGACAGATAGCCATACAGCCCTTACATAATAATAATAATAATAATAATAATAATAATAATAATAATAATAGAACCTTAGAGTTAGAAGGGATCTCTAAAGGCCATCTAGCCCAACCCCCTTTATTCTGCCTTTATGCAGGAAAAGCGCCATCAAAGCCCCCTCCCCCAACAGCCTCTGTTTCAAAGCCTCCAAGGAAAGAGCTTATACTAGACTACAAGGCAGAGAGTTCCACTGTTAAACAGTTCTAAGAAGTTTTTCCTAATGTTCAGATGGGATCTTCATTCCTGTAATTTGAATCCATGCCTCCAAGGCAGGTGAACAGAAGCCTGCTCCCTCTTTCTCGAGACATCCTTTTACATGCTTAAACATGGTGACCATGTTCTTTAAAACTCAGCCAAGTTCAGAGGTGACCTTGAGAATTACCTGCAAGGCTGGCTTTACCTTTTGGAGGGGAAAGGTAAAGGGTGTGCTTGGGTGCCCGCATGCCCTCTAGTGACAACCAAGTCCTAGGCCTGCAAACCCCATGCATGGGGCCAAAGTGCACATCTAATGTGTGTCTTGCTGTTCTAAAATTGCACAGATGCGTGGCGGTGGGTGCTGAAAATTAACCAGGACCAGACAGAGAATCCAGCTCTTTCCTCCATTGAAGCAATCCTGCAAAAGCACCCTTTTGTCTGATAGTCTTTGGAGATGCTACAGAGAGAGAGAAAAGAGAACTCAGTTCACCAGAACGACTGAGTTTCTTCCCTCCCAAAGTAAAGCTGATAATGCGAAGCAAAATGTTTTTTTGCAAGGAAGAGTTAACCCCCCACTTCCAAGCTTGCTGGACTCCAGATTATTATCAACGGCCAGATACCCCTCATCAGCAGCAGCATTGGGCTGGAAAGCCACGTCATGTGCAATTTGACCCTTGGGAAAACAACAAAGAACAACCCAGTAGAAACTCTTTAGCATTTCACAGGTTAAAATGGGGGGGGGGGGGGTAAACACATGAACCTTGCACCCATACCTAAGGATTAAGGCAACACAATGTAAAATAATAACAAAATGCCAACAAACCCCACATCAATTGGCTCATATTACAAAAAAAAAAACCAAAAAAACAACACACACACAGCTGTGCTGGCATAAATGTGGTGGAATCGGAACAAAAAAACATTATTTACTCCAAAAATAGAAGATAAAGGTGGGAATAAAAAATGGCTCAAAATCATAAAATGCATGAGAGCAATTGTAACCTTAGGATTCAAAGAGCACTGTAAATGGGAACTCGAAAAATGGTATGACTTATCAGATGACATCACTGAAAGGAGAATTAAATAGATGAATGGGTATCCTAAGGAGAGATGGGTGTCAAAGAGAAAAAGGGTAAGGGAAATACAAAAAATGAATGAGACCATCTTCATGATCCAACAAATAAAATAATATAAAGAGCAGAGGTACAACTGAAACAGAGCAATTTAAACTGGCCTCGGATAGCAAAACCTGATGTGTGGATACCGAGTTCCGAAAAGTGGATACTGGCACCAGCAGCGGGCCGCCCATGGATTCATGTGCCTGGTGAGATGAAGATGCTACCCAATGTTTCCAAATCATGAAATCTCACCAAGTTGAAGAAGAAGCCACTGTGGTAGTTTATTCAAGTCAGCTGAAATGAATGCCAGCTTGCAGTAAGTTGTCCTATACACAGTTTGAGTTATGGGGCTCCGGTGATGATGGGTGCTTGAGTCCTTTGTGTTTGAGATAATGCCCAAGAAAACAACTGGAGGGAATTCCTGGGTCATGAGGTGCTGATGAAAGGTCACCAAGGTCGTGATTGGTGGCATCGTTCTCCAAAGAGGGTTTTATATCAAAATATAAAATAAGACACATTAAACATACACACGGGGGGGCCTGTGGATACCAGGGGAGGGCGGGGAGGGTTTGTGAATGGAAGCCAGGGTGCCCATAGGAGGTTGGCGTTAACATGGGGTTAATGGGGATGAAGGCTAGGTAAATATGGGGAAAAGGGGGAGGGAAAACCCTGCTGTGTGGGCCAGCTGTGGAATGAATGAGGGTCAGGAGGCAAAGAAAATACAAAGAGGCAGATATAAAGGGTAATGCACCAGAGTGCACATTTATTATAACTTTGTAATATAACTAATAGGGGAAAATATAAGTATAACTAGTAGATACAAGTATAGAAATGTAAAGGAATTTTTATTCATATTTCAAAATAATAATAATAATAATAATAAGTAACATCCTTCATCATATCAGAAGCATTAGTTCACATATGGCAGATTCAGTCGAATTTGGCTTCCTTCCCACGTCATTCACAGTGGAGAGTCAAAATTGTATAACATGGTATAACTGAACCAGTTTTGAGCATTGGACTACGGGCATGTCTACACTGACCTCTTAATCTGGAGAGAAGCTAGTAGAGAAGGAAGGCTTTTTCACTTTGCAGGCGATTTATATTGGAAGTCCTGGAACCACCAGGGAATTAAGAAGGAGTTGTTTCAAGTGGCAAGCTGGGCTTGTTTGCTTTACTGAATGGCTTGCAAAGCTGGGCCGGCCAGTGTCTGGGTCATAGGTGAAGAGAGTTGATTCTCAAAGATTACCCTGAGAAATGAGGAAGCTTCAGCAAACCATCTCCTTGTTGGCCTCCCTTATCTCCCTTATTTCTTATTCTGATTAAAAAAACACCCTGCAGCTTCTTCTGCTTCCCCCTTCCCCATGAAGAGATTCCCAGGGAGACCACATTAATCAACCTGCAAATAATAATCAGATCCGCAAAAGTTAAAACTGTAAATATAGAGGGGTGGCTGCAGTTCTGTTTTAAATGTTGATTTTCATAGAAGTTAACTTGTGATTTCATATGTCGCTTTCCACTTACAAACGTTGTTGTTGTTCTTATTATTATTATTTGAAACACAAAAAGATGAGTCCACAGCAGACACTCTGCTGGCTGTTGTATTGGATCACAATTGGACAATTCCCAAGTGTCTAGGACTGTGTGATGTATCAATGAATAATGCGTGCAGATCCCAGTAAGGTGGCCTTTTGCAGCTGGCAGATGGTAATTTTGTCAGCGCCGATTGTGTTTAAGTGCAGGCCAAGGTCTTTAGGCACTGCACCCAGTGTGCCGATCACCACTGGGACCACCTTGACTGGCTTGTGCCAGAGTCTTTGCAGTTCGATCTTTAAATCCTCATATCGTGTCAGCTTTTCCAGTTGTTTCTCTTCAATCCTGCTGTCCCCTGGGATTGCAAAAATGACAATCCATACTTTGTTTTTTAACACGATTGTGAGGTCAGGAGTATTGTGTCCCAAAACTCTGTCTGTCTGAATTTGGAAGTCCCAGAGTAGCTTGATGTGTTCATTCTCTGTAACTTTTTCCGGCTTGTGATTTTTGTTGCAGGCAGATGGTATTTGTGACACAAGTTCCAATGAATCATCTGAGCAACAGTGTTATGCTTCTGCTTGTAGTCTGTCGGCGTGATCTTCTTGCAGCAGCTGTTATTGTTATTATTATTATTGAAAACAAACATTTTTTATTATGGTTCATATACCCATCAGTGAACAAACCGTTGTTAATATATTTTCCCTATTATTATTATTTCCCATGGCATCACATTTCAAATGAGTTGATTATCTTCCTATTACTGTATAAAAACAACAACAATAATAATTTATTTTATTGTCATAATAAAATAATTATATTTTATTATATTTGTATGTTGTTGTTGCTGTTGTTGTTATTTCCTGTGGCACCCCATTTCAAATGAGTTGATTACCTTCCTATTACTGTATTATAGTAAATTATTATTATTATTATTATTACCCATGCACCACATTGCAAATGAGTTGATTCATAGAGTCATAGAATCCTAGAGTTGGAAGAGACCTTGTGGACCATCCAGTCCAACCCCATTCTGCCAAGAAGCAGGAAAATCGCATTCAAAGCACCCCCGACAGATGGCCATCCAGCCTCTGTTTAAAAGCCTGCAAAGAAGGAGCCACCAGCACACTCTGGAGCAGAGAGTTCCACTGCTGAACAGCTCTCTTCCTATTACTGTATAACAACTAAAACTGATTATTATTTATTTTTATTATTACAACAGATTACTATTTATTTATTTGTATAAATTATTATTATTACTATTATTAAATATTTATTAGCCATTTTCCTCCAACAATGGGCTCAAGGTGTATGTATATGTGCCTATAAAGCCAAGCATCATTTGGGATTTCAGAATTCCAGACAAGGGACGTTCAGGCTGGGATCTACACTGCCATATAATGCAATTTGAACTGCATTATAATATGGCCAGTGCAGACCCATATAATGCAGGCCAAGGCCCATCTACACTATATAGATAATGCAGTTTGAAATGGCCTTGTATCATCAGTGTAGAGCAGGCATGGGCAAACTTGGGCCCTCCAGGTGTTTTGGACTCCAACTCCCACAGTTCCTAACAGCCTATCGGCTATTAGGAATTGTGGGAGTTGGAGTCCAAAACACCTGGAGGGCCCAAGTTTGCCCATGCCTGGGAGTCATATCATGCAGTTTAATGGCCGTGCAGGTAGGGCCATAGGTGTTACTTGATACCCTAGAATTTTCAATAATTTTAATGTTTTAATAATGCTTATGCACAAAAATGCAACAACAGCAACACTGTTTTAAGGAATTTAATAATAATAATACTAATTTTTAACATACTATTTGAATGGAAAGGATGATCAGGTGAGTTGGAGATAAGCATAAGATGAACCTGCTGGATCTTTGCCTTGAAAGCTCCAAGAATGGCAAAGAGAAGCCCTGCATCCGGCAGGAAGAATCCAGGATGCCATTGCCATTTTGCACCTACGGGGGGCTTCTCGCTTGCGCTTCATAGGAATCTCCACAGCATTGACTTCCCAACCGCGCCGCTGGTGTAGTGGTATCATGCAAGATTCCCATTCTTGCGACCCGGGTTCGATTCCCGGGCGGCGCACAGGTTTTTTTTCCTTCCCCACTTCATTAATTGAATATTGATATTCGCGCCCTCAGCGGCGCTGTTCTTTCCTCTCACCTCCACGAGAGTGAGATTCTTGTCGCAGAGGAGAGCGAGAAATCCAACAAAACCAGGCGTGTGCTTGGGGGCTTACACTGCCATGCTACAGAGTTATGGGAGTTATAGTTTCCCAAGGTCCTGACCTAAGGGAATCACGGGAGGGCTACTTTCCCGTGGGAGTTGCAGTTTTCAAAGGCCTTGAGATGTATGGAAGCATGGGAGGTGCCGTTTCCCGTGGAAGTTGCAGTTTTCAAAGGCCTCGAGATGTATGGAATCATGGGAGGTGTTGTTTCCCGTGGGAGTTGCGGTTTTCAAAGGCCTTGAGCCGTATGGAATCTTGGGCGGTGTAGTTTCCCGTGGGAGTTGCAATTTCCTAAGGCCTTGAGCTGTATGGAATTATGGAAGGTGTAGTTTCCCATGGGAGGTGCAGTTTTCCAAGGCCTTGGAATCATAGGAGGCGTAGTTTCCTGTACGAGTTTCAATTTCCCAAGGCCTTGAGCTATATGGAATTATGGAAGGTGTAGTTTCCCATGGGAGGTGCAGTTTTCCAAGGCCTTGAGCCGTATGGAATCATGGGAGGTGCAGTTTCCCAAGACCTTGAGCCGTATGGAATCATGGGAGGCGTAGTTTTCTGTGGGAGTTGCAGTTTCCGAAGACCTTGAGCCTATGGGATCATGGGAGGTGCAGTTTCCCAAGCCCTCGCCAAAGAGGGACTCCCAGCATGCCCTGAAAGCCTCGAGCCAGGTCAGCTGGCCCTCCTCCACCCACCCACTCACCCACCCATTCATTCTCGAGAGGAGGGTGGGAAGAGAGTCTCTTCCCGCGTTGCCCTCTGGGAAGCGTAGTCTTGGGAAGGAGCGGATGTGGCGCGCGCGGGGGCGCAGGGCATCCTGGGAGCGGTAGTTTTTGGCGCCCTCCCCCTCTCCTGCCGTGCCCGCCATGCAGGGCTGCTCTTCTTCTTTTTCCTCGGCGGCGGAGCGGAACAAGGGGCCCATCCTGCGTGTGCTGCGGGAGGTGCTTGGCCCGGGGGGCGGGGGCGGGGGCCAGGCCCTGGAGGTGGCCTCTGGCTCCGGGGAGCACGTCGCCCACTTCGCCCGGGCCTTTCCCGGCCTCTCCTGGCAGCCCTCCGAGGCGGAACCCCGCTGCCTCCGCAGGTCGGTCTCGCGCGCCCCCCGCCGGCCACTCCGCACAAGTGCGCGGACTTGGCTAGGAGAGCAGGCCGGGGCCAACTTAGGGCCTCCCCCAGGTCTTTTGCACTCCACCTCCCAACATTCCTAACAGCCAGTATTATATTATTTTTATTTTATAGCATTATTATTATTATTATATTTGATCATTATGTTATTTTATAGCAATATTACATTATTTTAATAATTGTATTATATGCTGTTTTTATCTTATCTCATGTTAGCCACCCCGAGTCCCCTTTGCGGAGATGGTGGCAGGGTATAAATAAAGTTTATTAATTATTATTATTATTGCTTTATTATTATTATATTATATTATTGTTTTATTATTTATAATGTTTATTATATTATTAGAATGGTTTTATACTATTATAATATAATATTATTTGTAATTTTATTATTTTAATTTTATATCATTTTATATTATTTTGTGTTATTATTATATTTTAGTATCATATTTTATAGCAATATTGCACTATTTTAATATTATTATATTTCATTTTTATTATTATATTATATTTGTTTTATTATTTTATTATAATAGTATAATAATATTTTTATTATTTTAATTTATTATTTTTTATTATTTTATACTATTTTGTTATTTTTTATTATTATTATTATTTTAAAGGTTAAGGTTTCCCCTTGACATTAAGTCTAGTCATGTCCAATTCTGGAGGGTGGTGCTCCTCTCCATTTCTAAGCCAAAGAGCCAGTGTTGTCCGTAGACACCTCCAAGGTCATGTGGCCAGCAAGACTGCATGGAGCACAGTTACCTAATCATCAAGGCAGTACCTATTGATTTACTCATATTTGCATGTTTTCGAACTGCTAGGTTGGCAAAAGCTGGGCCTAGCAACAGGAGTTCATCCCACTCCCTGGATTTGAGTCACCAACCTTTTGGTCAGCAAGTTCAGCGGCTCAGTGGTTTAAATATTATTTTAGAATATTATACACACACATGCATACATAAAATTTTAGAACAATGTTATAATATTATTTTAAATATTATTATGGTTATATTATACTGGAGTCCCCTGGTGGTTAAATCTCTGGGCTGCTGAACTTGCCGACTGAAAGGTTGGCGGTTCGAATCCAGGGAGTGGGATGAACTCCTGTTGGGGAGCTGCATGAGCTTCCACTGTTAGCCCCAGATTCTGCCAACCTAGCGTTCAAAGATATGCAAATGTGACTAGATCAACAGGTAATGGCACTCCATGCAGGTCACATGATCTTGGAGGTGTCTATGGACAACGCTGGCTCTTTGGCTTAGAAATGGAGATGAGCACCACCTCCCAGAGTTGGACACTCATGGGAAACCTTTACCTTTACTGATATTATTATTATAGTGTTGTAGCATTATTATATTATTATGATATTCTTATATTATTATTACCAGCTGTTAGGAATGGTGGAAGTTGGGGGTCCAAAACACCTGGAGGGAGGGCCAACGTTGGCCCAGGCCTGGATTAGAATCTCAACCAATTCAACTTGTTGCATGGTGCATGCTTGTAGTTTGTGATCGCCTCTCACTGAGCCTCTCTCTCGGTCTTCCTTCCTTTGTTTGCAGCATTTCTGACTTGACCAGAGAGCTCCGCCTGCCCAACGTCTGGCCCCCCTTTTACCTGGATGCTTCCCAGAGCTGGGAGACCTGGGGAGGCTTAAGGCCAGACTCATTGGACCTTGTCCTCAACATCAACATGATCCACATCTCTGAGATGCGCTGCACCGAGGTTAGCACACACACTCTGTCTTTGATTTCCAGTCATTCAGAAATAGGTGCTTCAGTTGGGAAAACATATGTTTGAATGTTATGGACCAAGGCAAATAAATAGGCATTTCGACTGCAACTCCCACAGTTCCTAACAGCCAGTAGGCTGTTAGGAATTTTGGGAGTTGGAATCCAAAACACCTGGAGGGAGGGCCAAAGTTGGACTATGCCTTTGTCCTTTTGGAAATGGACACTTAAGTCAATCAAGGGATCATCTGCATACCCACATTGTGGGAATTGCAGTCCAAAACACCTGGAGGGAGGGCCAAAGTTGAACTATGCCTTTGTCCTCTTGGAACTGGACACTTAAGTCAATCAAGAGATCATCTGCATACCCACATTGTGGGAATTGCAGTCCAAAACACCTGGAGGGAGGGCTGAAGTTGGCCCATGCCTTTGTCCTCTTGGAACTGGACACTTAAGTCAATCAAGGGATCATCTGCATACCCACATTGTGGGAATTGCAGTCCAAAACACCTGGAGGGAGGGCTGAAGTTGGCCCATGCCTTATCTACAATATTCAGACTGCATTTTATGGTGGTGTAGATCCAGCCTGTGTCCCCTTCTACACTGCCATATCATCCAGATTATCAAAGCAGATAATCCACATTATCTTCTTTGTACTGGATTGTACGAATCTACACTGGCATTACAAACCACAAGTGTATAGTTTTTATAGAGGTATGTTTTAATATGTGCATTTGTGGTGGTTTTGCCACGTTTATTTGTTTTCATTGTTCTGTAACCTGCCTCGAACCATGAGGAGAGGCGGGTAAGAAATAAAATTGTTATTATTATTATTGTTATTATTATTCAGTTCAAAGGGGATAATCTGGATTTTATATGGCAGTGTAGGAGGGACCTTAGATTACACTCTGTAACACGAGTTTTGTTCCTGGTTTGTAAATGTCATTTCTCAATTGGTTCTATCATTAAAAAACTTGGGAAAAGTTTATTAAACTGGAAAAATAGACTACAATAACTTTATTGTCGTTGTACATCATACAATGAATTGAAACGCCATCCCTATTTAAAAATTAATTATAGAGTCCCTGTCAGTTGAAGCCAACTTGACAGTACATAAGAACAAATATAACATTGTGTATATTGATATGCAAAATGCTATGTAAATAATTTTCAGGAGTGACTGACTGCGTTGTTTTTCCTTTCATTTGTTTCTTGCTCTTCTCTCCCCTCTTTAGGGATTGTTCAAAGGGGCAGGAAAACTGCTGAAACCCAACGGAGTGATGCTGACGTACGGTGTAAGTTATTGTTCGTGATGGCCGTCAATTGGTTTTCCAAGCGTTCCCATTTCTGAAATGCTCTTTCCACATAGAGCAGTCGCAGCAGCTTGATACCACTTTAATTGTCCTGGCTTCATCTTCTTTTTGGAACCTTGAGATCTGCAGTTTTATGCATCCTGCTCATTGCTGTCGCCGATCTACAGGTCTCACAATTCTTTCAGATGGAGTCATGTCAAGTTAAAATTTGGTTTCAAATACTATAACTTGACAGGGAGAGTGTATCCCTGCTGGTTCTCTTGGACATCTCCGTGGCTTTCGATACCATCATCCATGGGATCCTTCTGGGGTGGCTCTTCAGAATGGGCCTTGAGGCCCTGCTTTGCAGTGGCTCTGCTCCTTCCTGTAGGATTGTACCCAGATGATGATGCTGGGGGACACCTGCTCAGACCCCTGACCATTGACTTGTGAGGTCCTGCAAGGATCTATTCTCTCCCCCATGCTCTTCAACATCTACATGAAATTGCTAAGTGAGGTCATCCAGCATTTTGGAGTTGGGTGCCACCTGTACGCAGATGACATGCAACTCTACTACTCTTTTCCATCTCAATCCAAGGATGGGTGCCTAGCAGCTGTCATGGACTGGATGAGGGCCAACAAGCTGAGGCTTAATCCAGACAAGACAGAGATCCTCCTAGTCAGTTGCAAGGCCAATCAGGGTATAGGGTGGTAACCTGTGCTCAACAGGGTTACACTCCCCCTGAGGTCCATAGTCTGGGGGTCCTCCTGGACTCAGCACTGATGCTTGAAGCTCGGGTGTTGGCAGTGGCCGGGAGGGCCTTCGCACAGTTAAAGCTGGTATGTCAGCTGTGGCTGTACCTCGAAAAGCATGACTTGGTCACAGTGGTCCACACTTTAGTTACATCCAGAATGGACTACTGTAACACACTCTACATGGGGCTGCCTTTGAAGATGGCTCAGAAACTTCAATTGGTACAGTTAGTAAACTGAGGCTGAGTATAGGGAGTATACTATGCCTCTATTGAAGCAACTCCATTGGCTGCCGATCAGTTTCCCAGCCCAATTCAAGGTGCAGGTTATTACCTATAAAGCCCTACACAGTTCAGGTCCAGCCTATCTTCGTGATCGCATCTCCCCCTATGGACTATGCCAGGAAAGCCCTTTTCTCAGTCCCGCCTCCATCTCAAGTGCGGTTGGTGGGGACGAAGATAGCAGCCAGATTACTATCTTTAGCCAGGGAAGGCTAAATTGATTGTATGGACCTTTTAATCAACAGCTATTGTCATATTTTATTGATCTTATTGCTCTTGTTAATTTTATATGTCTGCTTTTAAATGTGCTATTGGTTGTAATGTTAATGTATTGTATTTTATATGTTGGATGGCACCATTGTGTTCTATTTGTAAGCCGCCCCAAGTTCTGTATGGGAGATAGTGGTGGGGTATAAATAAAGTTTATTATTATTAATGTGCAAGAGAGGAAAGCCGCAGGCTGGATCTTCACTGCCATATAATCCAGATTATTTGCTTTGAACTGGATTGTATGAGTCTACACTGCCAGATAATCCAGTTCAACACAGAGAATCTGGATGTTATATGGCAGTCTAGAAGGGACCTCAGACCTCTGGTGTCTTTTTTATGATCTGGATTATATGGCAGTTTAGATCTAGTAGAAGGGGCCTCAGAGAGATTCGACCTTACTATTGTGGATTCTCTTTAGCAGGGATGGGGAAGGTATGTCTGCAGCTCCCATCAGCTTCTAGTGAGGGATAATGGGAGTTGCAGCCCATCAGCAGCATGGGGAGGGACACATACCCCTCTTCTGTACCAAAATGGCAGGTGAGTGTGCTGACATTGGTAGTGGGGGCAGTTAGCTGATCAGGGTTGATGCACTCTTTAGGTGTAAGTAACATCTGTCAACCTCATGGCCTGTGGGCTAAATCTGGCTCTGCATGCCATTCTGTGTGGCCTTCCTCCATATGCTGGCCTACAACTTCTATCTTCCTCGTCATTAGACATTGTCAGGACTAGAGCAGATGGGAGTTGGGATACTGCAACATCTGGAAGGCTTCATTTTGTACTTTGTCATCAGGAGAGTAGGGTTCAAATTGAGATGCAGGCCTTGCAGAGGCAGTGCCTGACTTTGAAGCAGGCAAAGGCAAACTTTGGACCTCCCCTCCAGGTATTTTGGACTTCAACTCTCACAATTCTTAACAGCCTCAGACCCTTTCCTTTTCTGCTTAAGCAGCGGAGGGGGAAAAGGAAGGGACCTGAAGCTATTAGGAATTGTGGGAGTTGAAGTCCAAAACACCTGGAGAACCGAAGTTTCCCCAAGCCTGCTTTAAGGTTTTGGATTGTCATTCTCATCATCCCTTGGGATGAGTTTGGCTCTTTGTAAATCTCACATTTGTTTTCCCACTGCGTTTTCCAAGAGTTTGGATGGGGGAGTGGATGGGGAATCCCTGTTTCCTTTGGAGTTTTGTGCTAACTTGCCTGCTTGGTTGTTCTCTGTCTCTGATTACTCCCTTTGCAGCCTTATTCCGTCAATGGGTGCATCACCCCGCAGAGTAACGTGGACTTCGACAGTTTCTTGAGGCAAAGGTAAGACTGGATCGGACTCCAGCAGGCCAGAGTTCGAATCCCTCCTCTGCCACAGAAACCCAATTAATTGCCTGGGGCAAGTCACACTCTCGCAGCCTTAGAGGAAGGCCATGGTGGGAGCAAAACTTCTCTAAATAAACCCTGGCCAAGAAAATGCTAGAATAGGCTGAGTGTGCATCTGAATTGATTTGATAGCACATAATGCCATTTGTGGTGTGGACGTCAGCTATCCGTTGATGGGACCCTGAAAGTCATCTAGTCCAACCACCGGTTTAAATGCAATATCCTTGTAGGATGGGTTTCCTTCATTGATGGGTTGCAGAGCATCTCTGATTCATTATGTTTGTTTTTCTCTTTCTCTTCTTCCCAGAAATCCAGCCTGGGGCCTCCGGGACACATCCGTGTTGCAGAAACTGGCTGAGATCAATGGGATGCAGTTGGAGAGAATGGTGCGTAAAGCAAGGGTTATAATGGAATACACCAAAAAGTAGCTTTAATAAAGGCAAAATTATTGCCTTCGATCAGCACTTTTAACAAGGATGGGAAGATATGGTCTTCCAGATGATGCCGGATTATAAATTCCCATTGACCAATTCCCTTTACTTAGCTTTGATAATAATCATTATATCAATATATATGCCTATTATAATCAGTATTATAATAGGTATATAATGATTATTATATTGTTATAATAATATATTATTATGATGATGAAAGTAATGTTATGATGATGTTCTCCAGTATTAATATAATATAGTAATCATTATAAATATGGCATGATGATATTAATATAATATTATAATGTTATAATCAATATATAATAAGTATATTATGATATTGTATTAACATAGCAATTATAATAATAATAGTAAGTATATTATGATTATGTATGATTATGTATATAGTAATCATAATATTATCAATATAAGTATATTATGATGATGTTAATACAATATAGTAATAATATAATAAATAAATAAATAAATAATGACGCTATTAATATAATTGTTATAATAATATAATAAGTATATGATGATGCATTAATATAATTATTATATTATTATAAACAATCTAGTACATATATGATGTTATATTAGTACATTATAATTCATGATATTATAAGCAATAATGTTATTATGGTGTTATATCAATGTTCATATTGTAAAGAATATAATAATTTTATTAAGGAATACATATTATTATCAATATAATAAGTATATTATTATAATAAAATAATTATATTTTATTTTCAATATAATAACTACATCATTATGTGGTATGATAATATATAAATATTATAATCATAATTATTATATCATATTACTACCATGTTAAAATAATAGTTACGATATTGTTATGATCAGTATAGTAATCATTGGGCTGCCATGAATCAAATCTGCCAAACCAGTACAATCTTCCAGTTTTTCCTAGTTTGCCAGTCCCAGTTCCTTACAAAAAGCAGTAGCACCTATTGAACCTTATAGGGATCCAAAAATGTCCAAAAAATAACCACAGAATGTCTTCTTCCAGGTCGACATGCCTGCGAACAACAAGTGCCTTATTTTCCGGAAGCGCTGACCAGCCACCTCCCCATGAAGATATTTCCCCCAAAGGGCAGCATTTTATGGTCATCCTTTAGTCAGATTTCTATCTGTACCCTTGTGTCCGACGCTCTTAGGTGCAAAGTTTGGCCCAAAAAGCATTATGCCGGATGGAAGACGGGCCAAGAATGCACTCAGGATGGAGCCGAGTCCCCTAAAATTTCTGTCAAAAAGTAGAATGAGCCTCGTTGTCATTATGATTTGTTAACAACATTGTTTTTATCATGGGCTATGCGTGTCTCGCCCTGGGTCACCTGTAGGTCTGTCCAAGCGTTGTGACAGAACGGGGAATTGCGGGGCTTTGAAAAGTGGACAAAAATGTCATCCTCTCTTAGCCAGCATGGCCAATTACTGGTTAAGAATTCCCAAATTATCGGTTCTATTGGCAATATCCGATGACCTTGATGGCAAAGCAGGTTCCTGACTCCATGGAGGGTCTGCTGGCATTCAGATAATGAGCATTATAACCCGACAGACACCATCTCCACAAGCCTTGTATCCCAATTCAGACCCTACTCTCAATAGAACAAATGGCAGCCTTGCAGGCATCATTGTACCTAGTCATGATGGGAGGAAGACAGGGTTGCAGCCCAGCATCTGGAGGAGGGGCACATCAAACAGCACAGAAGGTCATGTGGCTCGTAGGCCTTGAGATTGATGCATGTGCAGTCAAGTAATAGCAATCCTCACATTTTGGTTCGGCTCGAAAATGCCTTTTCTGTCTTTCAGATATTGTGTGCCTGTATTTTGACCCAGCAGTACATGCTGAATGCCTTACTGCACGTGCATCAAGCTCGTGGCCTGAGAGCCATGCACTTTGATGTGTCCCTCCTCCAGTTGCTGGACTGCAACCCTGTCTCCCCATGATGAGATACAATGACATCTGAAAGAGTGGGGTTTGAATTGGGATGCAAGGCTTGCGGAGGTGGTGTCTGTCGGGTTACAATGCCCATTATCCCTGGATAATCAAAAGGGATAGGGGTTGTCGTTCAGTAACATCTAGGGACCCAAACTGGTCAAAAACTCACCATGTCAACAAATGACCGCTGGTCCTCTCTCTGTCTCTATGATTCTCGCTTGTCCATGGCTTCAACGGCCCTTTGAAGGCAACTCTAATAAGGTGAAGGTGGACAGAAATAGGTTTGACCAAACTGCCTTTTCGGTTATGGCTGTCTACTTCTTGGCCTTATGTTGTGGTTTGACAAAAGGGATCGGGGTTTGTATTGCGTGGGAGAGAAAGCTCACCTGCAGGCAAGTGACGGGATGGTTGGGAGAGAATGACACCATCTCCGCCTTTTGCAGCCCAAACAGCAAAATGTACGACAGTCGGATTTTTGCATTTGCTGAGATTGGGGAGCACAGGATCCCGCCCCCCAAAAGTGCAAATAAAGAAATGGGGGTACGTGTTTTACTTTTCTAGGCCTTCGAGTCCCAGTGTTTTGCTGGAAGCTAAATATAGAATCAGCTTGGAAGACGGAGAAATTTCTAGAAAAGTGTTCTCTCCAGAAATCTCCCCAAGTCCCCCAGCAATCCGCAAAAGACAAAGTGCTGCATAATCAAGCCTTGAAAGCCAAAACTATAAACATTGAGGGAATGACAGGCTGCAAATCCAGATCCACCGAATGCTGGAGGGCCTTTTGTTCCAATGGCGTGGCCATTCTGGAGCCCCGAGCCTGGTTTGGTGACCCCATTGTTGGAACACAAAGCATCATGCAGGAGGAAGCACAATTTCTTTAAAACCAATGATTTTTTAAAGTTTCAGAAGAGGAAGCTGAAGCAACAAAGCCACTCCCCAAACATCTGATTCTAGTCGAAAGGATGGTGCGATCCATTGTGGGTCCAGCAAGGCCTAATTATTCAGCCTGACAACTCCAATTTTTCCTATTCTGCATCAGTCACTTTAGTTGGCCCAGTACTCTAAAGCATTGCAGTTTATCAGTGTTTTTGAAGGTACAGGAGACAGAAGAAGATCCCTTCCCTGGCTCTTTTGATTAGTTTTAATACCGCAGAAATTGCAACGATGCAAATGCCCAACACATAAAAATCAACCGCATGTTACAGAAGTCATTTTCAAAACGATATCAATCATCCTGTTAGTTGGTTTCCGCACAAAAGAGAGGAGGGAATCCCATCACTGCTTTGACGCGGAGATCATATTCTTGCCTTTGTGGATGCCACAAGTCCAAAATGCCTGGTTCTCCTCCTCAAAGAGGCGAAAGGGCTCCCTCACCTTCGCATGTTAAGACTTCTCAGAATTGTAGGATTGAGGACTTTGGCAGGTGATCAAGGGTTGAAATCTGATTATTAGTAGTAGCCGAGGAAGCCCATTGAATCAATGGGAATTGGTAAACAAACACTTGAGTACATTGTGTTGATTCAGTGGACCTGTTAGAGTTGGGAGGAGCAATTCAATGAATGCTTAAAGCCATTCCAAAAATATTGCATGACAAAATAGCATTTTTGGCAAGCAAAATATAATTGAAAACATTGAGGGCCATTCAGCCATATCTCTCTATGACAGGCATGGGCAAACTTTGACCCTCTAGGTGTTTTGGACTTCAGCTCTCACAATTCCTAACAGCCAGTAGGGGCTGTTAGAGGGCCAAAGTTTGCCCGTGCATGCTTTAGGGCTTCCGATCCAATTAGACTTTGTTTCCCTCCTTTGTACTAAAAAGACGAGGAAGAAGCCATTCTGGAATTGATATTACCCCAAGATGGTTTATATTGTTAAGCTTTTGTATGATAGGTAATTGTATTGTTGTTCTGTGACCATGCAAAATAAAGATGGGATTGGTATATCTCTGCATCTTGTATATTAACCTTTGTGTATTAAACCAGAGGGGTTTTCACTTGTTGGTGCAACCAATAAGCTTTATGGCCTCTACTTAAACTGCTTTCAAGAAGAGAAAGGCTTCCTCACCCAGTAAGTTTTGAAAATGTGTGGAGTGATAGCTCTCTCTGGTGGTGATCCGCAGATAAGCGTTTATCATTTGGAATCTGGAGATGTACAAGACCCTTCTTTGCAATATGGTCAATTGAATGCAGCCTTCATAAACTGCTGTATTTGGGTGCAAATTATAAAGTCTGGGCGTGAATGTAACAATGTCTTGACATTTATGATGTGTTTACTACAGCCCATTTTGCATTGCAGATTGACAATTTAATAAAATCAGGGGAGCATGCTTGCTAGCCCAAGAAAGATGCAAAGTTACCATATTTGCGCAGTATTGCTCACTTTTTGGCCTAAATTACCTTCCCAATATTTGGGTGCACATTAGAATCGCATCATAAGGTAATCTTAGTGCTGAGCAAAAAGGAAACTGCTTCAGGAGAACTTGGAGCTCCAATTTGATGGTCATTATCTCTAATATATTAGCAATGGCTCAACCCTATGCAATGCTGGGATTTTTGGTTTGGTGAGGCATCAGTATTTATTGGCAGCCCCCACGACCCCATAGCATTGAACCAAAGCAATTAAAGTGGATTCATTCGGTAGACAAGCCCAAGGTTTCGTTTTTCATTACTAACATTTTTGTGTTTTAAAGAACGAATCCTAAGCAGACAGCCACTGTGATTCACACCTTTTAGTGGCAAATGACAAAGTGCACTTTTGGTCACTGCAGTTACATTGGCCAGCAAATGCGTGTTTTGGTTTCAGGGTTTTGAAGATTGAAGTGCACATTGCATTTGATGTCCCATGAGACTCAAGTAAATATGGTAGTTTGTTTCTGAATCCGTTACTGGAAAGTGAAGGGCGTGTAGACACCAAAAATGTCAGATACCATGCCTGAAACAACCCCAGTTTTAATTATATAAACGCAATAAATGGTTCCAGAAAAGACATGGGAGGAACTGGTAAACTTCAGCCCTCCAGGTGTTTTGGACTGCAACTCTCACAATTCCTAAGAGCCTGAAATTGTTGGAGCTGCAGTCCAAAACACCCGGAAGGGCAAAGTTGGCCCATACCTGGTTTATAGGAACTGCAAGCGTCTCCCCCTTTGCTTTAAAAGACCCAGACCCCTATGGAAGAGGGGGATCCACAGAGATGCTCTCACTGGCTTCCAGATTTCAACTGCTTTCCCAATGGCCCACATTTCCTTCCGCTGCCAGATTTCAATCCCGCTTCCAGCTATTGACCTTTTCCCTTCTTTCCAACAATCCTGCCCAAATCACTATCCCGTAATTTCATTTATCACCTTCCTGGTTTTGAATCCCTTTCCCAATGATTCCTGTTCTCCCCTATCTTCAGCTGCTGCCAATGTTGGCAGGAAAGGGTTTATCACTTGGCATCGCAAGGAAATTGGGGAAAAGTGGATTCTTGGCAAAGGGATTCAAAGCCAGGCTTACTCTTCATGGTGGGGGGTGGGATGGATGTGGAAGGTGACAGAAGGACAGGAAAAGAAGTGGAACGAGGAGGCCTGTCGCTACGGATAGACATCAAAAATCAAATCTGGGAAAGGTGAACCCATGAAAGAGGGAGGCTGACTGGAATGAATGCTAGAAGTAGGAGGACGTGCCATGGAGAAAAACAGCTCCACTAACATTTCCAATTAATACCAAAGAGGAGATGCAACTGCTCCACGTGGGCAATTGATTCCAGCTCAATGCAATCCTATCTCATTCATCCTTATTGGGAGACCTAGGAACAAGGTGTTCGCATTTGCAAAGTGTCCTTTCTTTGACAAGCTAAGGAAGTCTCTAATTTCCCTGACTCTCTGAGTTAGGAAGCTATGGCCGCTACATCTGGAATAAGTCAGACATTGGTTTAATATCCTGCTTTATTCTGCATATAATGGAAAATAATGGTTAATTCAAATATTCTGGATTGTGTAATTGGTTGGTTGAACCCAATGGGCTGAATGTGCAAGGAGAATGCTTGAAAATCCAACTGCAACCCAGCAGTTTCCTGTTCTTTCATGGGCACATTTCACAATGGTCACTCAGTGTGGCCTTCCACCCCTTTGCTGTTACTGGAGGGCCAATCTTTAATATTAGTGGTCATGCTAACAATTTACTGTCCAATCCAAAGGGAAGACCTAACCGTTCCCACTGTGACCAGAAAAAGAATTAAAACAGGCCTTTAAAAATGGATATGACCTTCACGTAGGTGTGATTGGGATAGGGTGGCATCACGGACACAGATAAATTACAGCTCACACAAAAACAGACAATAGGTAGTTACAAGCATAGTAGAGCTCATGGTAACAGAAGAGTGATAATAACCGAAAACACTGAAAAAAACAGGGAGAGTCTGTGGGGCTAGCCTGGCTGAGGATGGGGTCAGAGTTCCTCTCCTTTGCTCATGGAACCGGGCTCTGAGGCACACAGGGCTTCCAGGAGCGGCTGAGACAGCGTCCGGTCATGTTCCGGCCCAGTCCTGTGGGGCAGAGAGAGGAGGGCCATCCTTTGCAGAGGGACGCCTCCGGCCTGCCTTCCTTCCTTCACAAGGCGGAAGGACCCGCTAGTCTTGGAATCGGTTGAGCAGTTCACAGGTCTTCTTCTCCAGCAGCTCATGGATCTTCTTGACCCGCTTGTCGTTGGCAGCCCGGACGTAGCTGTTGGGGTCCAGCACTGCCATGCCATCATGCACTTCACCCATGATGATGAGGGGCCCATCCTCAGCGGTCATGTTGGGGCATGGACAGTTCCAGTCCATCTCCGTCAGGGTCACCTCCAGGTACTTGATGCTGAAGAACTTCAGGCCCATCTTCTCGTCCTTTAGGATGTCATCCAGCGCAAAACGGGCGATCCCGGAGTCCTGGTCTTCCACAATCTCCATCAGCCTCCCCACAATGGCAAAGTCACTGCGGCAGAGGCTCGGCACCATCTTGCTCTTCAGGCGGCAGGCTTTGCACTGTAGGGCCTTGGGGAAGGGGCAGACGTCCTCGCAGCTCTCCTTGCTTTCGAAGTTGTTCTCATTGCCCTCACAGCCGCCATAGATGAAAGAATGGCACTGCTTCATCAGTGGGTTGTAGGCCCAGCGCGGCTCCCAGTCCTTGCAAGGACCCTGCACCATGGGCAGAGTGCACAGGTTGACTGCACTGTTGACGCAGGACTGCTGGCACGCCTCGTAGGTGTCAAAATGGTTCTGGCTACCCCCCCTGCAGCCGCCGTAACGGAAGGTGGCACAGGAGCCTCGCTTAGAGTCAAAATACCAGCGCACTTGGGAGGCCTCACATTCCTGCTTGTCAGGCTCCTTCAGACACTCTCCAGGGGGGAGCTGCTGTGGGGGACTGGGCGGACGGGGCTCCCCACGCAAGGGCTCCCTCTTGATCACCGAGAGTGGGAAGTCCGCTCGAAGGAGGCCGGCAGAGTTCCTGGCAGTGCAAGTGTAGATCCCGGCATCCTCTGGCTGGGCATTGTAGATCACCAACTGCCCGATGTTGGTGACCACCACATTGCCATACATTTGGTCAGGACGCATGATGAAGTTCTCCTGGTTGTCGCTCTGCTTTTCCCACGTGATGTCTGGCCGCGGACGGCCGCTGACGTCACAGTGGAAACTGACAGTGCCACCCACATAGACCGATTGGTGGAAGGGGTTGTTGAAGAGGGCTGGCGGGACGGGCAGCTCTGCAGCCACACCAGGCGTGGGATGGACCGTGGTTTCCATTGGCACCGGGCTGGTGTTGGGCCAAGTGAAAATGTACTTGCAGGGCACCACAGCTAGGCTAACGCCCCGGATGCAGGCCTCGGCATCCATGTAGCACTTGTTGTAGTAGGTGAGCCCGTCCGAGGCGCAGGTGAAGTTGGGCTCCTTCTCGCACCGGTCCTTGCACCTGCAGACAGGCTGTCCGTCCCAGATGTCGCAGTCCGAGCCCTGCTGCGTACAGACAAAGCTCTCGCAGGTGGCCTCCTGCGCCTGCTCCAAAGCGGAGAGACTCCCATCTGCATAGCGGGCAGCCACACAGCTCCGGAGGCCACAGACATTGGTGCAGCACTTCTCAAAGCCTTCGCAGTCCTGTTGGGGAAAGAGGAGAAGGTTTAACTCTCACAGCCTAGGCTTGCATGTCCTAACAAACCAGGCTGTCCTTGGTGGTGTCCAACCTCTAGAAGCCCTGGCAAACCTGTTGAACCGTTAGGAATTCTGGATCTTGATGTCCAAAATGCCTGGAGGACCAAAGGATGGACACTACTGCTCTAGATCGATGATGTCTGTTCTAGGGCACACAACCTTTTGAAATATGTGTAATCCTGGATGAGACATCACATAGAAGTGCAGAGTTGGAAGACAGCGCAATAGACATCTGGCCCAACCTCATTCTGCAGTGCAGGAATGCACTATCAAAGCACTCCCAACAGATGGCCACCCAACCTTTGCTTAAAATCCTCCAGAAAAGGACAAGTGCTAACATACTACTCTCCTCCTCCCGCTTACCATCCCCTACACAGCAGCAACCCCCTTCCAGTGCCCAAAACAGTGGGATACCCTCTCCTGTCCCCAATATCTCCCTGATACTATTTTCCAATGCACAAACCCTAAAGGCTAATTCTCAATGTACAGCTGATCAGCTAAGAAGAGCTGTTTGTGTACCTGCCTGCCTGCTTAATTGGCTATGTGATTATTGGCAAGCAGTTTCAAAACTTGTCTTTCCTTTTGGGGGGTGGTGGAGGGTGGTGTGTCATTAAATACCCTAAAGCACCAGATTCATTCTGATCTTGAAAGCTATCTCTTTATTTATTTATTTATTTATTTATTTATTTAGAGTTTTTATACCCCGGTCTTCTCACCTCCGAGGAGGGACTCAGGCCGGCTGACAACATAAGATTCAATACAATAAGAAAAACATTATAAATCATCAATATAAAAACATTAAAATACAATTATACAATGCATACAGGTTACAGCAAAAAAGCTAAGCAGGGTTGGCCCTGGTTATGACTTGGGTGGGAGACTGACTGCCAATGAACATCACTCAGTGACATTTATATTTCAGAGGAAGGGGCTGCCTGCATTTCTTCATTTGATCCTTGAGTCAGAAGAGACGCCGAGGGCCATCCAATCCAACCCCTTTCTGCCACACAGAAGTACACAATCAAAGCAGTTCCAACAGATGACCATTCAACCTCCATGCTTAAGGAAACCCAATGAAATCGATGATGCCACCTTCTGTTGACAGGCGACTTGTCGACATAGAAAGGCACATCTTACATTGGGCTCTAAAAGGGAGAGACTACCATAACTTCTGACAGTGCTTTGGCAGCAAAAGCATTAGCGCATCGCTTAAGGCAAATTCAGCAGACACTTCTCTCCAGTCCTGCCAGGGGAAATAACATTTTGAGAAATGTTTTACAATCCTCAAACCTGCTGCTTGTTGCATCCAATCCATTGCCTAACGGCTGCCCCATAGGACATGTCTAAGTCCTCATTTGATCTCATTTTGGAAAGTCAGGGAAGCAAGTGCTTGGTTGGCACTTGGAAAGGTGACAGCCAGGGAATTTCAGGCATCAGTTTCCAGAGACTTCACCCCACTGAACATGCCAAGTGTTTGGAAGAGTAGGTTTACCATACAGCTCAGGCATACTCCATTTTGAAATTAAATGGATGATTTTCCTGGCTCTGTCACACCCTAGCAAACTCTCCATTTGTCATTTCCTGGACTATGATTTGTGTTTCTGGGTTATCAATGGCATTTCCTAATTGATTATATCATAAACACCTGGCAAAAGTTTATGAAACTGCAAAAACTTTGTCTTTGCAGGAGGGACATCATCCTGCTATAGCACATGTTGCTCTAGTTTCTCAATGATCTCTCTCCCTCCCTCTTTCCTTGGAAGAAGGAGGGAAGGAGGGAAAGAAGGAGAGGAGGAGGAGGAGGTAACACATGGCACACACAACACAGAGAAGGGAAGGGAAGGGAAGGGAGGCCTCCAGAAAGTACATGAGACAGAAAGGAACACAACATAATGCAGATCTTCCCTCTTCTGTGAGCAAAAGGTAATGTTGGAACCTTTTCTCAAAGGGGCATTTCATCTCCTCCCATAAATTGCGTAACCCTATCATTTTAAAGCAGAGAACAACTAATACCATCACAAGACCGAATTGGCCATTTTGCCCATCTCTAGCCGGATAATTTGCAAAAAAAGTCACTTGCCAACCAGCTTAGAAAGTGCCTGAAACGATAACCCTTTGAAACGCTTTTTGAATGCCAAGATACCTCTACCCTACACATGAAGCCTATGTCATGTGACGAACATAGTAGGTTGCTGTTTCTTAAGTAGGTTGCTTGGAAGTATTTAATGAATGGGATGAAGTAGCAGGTTGGATCAGGAAACAATCCTGTCTGAAATCTTGGAGGCATGCGGTTGCTGGTCAGTGTGGGATTTCTTGGGCAATGCAGACTCATGGCTCAAAAGATGTGGATTCACACCACAGCTATGATTGCGTACATTGCCCTTGGTGCACACTGCAAACGAGAGCCAATCCGACTCACTTGCAACACACACGTTATGACGGAGAGCCTCTCAATCCGGCACAGTATTAAGTCTGTCCATGTGATGCTAAACGGGCAGAATCTTTGTGTCTCCTTATGGAGAGAAAAATCATAAACATAAGTATTGAAAATCCAGGCAAGATTAATTTCTGATATTGCACAAGTTTTAATAATACTGAATTTTAATTGGTTTTTAACTAGGCAAGAGTGAGTTATATAGTATTTTGAGGGGGCATTTCACCATTGATGTATGTAGCATTTTAATGATTTACATAGTATTTTAATGGTGTATTTCATATTGTATTTTATAATCTGGTTTTTAGGTATTTATTTGTTTGTCCTATATGTGAAAGACCTATGGTCTAAGCATTGAATAAACTACGACGACGACGACTACTACTACTACTACTACTACTACTAATAATAATAATAATGGAGCCCCTGGTGGTGCAGTGGATTAAACCACTGAGCTGCTAAGCTTGTTGACCGAAAGGTCGCTGGTTCGAATCCAGGGAGTGGCATGAGCTTCCGCTGTAAGCCCCAGCTTCTGCCAACCTAGCAGTTTGAAAACGTGCAAATGTGAATAGATCAATAGGTATTGCTCCGCTGGGAAGGCAACAGTGCTCCATGCAGTCATGCTGGCCACATGACCTTGGAGGTGACTAGGACAACGCCAGCTCTTCAGTTTAGAAATGGAGATGAGGACCAACTCCCAGAGTCAGACACGACTGGACTTGAATGTCAGGGGAAAACATTCACCTTTAGCTGCTGCTGCTGCTGCTACTACTACTACTACTACTATTAATAATAATAATAATAATAATAATAATAATAATAATAATAATGGAAGTGGCTACTTTCATCTCCTTGAAAGTCTGCTTTGTCGTGAAAAATGTACCCTATGTTTAGCAGGTGGAATCCAATAGTCACAACTATGAAAGGCCATCGTTTTTGTCAGCTGAGAAGTGTTGTTTGCACTCTGGAAGTCCAAAATATTACACTAAATTTTTCCATCCCTGGTTTGAAAGTGTTCTTTCCTGTTTAATTGTGCCGTCCTTACCTTGGAAGTAGTATTCTACTCCAGAAAATTCATTTTGGTGGTAAAAACTATGTTGAATTGAGTGAGACTCTACAATATATTTGTAGAAAAACTAGAGCAAAATGTGCGTGGTGTCCCTCCCTCACAAAAACAAAGTTTTTGCAGTTTTATAAATGTTGTCAATGTTTTATGATAGAACCAATTAGACACAGAAATAGTGTTACGTAGTGTTATGGTTGGATCTCTGTATCCATGGTTTCTTCGTCCCTGGATTCGACGGCCCTTTGAAGGTGACCACAATAAAGTGGATGTGTCCCTCAATGGGAATGGGTTTGACACCTTTCTCCTAGACAAAAGCCAAACTAAGCCACCTGAGGACATTGCCGCTTCAGGCGTAAACTGTTCCCAAAACTGCATTCACAACCCAATGGAGGGGAAGACAGGACAACGAAGGGCAATACCTGACATGGTATATTTAATAGGTTGTTTCAATGCTCTGTATCCCATTTGGAACACTAACAAGTTCCAAAGAAAATGGTGCTTCCCCCTTGCAAAGCTGGGCCAATGTTCCCTGCATGTCAAGGCACAGAATGAATGTCTTGCCAGGTTAGGAGCTGGGTGGCCTCCATTCCAATCCCTCAAATCAGCCAAAAAACAAACTAATCGGGGGAATAAATATGCTGTACACTGCTGAAGCACTGCAAGTTGACACTGCCACAACTCAGTGCTGTGGAATCATGAGTTGTAGTTTTCCAAGATCTTGAGCCTTTTCTGCCAAAGCGTGCTGGTACCTCACCAAATTAGGATCCCATAGCATTGAGTCATGACAGTTAAAGGGTTGTAAAATTGCATTAATTATTATTATTAATTCTGCTTGGTAGAATCATAGAATCCTAGAGTTGGAAGAAACCACATGGGCCATCCAGTCCAATCCCATTCTGCCAAGAATCAGGAAAATCGCATTCAAAGCACCTCCGACAGATGGCCATCCAGCCTTCTGCTTAAAAGCCTCCAAAGAAGGAGCCTCCACCACACTCTGAGGCAGAGAGTACCACTGCTGAACAGTTCTCCCAGTTAGGAAGTTCTTCCTAATTTTCAGGTGGAATCTTCTTTCCTGTAATTTGAAGCCATTGTTCCATTGCGTCCTAGTTTCCAGGGCAGCAGAAAACAAGCTTGCTCCCTCCTCCCTGTGACTTCCCCTCACATCTTATCCGTGACCCTCATCATGTCTCTTCTCACCCTTCTCTTCTGCCGGCTAACATGTCCAGCTCTTTAAGCTGCTCCTAATAGGGCTTGTTCTCCAGACCCTTTGAGTCACTCTTCTCTGGACACATTCCAGCTTAGAGCCAACATCTCCTTTCAATTGTGATGCCCAAAATTGGACACAGTGTGTCATGCTACCCCTCTATTCTGCCTTGGTCAGACCATTTTGTTTGATTTCCGCTCCCCTGGAGACTAGGATGCAATGGGACAATGGCTTCAAACTACAGGAAAGGAGATTCCTCATGTAAGAAAAGTTGATCAGCAGTGGAACTCTCTGCTCCAGAGTATGGTGGGGGCTCCTTCTTTGGAGGCTTTTAAGCAGAGGCTGGATGGCCATCTTCGGGGGATGCTTTGAATGCGATTTTCCTGGTTCTTGGCAGAATGGGGTTGGACTGGATGGCCCATGTGGTCTCTTCCAACTCTAGGATTCTATTATTCTAAATGCAATCACTAAGAACAATAATAAGAGCACCATCTTTGGACAAGTAGGTAGCACAGGACAAGTACCTGGATGCCCCAAATCCCATTTCATTATCTTGACATGCCCCCTTCCTGGCTCCTTGGTAGTAAGAATATCAGGAATTGGAGGCCATGCAGGAAAGGGCTTGTAATAGGGCTGGTGGGACAGTGCGGATGTGGAAAAGAGCCCTGGCACAAAAGGAGAAGTGAGATCTCTTGACTCTTGTGCCAAAAAAAAAAAAAAAAAAAGCCCCGGCCAGCTTTGGGAACTGTGCATCTTCACTTCAAAGTGGGTGGGTTTAATTTGCTTCTCAGCCTCAGGCAGAAAAAAATATATCTTGGCCCAACTCTGGCATTTCAATCAATCATCATAGCTGTGTGCAAGACATAATTACAAGGTGTTGTTTACTGATAAGAACTAGTTATTTCTTTTATCACATTTCTCATATAGAGAGAGAGAGAGCAGAGAGGCCACTATAGGATCTTGAAGAGGCAACTGAGAAAAAACTTTAGTTTCAGAAAAGACCACCAGTATTTTGGGACATTTCTTGGAGATATGACTATGGGTGGGATGGATGGGGGCTTTCATTTCCATATCGAACACAATGCACTGCTAAGTAGATATGGAGAAGCAAGGAGATCAAAAGGGATATTGGTCATGTTTTCCTCTTCTTCAGAGACTCTGTAAGAACAATGTATTGTCAAAGGCTTTCATGGCCGGAATCACTGGGTTGTTGTTGGTTTTTTCGGGCTGTATGGCCATGGTCTAGAGGCATTCTCTCCTGATGTTTCGCCTGCATCTATGGCAAGCATCCTCAGAGGTAGTGAGGTCTGTTAGAACTAGGAAAAGGGGTTTATATATCTGTGGAATGACCAGGGTGAGACAAAGGACTCTTGTCTGCTGGAGCTAGGTGTGAATGTTTCAACTGACCACCTTGATTAGCATACAATGGGCTGACTGTGCCTGGAGCAAACTTTTGTTGAGAGGTAATTAGATGTCCCTGCCTGCTTTCTCTCTGTTGTTGTGCTATTGCAATTTTAGAGTTTTTTAATACTGGTAGCCAGATTTTGTTCGTTTTCATGGTTTCCTCCTTTCTGTTGAAATTGTCCACATGCTTGTGTATTTCAGTGGCTTTTCTGTGTAGTCTGACATGGTGGCTGTGAGAGTGGTCCAGCATTTCTGTGTTCTCAAATAAAATGCTGTGTCCAGGTTGCCTCCTATGTAAGCCGCCCTGAGTCCCCCCCGGGGTGAGAAGGGCGGGGTATAAGTAATTGAAATAAATAAATAAATAAATTGGTTCATCAGGTGCTCTGCTATGGCTGATTTCTCTGTAAGAACAGTTTGAAACCTCACAACCTCTGAGGATGCTTGCCATAGATGCAGCCAAATTGTCAGGAGAGAATGCTTCTAGAACATAGCCATATAGCCCAAAAAATCTTCAAGAACCCAATGATTCCAGCCACGAAGGCCTTCGACAATACATCATTTGAACCAAACTGCTACAGAGTGGTGGACTCTCCTTCTTTGGAGGCCCTTAGACAGAGGTCAGATCAAGCATGGGCAAACTCTGGCCCTTCGTCCAGATGTTTTGGACTTCAACTCCCACAATTAATAACAGCTGGTAGCATTGAATGTTTGCCTATGTTTTTATATAATGTAATCCACTCTGAGTCCCCTCAGGAAGAAGCATGGAATATAAATAAAATTATTATTATTATTATTATTATTATTATTAAATGCTGAATAAAAGTTTCATGCAAAGTGTTTAAACCCAGATCCGGTGTCCTTGGTATATTCTTCAGGGTATACAGTCTCAGCCACTGCAGGTTATCCAGTTTCCCCTCTTCTCTTAAACAAAACACAAACATAATTGGCAATGAAGGCGGGCTATAGCCATATACTCATGAGCCATATACTCTCGCACGTGCCTTCTGCCACCCATGTTGGCAACCCAAACACAGCCCCTTCATCTTCTCCGGTGGCAGAGCTGTTTGCCAGCCAAAGAGGGATCTCTCTGTATAGACTTGCAAAGTCTTCTGCCATTCAGACTCGCAGTCGATGTCTGCTGAAGCAAACTTTGCAAAGAGAGTTGGGTGGCCGGGAAACTAGGGCATCGCTTTGGACCCCTCCCCCCCCCCCCCCCGCCTCCATCAATCACATCTTCAAATTAAGACTTCAAACGGTACTTATTACATTCTGCCTGTGCACACATGCCATTGGAGCCATGCAACTAGCTTTCCTATCAGACTTTCCTATCAGAGGCAAAAGGGAGCATGGAGAGCTTGAAAGCCAGATCCACTGGGCTCAATGGGAGGGACAATATAACACAAACTTCAGTCTGCCCTTCAGGTATTTTGGACTTCAACTTCCACAATTCCTATTAGTTATTAGGAATTGTGAGAGTTGAAGTCCAAAACATCTGGAGAGTAAAAGTTTGTCCATGCCTGGTATAACACTATGTAACTTTTTCTGGTTTGAAAATGTTATTTCCTGTATAATTGTGAGGTCCTTACTTTGTGCGGTACCTCACTTTAGGGGCCGCAGTGGTGCAGCGAATTAAACCGCTAAACTGCAGAACTTGCTGACTGGGATGAGGTGAGCTCTCATCATTAGCCCCAGTTTCTGCCAACCTATCAGTTTCACTCAGGGTGGATTCCAGCATATAGAGACACAGGCAAACATTCAATGCCTAGAAACAATGAAACATAGATACACAGATAAAGGTAAAGGCCTCCCCTTCATCTCTGGCTCTAGTGGAGATTGATCTACTCACTTTTGCATGTTTTCGAATTGCTAGGTTGGCAGGAGCTGGGGCTAACAATGGGAGCTCACTCCACTCTCTGGATTCGAAACACTGACCTTTCGGTCTGCAAGTTCAGCAGCTCAACGGTTTAACCCGCTGCGCCACCGCAGCCCCTTCTAGCAGCATTGGCATCTGCGGAGGATCTGATGGGAGTCAAGCAAGTGGAGTAAATACTAGGCTTTACCACCATCGAATCCTCCGAAGATGCCAACAGCCACAGATGCAGGAGAAATGTCAGGAGGAGAAAATGCTGCTAGGACATGTTGGAGATGTATTTATTTATTTATTTATTTATTTCACAGTTTTCTATACCGAGCTTCTCAACCTCATTGAGGGACTCAGCCCAGTTTCCAGCCATAAAAAACATATACACTCATTAAAATATCATATTTTAGAGATGCAGCCTGGAAGGAAACCACACAACACCCCAAAGTGTTGGCAGTTTAGTAAATTCTTCCCCTGTTTTTATGATAGAACCAGATAGAAATGACACTGATGACCCAGGAACACAAATCGTGTGATAGAGTGTGGAGAAAGGACACATTGTACATGCAGGTCGGGAGGAAACCACACAATACCTCAAAGTTTGGGCAGTTTAGTAAACTTTCCCCCTGTTTTATGATAGAACCAGTTAGGAAATGACACTGATAGCATAGGAATAGGGTGTGATGCATTCAGAAAGTGCAAACAAGGCCCAGAGTGTTGTGTGTGTGTGTGTGGGGGGGGGGGCGCATGGCGGGCCAATCACTTGTGCTTCCTTGGAAGTTAGACTTGGCCACGGTAGTCCACGCTCTGGTTACATCCAGGATAGATTACTGCAACATGATCTACGTGGGGTTGCCTTTGAAGACTGTTTGGAAGCTTCAAATGGTACAACAGACAGCAGCCAGGTTGATCACCGGAGTTGCGTACAGGGAACATACAACCCCCTGATACGTCAGCTCCACTGGCTGCCAGTCTGCTGCCGATCACAATTCAAAGTGCTGACTTTAGCCTATAAAGTCCTAAAGGGTTCTGGCCCAGCTTGCCTGTCCGAATGTATCTCCTCCTATGAACTACCGGAGATTAAGATCATCTGGGAAGGCCCTGTTCTTGGTCCTACCTCCATTGCTGGTTCATCTGGTGGGGAGGAGAGAAAGGGCCTTCTCAGTGGTGGCCCCTTGGCTGTGGAATTCCCTCCCCAGTGACATTAGAGCAGCTCCCTCCCTCCTGGCCTTCAGAAGGAAAGTGAAAAGCTGGCTCTGGGGTCAAGTCTTTGGAGATTAATCTATAGTGCAATAATAGCCTCAAAATAAGCACAGTTGATTTTTGGAACGGCCCCGGATGATGACTGAGGATGGCGTGGTTTTAATAGTGAATTTTAAGGTGAATTTAATTTTAATTGTTAACTTAAGTGTATTCTAACTGTTGGTTGTTCAAAGGCATTGAATAGTTGCCTTGAGTCACCTACGGGGAAGAGAAAGATAGGATACAAATAGAGTACATAAATAAAGAAACAAGCCACTCATTCATTCACTCATGCCTCCATTCATTCCCTGGCTCACCTGGTCTGTGCGGCACTCTCTTTCGCAGGTGCTCTGTGCGTCGACCCAGAGGTTGGGGTTCAGCTGGTTGGGGCAGACCCCCGTGTGCTCCCCCAGGCTAGCTCCCTCAGCTCGGGAGGAAGAGGAAGAGGAGAGGAGGAGGAGGAGGAAGAGAAGGAGCAGGAGGGGCGGCGGTGGGGCCCGCATGGATGGCCTCGGTGGGGCCTGCCCCTTGGCCTCAGGCGGCAGGCAGGAGCAGGAGGAGACCAACACAGAGCACCTGGGATGCGCCCCGCTGCTGCTGCTTCTTTTCTCCACGTCCAAAACTGGAGCTCACTCTTCTATGTCCCCTTGAATCACAAACTGTAGGCAGCTTCTTCTCTAGCAAGTCCAAAAAGGTTGATTGTCTGATCAACCTTACCTTCGGATCCCAAAGGAAGGCTCTCTCTCTGCCCCTTCTTCCTCTTCTTCTCCCTCTCCTTTCCCTCCTCCTCCTCTTCCTCCTGCTTCTTCCTGGGATCCCAAACTGTCACTGTCCCTGCCTAGGCTCCTCCCGATCCCAAACTCAAGGCAGCTCTGTCTGTTTCCTCTTCTTCTGTGCCAAGTCCAAACATGTAGACTGCCCACCTTCCTTCTGATCCAAAAGAGAGGCTCTCTCTCTCTATATATATATCTATATTCTTCTTCTTCCCCAGATCCCAAACTGTAGTTATCCCTGCCTAGGCTCCTCCTGATCCCAAACTCTAGGCAGTTCTGTCTGTGTTTCCTCTGATCCAAAACAATGTGTTGCTCGCTTTCTATGTTCTGTCTTCTTCTCCAGAACCCAAACTGTAGGCAGCTCTGTCTGCCTTCCTTCTGATCCCAAAGGGTGGCTCTGTGTTCCTTCTTCTTCTTCCTCCCCAGATCCCAAGCTGCCCTGATCCCAAACTCTAGCTACCAGTTCTGCCTGGGTTTCCTCTTCTTAAGTCCAAAACAGTAGGTCACTCTTCTGTGTCCCCTTTGATTCAAAAGTGTAGGCAGCTCTCCCTGTGTTTCCAAGTCCAAAAATATAGATTGCCTGCCTTCCTTCTGATCCCAAAGGGTGGGCCTCTCTCTGTGTTCCTCCTCCTTCTTCCCCGGAGCCCTTGCTCCGTCTGTGTTTCCTCTTCTTCTCCCTCAAGTCCAAAAAATGAAGATTGCCTGTCTTCCTTCTGATCCCAAAGAGTGGCTCTCTCTCTCTCTCTCTCTCTCTCTCTCTCTCTAGTTAGATAGATAGATAGATAGATAGATTCCTTCTTCTTCTTTCCCAGATCCCAAACTGTAGCTAGCTACCCCTGCCTAGGTTCCTTTTGACCTCAAACTCCAGGCGGCTCTGCTTGTGTGATCCAAAGCAGTGGGTCGCTCTATGTTGCCTCTTCTTCCCCAAATCCCAAGCTATAGATTTCTCTGTGCGTGTGTGTTTCCTCCAGTCCCAAACTGCAGGCAGCTCTGCCTGTCTTCCTTCTGATCCCAAAGGGTGGGTCTCTCTCTCTGTGTTCCTCCTTCTTTCTCAGGTTTTCCAAAACTGTAAGTCGCTCTCTCTGAGTTCCCTCTGAGTTCTGTCCGGAGGGAAAGATGAAGGAGAAGACGATGATGATGGTGATGATGAAGGAGCACCTTGCCTTAGGGTCTCCCTCCTCGGAGCCCAAGGGCCCTTCCAAGCCTCCTTCCTCCGGAGAGCATCCTTCCAAGCAGAGCTGCTGCTGCTTCTCCTCCTGATCGTCTCCCGGGCTGCTTCATCCAGTGGTGATGCACCCACTCCCCAAATTGGAAACAACACAAGCAAAAAGAAAAAAATCTGCAGGGATCAGAAGGGATCCATTGCGCACCCACCAAAGTTTTGGTAAAAGGTTCTCCTGGAGTTGCCGGAGGCAATTTGGGGAGCATCCAGAGCCCTTGCTAAGAGAGTTATAAAGCTGCTGCTGGGGGGAGAAGGGAGGGGGGCTGTAACCTGAGTCTCCTCCCCTCTCACTGAGGTGTCTGGGAGTTTGGAATGGAAAAGAGACTGACCTCAGACGCTAACCCTGTCTGGGTTGATCGGCTGGGCAAACACTCGCAAGAGATCAAAGGGGGGAGAAGGCTGAGAGGGGGGGGGGGGGCACACACACAGAAAGACAGAGAGACCCTCATTCTTTCAGGATGATAAAACACCTCCAGGCCTCTGGCCCATGCCACCCTGCCAGGCGTTTTCCCAGCAAGGGATCCTCAGAAGTGCTTTGCCACTTCCTTCCACTGAAATACAGCCCACGACACTTTCTAGCCCAGGCATGTGCAAACTTTGGCCCTCCCTCCAGGTGTTTTAGACTTCAACTCCCTAACAGCCTCAGGCCCCTTCCTTTCCCCCTCAGCCGCATAAGTGGAAAGGAAAGGAAAGTAAGGAAAGGGCCTGAGGCTGTTAGGAATGGTTGGCAGTTGAAGTCAAAATCACCTGGAAAGCCCAAGTTGCCCCATACCTGTTCTAGCCATTGGTTTGGTCACTGGACATAGAATCATAGAAGAGTTGGAAGACACCGCACAGGCCACCCAGTCCAACCCCCTTCTTCCACAATCAAAGCACAGTCAAAGCACCCCAACAGATGGCCATCCAGCCTCTGTTTAAAATAAAAGGAAAGGGCCTGAGGCTGTTAGGAATGGTGGGAGTTGAAGTCCAAAACATCTGGAGAGCCCAAGTTGGCGCATACCTGTTCTAGACATTGATTTGGTCACTGGACATAGAATCATAGAAGACTTGGAAGAGACCACACAGGCCATACAGTCCAACCCCCTTCTTCCACAATCAAAGCAACCCCAACAGATAGCCATCCAGCCTCTGTTTAAAAGCTTCCGGGGAAGGAACTTCCACTATACTCCGAGGCAGAGAGTTCCATTTCTCAACAGCTCTAAGGACTTCATCACATTGAGGCAGGGAAATGTCTGGCAGAGAAGAGCTCAGTCTCACTCCACTTTGTAATGAAACAGATGTTTTCTCCACCTTCATCACACTGTTAAATGTCTCAGTTTTCTTTCCGTATTTTTTCACTGCAGTTGCCTTTACACTGCAGAGATTTGGCCCTGCCCGCCATCCCTCTCCCTGCCCATTGTTTAGGAAAAAAAACCTAATCTCTTTGAAATCTACACTAACGCAAGATTCTAGGTGAGATCTGAGAAGCTCTGAGCATGCTCAGTTTCTCCAAACACTACATGCTGCATGCAAGGAGACATGTTGTAACAACAATAACAATAATGGCATTTAAAGTGAGTCTTGACTGCATTTATTCTCCAGTGCGGATGCATCCAGAGAAGGGTATGGACCTTGGGAAACTATAAATCCCAGGACCACATAGTATGGAGCTATGGTATTTAAAGTGGGGTCCAAGAGCATTCATTCCATATTGTAAATGCACTAAGGGAAGGGTATGGACCGTGGAAAACTATAACTCCCAGGACTGCGCAGCATGGAGACATGGCATAATAATAATAATAATAATAATAATAATAATAATAATAATAACCACCCTTCTCTCCTGGCTTTCCCATGCAACATATGGCACAGACATATCATGGAAGGAAGGGAAGGAAAGGATCCAGAAAGGCTATTTTTAAAAAAGAAATTGTTCTGGCAAAGTAAAAACTTGATGAGCAAAAGGGAATGCTTTCCCTAACAAGGGTACTTTTGGCTCCTCCCACAATTTCCCCTCCCACAAATTGGGGAAACATTTCATTTCAAACTTGGGAGCTACAAATGCCATCACATTAGAGAACTGGCCAAACACCTGGATCATTACCAAAAATCCACTTCCCCACCACCTCCTGAAACCTTTGGAAAGAATGCTGGGCCCCACGCTTAAAATACGCAAAGAATGCTTCCCGGATTTTAAGTGTGGCACTCAGTGGAATTTAGTAAATGTGACGAAGTGGTAAGACATTCTTCCTGATGTTCAATGGAATCGCCTTCCCCATCATTTGAACCCATGTCTCAATTGTGACCTAGTCTCCAGGGCAGCCAAAAACAAGGTCTGCTCCTCTTCCTTAGGACATCCTTTCACATATTGATACATGGCTCTCATGTCTCCTTTCAACCTTCTCTTCTGCTGGCTAAGATGCTCTTTAAGATGCTCCTCTTCATAGGGATTCATGGTCTCCAGATCAGTGATTGTTTTAGTCATCTTCTTCTAGATACCTTCCAGCATAGAATCAATATCTCTTTTTAATCGTGGCACTCAGAATTGGACACAGTGTGATTCCAGGTAAAGAGGTCTGACCAAAGCAGAAGAGAGAAGAGGCACCAGAACTTTGTTCTGCTTTGCTCCAGCCTCACCTGGAATCACACTGTCTCCACTTCTGGGTCCTGCCCCCTCCCCTCCGGTCACCCCTCGTCTGCTTTGTGCAGGGTTTGGTCTGTTCTGCAGTAAGTGATCCGCATCAATGTATCCGAGGTTTACAGCCCACAATTGGG
The DNA here is from genome assembly GCF_037176765.1 of Anolis sagrei. Lineage (NCBI taxonomy): Eukaryota > Metazoa > Chordata > Lepidosauria > Squamata > Anolidae > Anolis > Anolis sagrei. The sequence goes on along the minus strand of NC_090034.1, from coordinate 27,713,565 downwards.
GTTCTTTGCATGACTCTCATGCTGCATGCAAGTTGGATGAAAGATCTGGCCTACAAAACATGGAATGGAATATGGATATGGTTTTTCACCCTGTTTTTATTACTATTGTGTGATGTGTTTTATTGCTCTCTATGTGATTTGTTTATACAATTGAATTGTTTATACAATTTATCTGTATTGTTTGATTTATTGTTGTATTTTTGTGGTATTGAATGTTTGCCTTTTATGCTGTGAGCCGCCCTGAGTTCCCACGGGAAGATGGGGAGGGATAGAAATAAAGTTTTACTTACTTACTTACTTACTTACTTACTTACTAATGTTGCTTGCTGCAACATAGGGATTTAACCTATCAAACACATCAAGTTTTGACCAACCGTTTCCAGCCAGCTGAAATAAAGATAGCCTTTGACTTCGAAAGGCAATGGGTTTTGTAATTGCATTTTACTTTTCAGTTATCTAGTATGGAACAAGAGAGAGAGGGGGGAGGGTATGCTCCCTGGCTTTTCATGGTCAGAATTTGCTCGGGAAACCAGGAAAACCAGAAAGCCTTGTTATCACCTTCTTTGACCCTCAATTGCCCTGGCAGTGCATTAGAGGACGGTCCCTGTGCGCTGAAGCAAGAATGTGTCCCACAGAAGCCTGTATAGGCTGAGGTCAAACCAAAAAGAATACCCCATATCTTCAGGCATTGCAGATCATCCGGGGAGACCCTGGATGCATCTGCCTGCTTGTTATCAACAGAGAAGGTGGGCCTTTCTTCCTGGAAGGCAATTTCAGTGAGTGTTTATGGCCCAAAGGACCAGCAAACACAACGTATTTGTGGTGGCATGAAATGGGGTGTGCCCATTCAAGCCACCCAAAAACAAGCCTGGAGGGACTCTCTCTCTCTCTCTCTCTCTTCCTTTCTTTCTGGTATTTATATCCCGTCTCTTCTCTACCCCCAAAGGGGGACTCAGGACGGCTCACATTGGCAGCAATTCGATGCCGTTACATATGCACAATTAAATATAATAACCATTAAAACAAAACCATTAAACCATTAAAATACATAAAATACCTAAGCTATTAATTAAACAGTATAAAAGCCTTAGTTACCAATAAAATCGTATCCTCATGTAAATCGCCTTTCCAGTCCATTTCCACTAAAGTGCTGATTTATGTCTGCTGACCAAATGGCTGGTCCCACAGCCACAATTTTACTTTCTTCTTGAAAGCCAGGCGGGATGGGGTTGATCGTATCTCATTTGGAAGCGTGTTCCACAGGCGGGATGCCAAAGCTGAGAAGGCCCTGTCTCTTGTCCCCACCAGCCGCATTTGCGATGTTGGTGGGAGCGACAGCAGGGTCTCCCCGGATGATCTTAAGTTAACAGGTGGGACATAGAGGCAGATGCGTTCGGACAAGTAAGCTGGGCCAGACCGTATAGAGCTTTATAGGTCAAAACCAGCACTTTGAATTGAGCTCGGAAGTGGACAGGCAGGCAGTGGAGCTGACACAGCAGGGGGGTGGTATGCTCCCTGTATGTAGCTCCTGATAATAATCTGGCTGCCACCCGTTGGGCTAACTGCAGTTTCCGAACCGTTTTCAAAGGCAGCCTCATGTAGAATGCATTGCAGTAATCTATTTGGGATGTGACCAGAGCATGGACGACCATAGCAAGATCAGACTTCCCAAGGTACGGGCGCAGCTGGTGCACAAGCTTTGTGCAAAAGCTCCCCTGGCCACCGCTGAAACCTGGGGTTCCAGGCTCAGTGATGAATCCAGGATCACTCCCAAGCTGCGAACCTGCGTCTTCAGGGGGAGTGTAACCCCATCCAACACAGGCTGTAACCCTATGCCCTATTCAGCCTTTCAACTGACCAGGAGGACCTCTGTCTTGTCTGGATTCAGTTTCAATTTGTTAGCCCTCATCCAGTCCGACACAGCGACCAAGCACCGGTTCAAGGTCTGGACAGCTTCCTTAGTAACACGTGGGAAGGAGTGACAGATTTGGATGTAATCTGCGTACAGATAACACCTTACTCCGAAACTCTGGATGATCTCCCCCAGCGGCTTCATGTAGATGTTAAATAACATCGGGGACAGTACTGAACCCTGAGGGACTCCACAAGACAACGGTTGTAGAGTTGAACAGGTGTCACCCAGTAACACCCTCTGGGACCAAGCCACCAGGAAGGACTGGAGCCACTGCAGGGCAGTACCCCCAAGTCTCATTCCTGCGAGGCGCCCCAGAAGGATACTGTGGTCAACGGTATCAAAGGCCACTGAGAGGTCCAGCAGAATCAACAGGGACACACTCCCCCTGTCTAGCTCCCGGCGTAGAACATCTACTAAGGCGACCAAGACTGTCTCAGTACCATGTCCCGACCTAAAGCCAGACTGTGCCAAATCTAGATAATCAGTGTCTACCAAGAACTCCTGGAGTTGTGAAGCCACCACACATTCCATAACTTTGCCCAAGTAGGGAAGTTTGGAAACTGGCCGATAGTTGACTAATTGAGTAGGGTCCATTGATGGTTTTTTTCAACGGTGGTTTTATAACAGCCTGTTTTAGGCTGGCTGGAATCTTGCCCTCCTGTAAGGAGGCATTAACCACCACCTTAGCCCACTCTGCCAAACCCCCTCTGGCTTCTTTTAACAGCCAGGATGGGTAGGGGTCTAGGATGCATGTGGTAGGCCTAGCCTCTCCAAGGATCTTGTCCATGTCCTCGAGCTGAACCAATTGAAATGAATCCATTAAAACTGGACAAGCAGATGCTTGTGTCACATCCTCAGAGACTGCCATTAAAGTGATGTTGAAGTCAGAACAGATCAGAGCAACTTTGTCCGCAAAAACCAAACAAATGCTTCACAGCGATCTGCTGAATTGTCAGGGATCTCGCTCTGGGGCAGGTTTAATAATCCTCTGACAACTTGGAACAACTCAGCTGGACAGTTCTTGGCGGACACAATATCGGCCGCAATAGATGTTTTCTGTGCAGCTATTATTGCCGCTTCATAGGTCCTTAAAAAGGAACCCAGACATGCTCAGGCTGACCTGCTACGCTTCTGGCGCCACACACACTCTAGCCTCTTCTTGTTTCGCTTCATCACTGCCAGCTCCTCAGTAAACCAAGGAGCTGGTTTAGCTTGGTTACTCGAGAGGGGGCGTTCTGGAGCAATCATGTCTATAGACCTGGTCATCTCCCTGTCTCAGAGAGAAAGACCAGAGCCTCGACAGGGTCGCTTACCGAGGAGGCGGGAAAATCCCCAAGAGCCGTCAGGTATCCATTTGGATCCATAAGTCTCCTGGGGTGGACCATGTTAGTGGGTCCACAACCCCTGCAGAGGTGGAAAGGCACAATAAGTCTAAACCTGATCAGGTGGTGGTTGGTCCATGGCAATGGAGTGATGGTCAACTCCTCCACCCCGCCACCTTCTTCCCATCCCTGACAGAAAACCCAATCTAATGTGTGTCCTGCACTGTGAGTGGGACCAGATACTAATTGGGACAGGCCCATGGTTGCCATGGCGACCATGAAGTCCTGAGCCACATCTGACAGAGTGGTCTTGGCATGAACGTTGAAGTCCCCCAGCACAATAAGCGGCTGAGACTCAAACGCCAGGACTGAGACCACTCCGGCTACTTCAGGTAGGGAGACTGTAGTGCAGTAGGGTGGTCGGTACACTAACAGAATCCCCATCCTGCCCCGGTCACTGACCCTCAGACTGACACATTCGAACGTGGTTGACTGTGGGATGGGGCACCTAGTCAGGGGGATGGAATCCTTATAGACAATTGCGACACCACCTCCCCGCCCTCTTGGTCTCGACTGGTGCTGCACAGAGTAACCTGGTGGACAAAGCTGGGAGAGGTTAACTCTCTCCCCCCCCCCCCCCCCAGCCTCGTCCAACAAGGTCTCTATTATACAAGCCAGGTCAGCATGTTCTTCAAGGATTAGATCCTGAATAATAGATGTTTTACCATTAACTGACCTGGCATTGAACAGCACCACTCTCAACTCCGTTACATACAAAACTCTATTTCCGAGTCTGAGAATGTACCCAGGCTGCTGTCAGGGGTGTTTTGGGCAGAATTATGGTGTCTTCACAGCCCTACATGTGATTTGATGATAGACAAACACATGGAAAGCATAGAGAAGTCAGATCATGAGAAAGTTACACAAAAATTCCATGCAGTGTTGATGTTGCTGCAACATAGGCACAAAACACACAAAAGAAACAGTGCCACACTTTTGTGATTTGGCCACATACCTCGCTTGGAATTGTGTGTCCAGCTCTGAGTACCAGAGTTTTAAAAGAGGAGCATCCAGAATGGAAACAGCCTGTAGGTGTCAAGATGATTCCTTGTCTTGCATTCCTGACAAAACCCTGTTTCTGAAACTGACAACTCATCCAGAAAGTTGTTAGGCATGCTCCGAGCAGAATCTGGGAGAAGCAGGTAAGAAATAAAAGTATTATTATTATTATTATTATTATTATTATTATTATTATTAGGTCAGCGGTTTGAATCCAGGGAGCGGTGTAAGCTTCTAGTGTTAGCCTCAGCTTCTGCCAACTTAGCAGTTCTAAAACATGTAAATGTGAGTAGATCAATAGGTACCTCTTCAGCGGGAAGGTAATGGCACTCCGTGCAGTCATGCCGGCCACATGGCCTTTGAGGTGTCTATGGACAACGCCGACTCTTTGGCTTAGAAATGGAGGTGAACACCACCCCCCAGAGTCAGACGAGACTAGACTTAATGTCAAGGGGAAACCTTTACCTTTACATCATCACCACCATCACCACCATCCTCATCCTCATCATTATGACTCCTTGCAATGCTGATTGACAGGGAGGAGCTGGAACACAACTAGGTATTCCAAAGCAACTCCCCTTTTATTTAACCAAAATTGTATGTAACATTCCTATAAAAAAGGCCACGAGGCTTACTCTTTGCTAAATCTGGGAACCAGTTGGGAAGACTGATGGATTGCTTTTTCCTCCTGCTGTCGATATTGCTGCTCGCAGGCTCACATATAAAGGTGTGCATCTGAACAATATTTAATTTGGTGCTCTGTGTATTCAGAGAGAGAAGGCTTCTTGTATTATATGACTCTGTTTCTCTGAAATATTTGTGCCCAATGTACTTAAGATGCCTATTTCCTCAAGGATCAGCCTCTCAGGTCGGGCTCAGTTTTGGCGTCTTGGTGCTGCAGTGCTTCCCAGGCCTTTGCATTGTCTTAGACCAGTGGTCCTCAACCTGTGGGTCCCCTGATGTTTTGACCTACAACTCCCAGAAACCCCAGCCAGTTTACCAGCTGTTTCTGATTTCTGAGAGTTGCAGGCTCCAGCTTCAGTTCATTCCTTGATGTTAATAGCCTTCCGAGGCAGGCGTATTCTTCTACTGTCACTGCAGTACCATCTGCGAAGTTGTTTAGGAGTACAGTGTTCCTTCAGTACTTTGTGGTTCGCTTTTTGTAGATTCACTGTTTCACAGTTTTTCAAAAAATATGAATTTAAAATATACAAGTAGTGAGGGAATACTGTATCCCTTTTACCTGTGGTCGTGGTTGGTTAACATCATCCCCTCCAATGCCATGTTTCCCAGCGCAGCCACTGAAAGGTGAAGGCGGCATGTGGGAGTGGGGAAGGAAGAGGGTAGGGTGAGCCAGGTGCATGTGGAGGAGCCAGCTGGAAGTGTGGTGTGCAATGGGAGCAGGGAGGAAGGGAGGAAGGAAGGTGGAAAGAGGAGAGGAAAGAGAAGGGGAAGGGATTCAGTGAGCGAGAGAGAGAGGGGGGGAAGGGGAGAGAGGAGTGGGCAGAGCCACTCCTAGGAGGGGGCTGTCTTATTCCTCATGCACGCTGAGGCAGTACATATACTGTATAGTGTCCCTACTTTGCGGATTTCCACTTATTGCGGGTGGTCCTGGAACGTAACACTCGTGATAAGTGAGGGAACACTGTACCTTCATCTTTTGCGTGCTCCTCTTTAATCCAATTGACCGACTTCCGGTACAAAGCTTGCTAAATGTGCTGGAGGCTTCCAAGGCTGTATGCTTGTCTAGAATGATGTTGTCGGCGAAGCACAGGCGATTAAGCCGTCGCTCGTTGATGAGCATACCTTTGCATTGTCTTTTGCTCCAAACTATATCCTGAACATTCAATGACACTATGATAATGCAGAATGTAAACACACTGGCAAGTTGCCCCCTCATTGGAAACAAGAACGTTTTGCACAACTGTTTTAGTAATACATCATCATAAAAGGTGAATCTGAGAACATGGATTCGGCGTGTGCTGAATGAGGTTGCATTCCTCCCGAAGAGGCAAGTTCACCGTTTGAGTGTGATTTGAGGCACAGAGGTTGACATCCTGGCTAATGGCATACATAATTTGATACTAACATGACCATTCACAATGTAATGGCAAAATCGGTAACTTAAAAAAGCAAAATATGCCAGTTGCAGCAAAAATGTGTGTTTGCTGTCATGCAAATAGACAAAATTGTGTGGCTTAAAGTATCACTGTGCTTGGGTGAGGATGACCGCTCTGGAGTGCATGCATATTAGAAGGCTCTCCGTGTGAATTAGCTTAGGACTTTTTAGTCTCGTAGGTATAGTCATCAGCACACGTAAATAATATGTGAAGAAGCATAACCTCAACAGGAATATCTTTATAAAAATAATAATTTATGCTGCAAATTCACAAAAATTGTATTTTGATGCCACATTCCTGATGGTGTGCTTTCCACACACAGAGCGGTGATCCCTGTTGGAATTCAATCCCACACTACCCAAGTCTGCAGTTCTCAATGAGGAACAGTTAGTTAGCTTTAGAATAGGCTGAGGGAATCCCTTCCTCCCTGGATCCTGAATGTCAGTTCGAATGGATCTGTTTGTTCTCTCTCTCTCTCTCTCTCTCTCTCTCTCTCTCTTTCTGCTTCCATCCTGATTGGTGAAGTAGAATGGATACTTTTCAGGTTGTATGCCTTTGCTTAAGACTTCTGCTTTTTCCATCGTTGCATTCAGATCTCTCTCTACTTTGTGTGTTTGAAGAGATGCAGTGTTTGAAGGTTTTTCCTCTTGTTTTGGAACTTAGAAGTGATGGAGACCCAATTCTTTCCTATCAAGGAATGTACTGTATATACTCAAATATATGCCGGGTTTTTCAGCCCTTTTGTTTTCGGAGGCTGAAAAACCTTTCCTTGGCTTATGATGAGGTCAAGCCTTCGATGCCGCCCCCAGTGTTAACAGCTGTTTCCAGCCATTGCTTGCAATATATGATATATTTCTCTCTCTTCTTTCCCTCCTTCAATAGTGTGTTTTTTGCCCAAAGCCGCCTTGACTCAGCTTCTCCTCCTAGGATGGAGTTGCCCATTTTGGAAACTCTTATTTTTTAGAGGGGGGGGGGGGTGTTTTGAAAAGGGGAAGGAGGGGGAGCTTGAAAATAATATATAGATTTTCTCCCTTGAAATCTTTGCAAGCCCTGTGTTATCTGTATATGGTATGAGATACAAATATAATTTAAACAGAATTAATAAGCACAAATAGGAGAGGTGTACTACTGTATCTAGAACAGGCATGGGTGAACTTTGGCCCTCCAGGTGTTTTAGACTTCAACTCCCACAATTCCTAGCAGAAACATGCATATATAGAAACATATGTATAGATCTATAGGGCTTGCAAAGGCCAGTGAACACTTCCAAGTCTCATCAATCCCCAGGCAGGTAATGAAACGCAGTAAGATATAATGTCTGATACAACTCATACCAAATGGCGGCAGCGGACAATTATACTGCAGCCATTTGGTGCGGTGCCCTGTCCACTTATTTATTTGTCAAGGCTTGGGTAAACAGATACTGCTCGCCTTAGCCTGGCGCCGAAATGCCAGCCATGTTGGCAGGAGATGTGGGTCTTCTCGTGGACACGCATTCCCAAGCCAAGGAGGGAAGAACTAGGTACTAATGACTGCTTTCAGTTTCAGTGATTACATGATAGATTTACAAAAGATGCTCAAGTAGGGTTTGAAGAAAAGAAATCTAGATTGGAGTGCATTTTCGGTGTGGGGAATAAGGGCCTAATGAATGAGTAAATGAATGAATGGATGGAGTTCTATTTATATCCAGTGCTATCTCCCAAAGGGACTTGGAGCGGCTTACAAAATAATAATATAAATAAATATAATAATAAAACACATAACAAGTCAAACAATTTAAATCACCAAAAATAAAACTAGTCATCTATACATATCTTTTTATACATGGCTCCCACAGAACACTCCGACCCCCACAAATGATGGACCTGGACCAAACTTGGCACACAGACTCCCCATGACCAACAAAACATACTGGAGAAGTTTGGGAGAAAGGGAGTTCTAGTTCACCTGCAACCAGAGAAACTGTGACCCCCACTGACAATGGACCAGGACCAAACTTGCCACAGAGAAGCCCCATGACGAAGTGAACATACTGCAGGGGTTTGTGGGAATTGGCCTTGATTTTGAGAGTTGTAGTTCACCTGCATCATCCAGAAAGCACTGAACCCAGCCAGTGGCAGATCTGGACCAAACTTGGTACACAGACTCAACATGGCAAACTGTGAATACTGGCCAGTGTTTCTGGAAGATTACCCGGGGAATCTGGAAACTGTAATTCACCCTTATCCAGACAGCACTGCAGCCAGATGATGACATATGAACCAAACTTGGTGTACAGACCCAAAATGGCCAATTTTGAATACTGGCAGGGTTTGGGGAGAATTGACCCATGATTCTGGAATTGAAGTTCTCCCACACCAAACTGATAATACCTAACACCCAAAAACAAACAATGCCCTTTTCTAATAACCTAGACAGCACCGGGTCTCCAAGCTAGTCTATATAAATAAAAATGTAATGTTCATTTGTGGGATTAACATAACTCAAAAACCACTGGAAGAATTGTTACCAAATTTGGACAGCATATACCTAACAACCCAATGTATGTCCTTCACTCAACATTTTTTGATTTTGTTATTTGGGAGTTGTAGTTGCTGGGATTTATAGTTAACCTACAATCAAAGAGCATTCTGAACTCCACCAATGATGGAATTGAACCAAACGTGGTACACAGGACTCCCATGACCAACAGACAACACTAGAAGGGTTTGGTGGGCATTGACCTTGAGTTTGGGAGTTGTAGTTCATCTACATCCAAAGAGCACTGTGGACTCAAAAAATGATGGATCTGGACCAAATTTGGCATGAATATTCCATATGTCCAAATATGAACACAGATGGAGTTTGGGGGGGGGGTATAGACCTTGACATTTGGGAGTTGTAGTTGCTGGGGTTTATAGTTCACCTACAATCAAAGAGCATTCTGAACCCAACGAATGACAGAATTAGGGCAAACTTCCTACACAGAACCCCCATGACCACCAGAAAATACTTAAGGCCATTCAGCCCAATTCCCTTCACCAGGGCAAGAAAACGTAATCAAAGCCTTCCTGACAAAGAGCCATCCAGCCATAGATATAGATAGATGGATATGATTCATGCACATGGAGATATAGTATCATAGATTTAAAAGGGACCCCTAAAGAAGGATAATGATATGTTGCATGTTCCAGAGTAGGCAAACCAGACAATCTCCATATCAATACTGACAAAGAAACAGCAAGAAGTGCTATTTACCCACAAGCAGAAAGAAATTGCATATATTAGAAACCAACACTTTCTCATTACTTTATTCTCCAGATCACCAGACTGGGCCACAGCAACGCGTGGCAGGGGATGGCTAGTAATAAATAAAATGGAATATAACTCAAAAATGCTACAATCAATATAAAACTATGTGAAAGTTTAGCATATAAAACATAGAAACATTAAAACGAGTAAACACCATGTGACCTGTTCTTGCTAGTTTGAGGGTCAATTAAAATTGAAATTGAAATTTAAACTCCAGTGGTTAAAATTGTGGTCATTCGTTTCCAAAAGCCTACCTCCACAGCCATGTTTTCAGTTCCTTCCTGAAAATAGTTAATGTGGGAACCAGCCTAGTTTATTTGGGGAGGTCATTCCAGATTATATAACTACATCCTAGAATGTAATCTAGAAGGCAATAGAACAAAACCTGTTGTGATTTCTTGGGCCAGAGATTTGGGGGAAAACACTTCCTAAATTACAAGTTGAACACTTCCTAAACGCCTACAACTGTGTGATGTATTTTTGAATGATGCGCCCAGATCCAAGTAAGGTGGCCTTTTGCAGTTGACAGATCGTGATTTTGTCGATGTTTATTGTTTCCAAATGCCGGCTGAGATCTTTTGGCACGGCACCTAGTGCGCCAATGACCACTGGGACCACCTGTACTGGTTTATGCCAGAGCCTTTGCAGTTCGATTTTGAGGTCTTGATAATGGCTGAGTTTTTCCTGTTGTTTTTCATCAATTGGGCTGCCACCTGGTATGGCGACATCAATAATCCAAACTTTTTTTCTTTTCCACAATCGTGATATCTGGTGTAGTGTTCCAAAACTTTGTCAGTCAGGATTGGAAAGTCCCACAGTATTTTGTGTGCTCATTTTCCACTACTTTTGCAGGTTTCTGATTCCACCAATCCTTTACAGCTGGCATGTGGTCCTTGTGACATAAGTTCCAGTGAAGAATTATTATTATTATTATTATTATTATTATTATTATTATTATTATTGAGACGAGATGGCTATCTGTCAGGGGTGTTCTGATGGTGCTCTTCCAGCATGGCAGGGGGTTGGACTAGATGGCCCATGAGGTCTCTTCCAACTCTTTGATTTTATTCTACATGGCATTTTCTATTTTCCCTTACTTTGAATCATAACATTTCAAAGATTTCTGATTCCGAATTCATAGCATGATAACCAGAACTGACTCAGAGTTCCCCTGTTCTAAATTGAGCTGCTCTAAATTAAGACAGCTTGGGTGATAAGATCAGGAATGGGGTTTGTGCTTTTTTTTTTGTGCCGAAGAGAAATGTAAGCCACCTTTTGATGCTGAAAATAAATCCCGGCAGCAGGCTTGAGTTCAGAGGCTGGCCCGCTGTTTCCGAATCTGCAGAATGCCTCTGCCATGCAAGGCGGGCTCTGCTCTGGGCCTGTCCCAAGGCACTTTGGGGCCTGATGCAGAACAGCAAGTGGCACTCCCCCCTTTGCCACCCTGTCCGAGGCCCACTGGCCGAAGCCTGCCAAGTTATGTTGGCATAGCAGGCGGACAATCCCACTGGCCTCTTCCCGATCCTTGGCACTCCGAGCACGTCAGTCATCTCGGTCGATCATGAAGTATTGCTGGCCCAAAATGTCTTCACCATCATAACCACCAGATTTATTTATCATGTCAGAAGCAAACTGAGAATAGAGTTATAATGTAAAAAATCAACAAAGTTAAAAACTTGGCATTATACTAGATTTCCTTTGACCACTTGGAGTGTCTCTGGTGTCACTGTGAGAAGGCCCTCCATTGTGTATGTGGCAGGGCTTAGACCTGTAGTACATGGTCTGTGGTTTGCTCATTTCTACACTCGTATGTCGCTGACTCCACTTTGTAGCCCCATTTAGTTGAAGGTAAATCCAGACAAAACAGAGGTACTCCTGGTCAGTCAGGGTGCAGGGTTACAGCCTGTGTTGAGTGGAGTCACACTTCCCCTGAAGACCCAGGTTTGCAGTCTGGGGGTGATCCTGGACTCATCGCTGATCCTAGAACCCCAGATGGCCAGGAGCACCTTTGCACAATTAAAACTTATACATCAGCTGCGCCCGTATCTTGAGTCTCCAGATCTGGCTATGGTAGTCTACGCCTTGGTTACTTCCCGTCTGGACTACTGTAACACTCTCTACATGGTGCTGCCTTGAAGACAGTTTGGAAGCTACAACTGGTAAAGAGATTAGCAGCCAGATTACTAACTGGAGTGCTGTTCAGGGAGCAGAAAACCCCCATGTTATGGCAGCTCCATTGGCTACCAATCTGCTTTCGGGCTAAATACAAAGTGCTGGTCACTACCTATAAAGCTCTAAATGGTTTGGGTCCAGGCTATTTGCAGAACTTAATTTCTGTTTACAAACCCGCTCGAGTGTTGCGATCCGCAGAGGAGGTCCTGCTCTTGGTCCCACTCCCGTCTTGGGCATGGCTGGTGGGAATGAGAGGGGGAGGGGCTTTTCCATGGCTGCTCCCCACCTCTGGAACTCTCAAAAGAATTAAAAACTGGCCTATCTTGGCCTTCAAAAAGCTGCTAAAAGCCTACCTATGCACTCTGGCATATAGAGAGGATAAAGACTAACATGTCTCGACACACCCCTGCCTAGATATGTGAAATCTTGTCTAGATAGTGGAACTGATTTTAGCCTGTTGGTTAAATAAGGTTGCTCTATACGGTTTTAGCTGTTAGTTTTAGATGTTTTACCCTGTGATAAATTATGTCTGTTTGGGTTAAGTTTTATCTTTGGTTAATTTTGTTTGTCATTCAGTTAAAAATTAGGCTGCTTATATTGTTTGATGTGTCCTGTTTTAATGTAATTTGTTTATATGTCTTCTCCTCATTGGCACTGAAGGTTTGCCATGTATGTTGGAAACCGCCCTGAGTCCCTTCGGGGAGATTGGGCAGTCTAAAAATAAAGTTTTAGTATTATTACTATACTATTTCTTAAGATTGTCAAAGATGGGAATAAGTGAGTTCAACTCACAGAAGAAACTTGACAATACGAAGGTGATCCTAAAAGTGTGCATCTCACAATCAAATTAAGAAGCTCTCACATTCTTCTGTTCTGTTTTTGGTGGTTGTAGTCTGAAACGTAACAGATTAAAAGTCAAGGATCAATTTGGAACATGTGTTAATGGTTTTTAACTGTGAATTTTTAAAATATTTGTTATATTTAATCCTGTTTTAATGTTTGCATGTTTGTATATTTTAAATTGTATGGCGATGCTTTTATGTTAAGCCACTTTGAGCCTCCTGTAGGAAAGACAAAGCGGGGTATAAATAAATATAATGAGAATAAGTATTGGTTTCCTCCAAAGAAAACTGCCTCCCATTAAGCTCTTCCTTCTCCCAGTCCAGGTTGACCTCCCTCCCATGTGGCTCATTCCTCAGTTTAAATTGTTTTGCATTCGCAGAGCAATGTCTTTCGACAGAACCAGGGCTTGCCATCCCACCCGTCCCCCCATTCCTCCCCAATGCAATACTGGGATGCCTCCCTTCCATGCCACGGACACATCAAACGCCAGTAGCTGGGATCAAGGCAGCGGGCAGCAACCTCTGTGTTTCACAGCAACAGAGCATATGCTGGCCAGCAGAGAGAGGCCCACCAAAACACTCAGGAAGCATTTTGCCGCTGGTATTTGATCCAAGAGCCTCTCGCATGACCTCTGCCACCTCTGCCCCTTGACCTGGGAGCTGGGGCACTTGTCCTGCATCTCAAAGGAGAAGGAGAACAACACAAATGAGGCTAATCAGAGGCCAGCATACTGATGCGTTTATGCACCCCAGCCTCTCATTGTATGGATGGCACAGTTCAGCATACAGGTCTGTGACCAGAATGAGATGCATATGTGAGACGGCTGTCCAAAACAGACGGATGACTCTTCCTCCTTGGAACTTGCCTTGTTGTATTGTTGTCCCAGTTGCTTAGGAGAGTCTCCTCCAAGAGGCAGTGGCTTGCCAGGAAAGGGTTTGACTGCAGTCCCAGGCATCCTTCACCAAGGACGTTACAGGCTATTTATTTATTGTGTCAGAAGCAAATTAAGAATACAGTTATAATGTATTTAAAAAACCATAAAGTTAAAAACTTGTCATTATGCTAAATTTCCTTTGACCACTTGGAGTGCTTCTGGCGTCTCTGTAAGGAGGTCCTCCATTGTGCATGTGGCAGGGCTCAGGCTGCACTGTAGTAAGCAGTCTGTGGTTTGCTCTTCTCCGCACTTGCATGTCATGGACTGCACTTTGTAACCCCATTTCTTAAGGTTAGCTCTGCATTTCTTGGTGCCAGAGTGCACTTTTGGACACTCGCTTGCTGAGGTGTTCTTGCGAGTTTCTCTGTAGATCTTTAGAAGCTGTTTCTTGATTTAAGGCATTGGCATGCCGACTGATATCCAAACAGAGAATGGGTCAAAGATGTCACTGCCTTGGTCCTTTCATTACAGGCTGCTACTTCCCGATGGATGTCAGGTGGTGCAATACCGGCTAAACAGTGTAATTTCTCCAGCGGTGTTAGGTGCAGACATCCTGTGATAGTGTGGCATGTCTCATTAAGAGCCACATCCACTGTTTTAACGTGTTGAGATGTATTCTACACTGGGTATGCATATTCAGCAGCAGAGTGGCCAAGTGCAAAGGCAGATGTCTTCACTGTGTCTGGTTATGATCCCAAGGTTGTGCCAGTCAGCTTTCATATGATATTATTTTTAGCACCCACTTTTTGCTTGATAGCCAAGCAGTGCTTCTTGTTAATCAGAGCATGGTCCAGTGTGACTCCCAGGAGTTTGGTGTGTTGCAATGCTTCGGTGGGATTCCTTCCCAGGTAATTCTGAGCTCAAGAAGCTTGTCTGTTCTTAAGGTGAAAAGTACATATCTGCATTTTAGATGAATTGGGAATCAGCTGGTTTTTCCAATAATAGGCAGTAAGAGCACCTAAAGCTTCAGAGAGCTTCTGTTCAGGCTAGAGTTGCTGGTAGTTAGTCCACAGCATCCAGACTTGAAGGGCTGCAATGAATGACATTCAGTCATGCAACAATCAAGTAAAAGTGTTGCTTGAGGGCCCTTTGATACACATCATCTTGCCACTGCTGTGTAACACAGGTCTTATCCATAAGAAATATCTCACTGAGTTGCAATGTCAGCATAAAGTAGCAGTATACCTGTGGCTTTTTGAAACACACGTACTTTCATCTATACCTCCACTTGTGTGCTTATTATAGATCAGTGTGCAGATCCACCAAAAACGATCCTCAAGCATTATTTTCAAGAAAAATCACAGTGGCATTCAGAGATCTTTGTGCATCAGAAGCCAAGCAAATGTTAAGATTGCTGTCGGAAAGTATCTTGGCAGATCTCTTTTGATGCCAAAGCAACGAGGCAGGAAAACAATTACACTATGTAACACAATTTGAATTTTTTTCTGTTCCTGGTTTGAGAGTATTATTTCCTGTTTAACTGTGTGGCACTGACTTTGAAAGTGGTTGTTTTATTCCAGGAACTTTGATTTTGTGGCATTCAACTATGTTGAATGGGTTGAGACTCGACAATGAGAGATTCATTGGAAAACTGGAGCAAAATGTGCTGTTGCGGGATGATGACCCTTCCGCAGAAACAAAGTCTTTGTAGTTTAATAAACTTTCCCCATGTGTTTTATGATAGAACCAATTAGGAAATTACATTTATAACCCAGGAACAAAAACCATAGTGTTCCATAGTGTTATCGGTAGCTGTATCCAGGAAGAAAGGCGCATCGTGGTTGAGACTTGCCTCCGATTCCCCCCTTGCACCCCTTCCAGGCAAAGGCCATCTGCCCAGAAACAGAATGTACGGCACAAGTGTGCCGTCATCTCCTCCGTTGTTTGTTTCTGAGTTGCACCTGAAATCACACGGACGCCTTTGCACAGGCTCCATGGGGCGAGAGTGTCCTGGGCACGTTCCGGAGCAGTGAGGGGAGCATCCACATGTTTGCTTATTCTCTCCCATTTTTGTTTTCCTTTTTAAAAAAGAAACCACAGATGTAGAAGGGGCCCCCGCCTCACCATCTTGGCTTCCTTTCTCTTCATCACCACTTGCTACACCTGGCTCCTGGTTGAAATGGATTATCTAGATCCATCCCAGTCTGGCTTTAGGCCTGGCTATGGGACCAAGACAGCACTGGTCGCCTTGGTGGAGGATCTCCGGGGGGAACTGGAAAGAGGGAGTGTGTGCCTACTGGTTTTCTTGGACCTCTCAACAGCAGCTTGATTCAGACCTATGCGATCCAATGAGACGTTTTGGATGTAACAGTAAACTATAGGCTCAGTGTCACATGCATAAGATTGTGTTCATCTCTCCATTACTCCAGCTACAGAATGATATGGAACACTGCTTTGTATAGATTGCAATAAGCTATGATTTAATGTCACATTTGGGAGTCTATTAGATGATGTGGGTCAGAGTCAAGCTAGGAAGCCTTTGCTTCTGTTTTTCAATTTCACTATTCTTCCTTCTATGCCAAACTCAGGAGAATTCTGCTTAATTCAAACCATGATTAATGCAAGGATGATATGGTAATGCAAGATTCTGCTCACTAAAAGGAAACCAGAAGAATGTAAGTTTGGGTGTAACAAGAAACGTATTTAAAAACAGCAACACAGAAGCAAAATTCTTCATTTTCTCTTCATGGAGAAGTAGCAGTGGTAGTGTAAAAATGTCCAGCTTTTATAGAAAAGCAAACTAAAGTTTCATATTACCTGTGAACGTTGTTCACAGGTAATAGGAATTACCAATGAATCCCTAGGGCTGAAGGCTGCATTTCAACTGAACTAACCAAACCACCCTATAGTCCTTGCCTAAAGGAAACCACATGCAATTAATGGAGACTTAAAGGCATATACAGAGACTGTTGAATCAGCTTCTGAAGATCTGGAACATTTTACGCTGGCTAACATAGCCACTTATTACATCCTCAGAAAGTGTGATCATGATTTTTCTTAATATGTGGGACCTTGGTGTTAAAAGATCATGAGGCTTAAAAGTGTTTTGCTTATGCTGCAAATGGGATGGGATCCAGTTGGAGGGTAACAGGCTTTAGGGCACCTAATGTTTTAACAGAGGCAACATTGAGACAGGGGGGCTTTGCAATGGATAGCCACAGGGCTAGGTGCCCTACAACAAGGTTCTTCTTTCTTCTTCAGGTAAACAAGAGTTGTGTATTTACTCAAGCTCCACAACCATGATTCCTTTGCTGAAAAGACAGGAATGCAGGATGCTCAGGTTTAATCCTCAAAGATGTTCAGATACATACATATTCTTTTTAACAAGTATAGGCAAACCTTGGCCCTCCAGGTGTTTTGGGCTTCAACTCCTACAATTCCTAGCAGGAATTGTGGGAGTTGAAGTCCAAAACACCTGGAGGGCCGAAGTTTGCCCATGCCTGCTTTGTACCCTTCCCTTCCATAAAGTTTCATCACTGATTGAAAAAGATAACTGCAATAAGGTAAAGGTTTTTCCCTAACATTAATTCCAGTTGTGTCTGACTCTGGGGGTTGGTGCTCAACTCCATTTCTAAGCCAAAGAGTCGGCGTCGTCCGTAGACACCTCCAAGGTCATGTGGCCGGCATGACTGCATGGTGCGCCGTTACCTTCCCGCCAGAGCAGTCCTTAATGATCTACTCACATTTGCATGTTTTTGAACTGCTAGGTTGGCAGAAGATGGGGCTGACAGCAGGAGCTCACCCCACTCCCTGGATTTGAACCTGCGACCTTTCGGTTAGCAAGTTCAGCAGCTCAGAGGTTTAAACCACTGCACCACTGGGGGGGGGGGGGGGTCCGGTCCAACTTCAATAGATAACATTGAATATTGACCTCAATCATGTTAGCAGGGGTCTGATATCTCTTGCTCCGAAGGTCTGTTGTGTCTGTTCCATATCTCTCTTTTTGAAACTGACAGGGTTCGTCAGCAGCCAGGCATGGCCAGAAGGTCTCGCTGAACCTCAACAAGTCTGGGTTTGATCAACAAGGGCAACTACTTGGATGCTCCCTCGAGTTCCAGGAGGGAAGAAAGGGAGGATATAAATCTTGAGCTTCTTATTTTTTCAAAGGCTTAAGTGTGTTTTTAAAAAAACACACACCAGGGATCTCTAGAGCAGCAAGCAAAGGCTCGGTTCCCTTGGCACAGGCTGGCGATTCTCATCCGCACAAGTGTGAAGAAGGCATTCCACTTTGATCCTCCAAGCTTTCGTTCCACGGCCAAATGCCTGCTCGTCTCAAATGAGGCAGTTAGCAGAGTGCTTTCTTTCCACTGCTCCCTCCTGGGAGGAACCCCCTCCACAATCCCCCCATATCCCCTCAAATCCAACCCAAGGCCCCCTCCCACTCCTCTGCTGCCCTCGCACTGTCCTTCAGCAACATCCCTTGGAGAGCTCATTTGCTCATTGTTGCCGACAACTTCCACAGCCCGAGGGGAGGTTTTTTAAAACAAGTCTCTCTCTCTCTTTTAATTAATATAAAAACCATCAGTTTTGGTGACGTTTACTGTACAGAGGGATTAAAAACAGGAATGGTACGAGTGTTTGACAGCAGCTACTTTTTAGTGTTTTGATATCACATTCTTTTGAGTTCAACATTAATAAAATCGGGTACAAATTCAGTGGTGTGATTGGCAGACAATCGAAAGAAACTCGTCCCAAAGAACTTGCTACGATTAAGACGGAGTGAGACATTCAGACAGACATTGAAGTGAGACTGAAAATATTAAGTCAGAGAGCGGGGAACTGAAAAGTGTTTCTCGATGGCCGACAGCAGCATCCTCTGCTCTCCAATCCGACCAATGTGCATGGCCAACTCTTCCAACAAAGGACACCACCGCGTCGCATCAGATGCTGGAGAGACAACAGGGAAGATTTACAGCCCGCCAAGCAGGAGGGAGAAGAGAGGGTGCTGCTCCTCTTCAGAAAAACACAATACACATTCTATAGCTGTTTTGGAAAGGGGCTATTTTAAAACTAGGGTGGAAAGATGGCTGTCCTGCCTGCTTGCGAGATCACCTGTTCACTGCACATCCCCAGAATGCCAGCCTGTTGAGTCAGTGATTGTCTCCCACTCCATTTTGAGAAAGTGGGAACAGGTGGCCACGGCGGCCCAGGCATGCCCTGCAAATCTCGAAGCCTCCATGCTCCTGGCCTGGATTTGGCTCCGGCTTTGTTCCCGGTCCGAGGAGATGCCGCTAAAGGCTTTCCCCTGCCCTTGACCTGTCCCCGTCGCCCTCTTTGAGCGCCTGCCAGGGGCAGGGCAGGGCCCGGCCCACCCATCATACCAAGCCACCTCAGAGCGATCAAGAAGACACAGCCAGGCCTCTCTCGGGCACTCCAGAACAAAATGGGCAGTCAGCTGCACAGGGAGCGCCCGGCAGCATCATGCCACCCATTCCAACTCACAATCCACAATGCGCTGGCCCCTCACCTGAGCCAGGCGATTGTTGTGACAAGACACATTCATCAGGTCCAAGAGTAAGTGGAGGAAAAACCCAGGAGATGCTGGCAGCTGACTCAAAGTGCTCACCCCAATGCCACTCACACAAGCTGTATCACTCAAGACACTTTGGTCCTCTATCCACTTTCACGTCATTTTCCGTCAAATTCCTCTCTCTAAATTGACACAGACTGAGAGAAATTTCCCAACCAGGTTTGCAGACAGACATGCAACATAGAATTCCAACCAAGCCTGAAAATCCTATGTGATAAAAAACATTAACAGCAGCTCAGGCAACTCCAAAAGCCTTTACAATCAAGGTGAACAGAGAGCAAGAGTGCACAGAGGGGCACTTTCCCCCAAGAAGCTGCAACTAGGATCAGGGATATGGGATCCTAACATGGATGGACTCCAAAGGAAGATGCTCAGCTCAACACCATATAGACCATGGACAAACTTGGGCCCTCCCTCCAGGTGTTTTGGACTTCAACTCCCACCATTCCTCAGGCCCCTTCCTTTTCCGTTTCCCTTTCCGCTTAAGCAGCTGAGGGAGAAAAGGAAAGGGCCTGAGGCTGTTAGGAATTGTGGGAGTTACAGACCAAAACACCCGGAGGGAGGGCTGAAGTTGGCCCATGCCTGATATAGATTTATAACTGTACTGAGGCCATCTAATGTATAGGTTTGGTGGCCTAGTGTTTCTCATCGCAAGAGACTCATCCCTGCAACTGACATTAGGAGGCCTTTTCATACTGTGCCCATGTTGGGTGACAAAACGGATCCTTGAAAAGCAAAGGGTAACCAGAAATGAATTTCTAAGATGACTGGGATTCCTATGCTGCTTTGCCCCTCTATAGAAAGATCCATTGGGTAGCAGGGTAAGATCAGAGCCACAAAGCAAGCTGCTCAAGGCCGCTCAATAGTGCCAAGACATGCAAATATGTCTGACCAGAAGAGCATTGCATGCTGCGGGAGAGGCTGAGCTCAGGAATCTCTGTGGGCCTCAAGGCCATAAAAGAGCAGCATATCTCAATGTAATCGCCCTCTTCCTTGCCATGATCTCGTTTGAGATACGGGGCAGGCCAACTTTTTGACTCGGGGTCCCTGGCTCCAGAGCAGTAATTAACCAATCCCAGATGTGTCCACAAAACCCCCGCTCCCAACCACTGCCCACCCACAATGTCCTTCAAAATCTTGCTCTCGCTGTCCATTTAAGCCATGCACTTATTATAAGGAATGTCTGGCAAACTTTTGTTCGGCAAGAAAAGAAAATCCTCCTTCTTTTCACATATACAAATCTCAAAAAGCCACAAGAGCAACCCTGTTTTGCTTATACAATTCTCAAGATTGTTTGATCATTTCACCCTTTGACCAGTGTCAACTCCCTCCCTACTTCAATTAGCTTTTGCATTCAAGATTTTATGATTATATTTACAAGATTTCTCCCCCAAAAGCCTTCCTTAAAAAAAAAATCAGGAAAGGGGACATTGTAGGAGTACTTTTCAAAGTAGTGAGATAATTCCTTGATAAATAAGTGGAGAATTCCAAGTGGCCTGCTTCCAAAGGACCCCCAGCCAGCCATAGTCTTTCTTGGATCAAGGCAGGACTCCACCTGAGCTGAATTTGCCCAATCCCGGCCTCTGTTTCTTTCGCCCGCCTGTTTAAAAAGAGCCGAGTGTTGTTTGTAGCACTGGCAATTCATTCCAGCGCCCAAACGGTAAAGTTACAGCACAGAAGTCCCTTCTCCCACGACCTCCATCCTCAGAATGAGGTTGAGAAACAGTCATCCCCTCGAGGCAGCTATGCAGTCACCTCTTCGGAGCAGGGAAAGGCCTACCGCACACTGGTCAAGGTGGCTTGGGATGCAACATGCTCTGCCCCTGTGGGATCCTGTCAGGTGGTCCACACACCCTTGGACAACTGGGGAGGCAGAGCGACAGAGGAGCAGGTGACGTGCATGTCAACATCTGTACATTGGTGACCAGGTGCAGGGGTTGTGCGGCTGGAGGAGACGTGCCCCGGCACCAGCCCGCTAAGAGATCTTGCAGTTGTTCCGCGAGCAGTTCTGCGGGGGGCTCTGGGGTGGACGGATGGACTTGGAGCGCTTCAGGCTGTTGCCTTTGCTACTGCTCCCGCTGCCTCCGCTGGCTAAGGAGTATGACCGGCCGTGCATCATCACCGCATTCATGCCATTGGCCATGGAGAAGGACTTCAAGTGGCTTTTGATGGTGACCGGGAGGGGCAGCTTGTCTATAAGGTGGACAGGGGTGCAGGAGACAATGGCCCGGCAGCAGAGGTCTTGCAGACTGAACACTGGGCAGGAGAGAAAAAACACCCCATTAGCAAGGAGGTGGAACCACAACAGAAAGAAAAAGAACACCCCAGGAGACTTTGCCTCCAAGGATGGAATGGTTATGCAGCTTTATCCACTGATAAATAGCATGTGAAAGAAAATCCAGAATACTTAATTTTACTATTTTACATGTGGCACATATTTCTATTGAAGAGATGACATCTAATGGGAGGAGTACAGTTATGATATCAGGTTACGGCACACTGTCATGCCAATAATTCTGGGATCTGCTGGCAGTTCATATGGGGAAACGAGTCCCTTCGGGGAGAGGGAGTGGGATATAAACAAGACATTATTATTATTGTTATTATTAACGACAATCTAACTGGTCAGAAAAAAGTTGGTGATCTAAAGAGTTGCAGTTTTCGTCTGTATGGTCATGCTGGAATTGCAGGAGAATTTCATTCCATGTTTCCCATCAAACATGCTGAGTGCTGGATTCAGCTTATAAAGCCCTAAACGGTTCCAGCCCAGCTTACCTGTCCAAACGTATCTCCCTCTATGAACCAGCACGAAAGTTAAGATCATCTGGGGTGGCCCTGCTCTTGATCCTACCCCCTTCGCAAGCACGATTGGTGGGGAGGAGAGACAGGGCCTTTTTAGTGGTGGCCCCTCATCTATGGAATTCCCTCCTCAATGAAATCAGGTCAGCTACCTCCCTCCTGTCTTTCAGGAAGAAGCTTAAGATGTGGCTGTGGGACCAAGCATTCAACCAGTAAATACTGCAATAAGCATAATGGACTAATGGAATTGACAATTGGACAGGCCTTGGACTACGATCTGGATTACGTGATTTTAATTGTATTGTTTATTTTTATATTTATATGTATTGGCATTGAATCTCTGCCTTTTAGGGTAAGAAGGGCAGGCTACAAATATGTGAAATAAATAAGCCATGGGCATCAAAGCCAAGGATAGCATTTCATCCTTTGAAAATAGTCCATTTGGGAGTTCTCCGCATTTCACGATGAGGGAACTGAAGCAAGAGAATGAGTGACTGCCGAAGGAGTTTTTAGCGCTGGGAATGGACCTGCATCTTCTCCCCGGGAATTCCTCTGTATTAATCAGGTTTCTTGGCCATTGTCAATGTAATTAATGCCTCTCCGCAACTGGCGGGCAGTAAGGCTGGCTGGCTGGCTAAGTCATGTCTGCAGAAGACACACTGCATATCAATTCCTTTCCAGACAAAGCCCTGGAGACTGCAATTAAAATGGGAAGAGGGCTTCCCTCCCTAAAAATTCAATGAGAGGGACAGGCCTGGTCTAGAGGTGAGCAGACATGCCGGATGCCTCCAAACAGAGCGCATTCCAGTTTCAGAAATGTGCAAGCCCTGGCAACCTGAGGCAAATAGTCCTGAACTCTGACCCCTTCCCACAGCTGGACTGGGACCCTAGGAGCAAACTTGCCTCACGCCATGAGAAGCCCCGGTCTCGCACTTCTCTCCAAGCAAAGTCTAAAAAAACCCAAACATCTGCTTCACGAAGCCGGAGAACTACTCCGAGGTGGAGCATATTTGTTTTGACAAGGCCATGGGGTCCCGGGTGAGGAGAAGGAGGAGGAATACTCGGCTTCCCTACTTCATTTAAAAGCACTAGGCAGTTATTTTAGGTGGCACACAGTAATCCACCACTGGCTTGAAGTCTCTGCTGGTTTTTTGCAAATGGCAAATCCAGGGTGGTGTCTTTAAAAGGGAGGCAGCTGGAGAGGGACATGTCTGCTTCTTCTTACTCATTTAGTGCTTTTTTTTTCTTTTGGGGGAGTCTTCCTCTCCTCTCTTTCCTGCTTAGGGAGCCACGAAGCTATTGGAAAGGACTAATCCCTCACTTGAATACAGTGCCCAAAATCTATAATTCATAGAGGCCAAGAGACCTGTTTAAAAGTAAACCAGATCAAGACAGCTAGAATTGAAGGCTGGATTTTTCTTCTTCTTATATATCATCATCTCATCTAGCATTCTTCAATACCCATGGACCAGTAGAAAACTATTTCAGAGTGAAGATCAGAATTTTGTCTGCTCCAAGGTAGGGAATAAGAAAATGCGAACCACTACCACTGCATTTGGATGGAAATCGCTTTTTATTTTAACCTGAGCAAACTCACTGCTTCAAAGTCAAAGCAGATCTCTTCCAAAGACAGTTTGCTATGCCATCTTCTGGCAATAGAGGTTTACAGCATCGCACAAAGAGAGAGAGAGAGAGCAGCCAGTCTGCCAAGCGCCCTGATCTGGCTCAACATCACATCATCAGGTTGTTGTAATAATAATAATAATAATAATAATAATAATAATAATAACAACAATAATTTTATTTTTATACCCTGCCTCCATCTTCCAAGACAGGACTCAGGGCGCCTTACATGGGGCCATGCCCAGTTGACAGTTAAAACATAACATGTAGAAAATGCAATAATCAATATAAAAACAACATAAGCAATGTTATAACAACAATAAAAGGAGCAACCATCAATAGTATAATTCAGGTCTCATTTTAGGAGGACGGTCTGGTGCACAACAATTTAAAGGTAGGTCTAACGAGTAAAGTGCATAGGTGATAAAGCAGCAAATGGATAAGATAATTACAACTAGATAATTAAGAGTTTGCATAGGAAAGTGGTAAGGTGCAAGGACAAGACTTAGATCATAGTTATGGCCAGTTGTCCAGGGAATTGTCTAATCCAATGAGCCTCTGCAAACATCAAGTTTTAAGAAGAGACTGACAAATATGGCAGGGAATGGACTACACTGTAGGATTGAAGGCAGAGAACTGTTTTACTGTTCTTTTCCTTGTAAGTACTGTGTACAGCGATACAAAAATACATGAAAATGACGGTGGTGGCAGATGGCCCTTGTAGCCCCTTCCTATCTATCATTCTAGAACCCTGATATGGATAATGACAATGCTAATTATGTTATATAAGTATAAAAAACAAATGATCATTACGATGCCAAGCATGTAGATCAGAGCTAACTTTAGGAGAACTGCACCAAACAAATCAAAGCAATTCACAATTTATTTATTTACTATACTTATATCCCATCCTTCTCACCCTCGAAGGGAGACTCAAGGCAGTTTACAAACTATGGCAATAATTCAATGCCAGATTCAGACAATACCAGTAGCAGTAGCAGTAAATACAATATTATAGAACTGTAAAAACATATACATATCAATTATAAATAATCTTTCAGATTATTAAAAACATATCAAAGCTCTAGTACCAACTTAGCTTTATAAAAAGAATGTTTTGGTGAAAATGAAAGGGGACGGGAGTAATCTTTAGAACATTCTACTTTTTTTTACAGAGGAGAGTATTATTTGTATACTTGTCACTATTGAGCTAATTAATATTAAGGAGCAAATCATAAGTTAGTTAATTCCCACTCAGGGCAATTCACATATACTCTTGTGTTCAAAGAACAATGGCCAGATTGCTAGGCATCCTTGTCCTGAAATCCTAGAAAAAGGAAGGAATGTGTGGACCCACAATTTGTACTGGGAGGGCAGAACCAAAGGCACTGCTGCTCACTCACTCACCTCTGTTGGGCCTCCAGATCTTTTCCATGCCATGCCTCATAAGCACGATGCGAGACAGCTCAGTGAAGGACTCGATCACATTGAAGTTGCACAGGGGACTGACCTCGAAGAACGTCATGCAATTTTTCTCCGCGTAGGATCGGGCCTGCTCTGTCGGCACCTGTCTCTTAAAGGCCAGGTGAAGCCGGTTTCCAACCAAGATACGGGGCACACCAGGAGCATGCTTTGAACAAGAGAACATGACACATCTTTAAGATCAGTTTTATGGCTCTGCCACTAAAGATTTGAAGTGAATGTCAGAAGACCCTCCTACATTTCCAAAGCTGGAATCCTTATCCTTTCCTCAAGCAAAGATCTCACAAAGCTTTCAATACAAACATCTTTCTTCAGCAATTTATATTCCTGTCAGTGTTCAAACTCTCAAGTTCGTTATTCTGATGCCAGTTTATATGATGGCAATGTTTCTGCAAGATGAAAGGTTTGCTTCAAAGTTAACATTCTAGCTGGGATCCAAAGGACTTCTAATCACATCCTGACTTTAGTTGTGACAGATGGACATTGTCTGGGTTTTGGCATTCTTACCTCATCTATTTCTTTGATCCATCGGTCAATTCCGTCAAAGGACCAGCGGTTGGTGATGTCATATACCAGGAGGATTCCCTTTGTGGAACAAAACACTGAATGAAATGGCTTTCATGTTTAAAGCAAGAATAAATAAACAAAAGGAGATAGAGGTTGCCTATTTGCCAAAGTGTTGTGTTCAAGTGCTCCTGCTAAAGGGCAACGCAGCTGCACAACTCCTGTAGACTGCAGGCATGCATTATGCAAAAATTTTAATAATTTGGGACATGGAGTAAAGTTTACATACATTGAACCATCAGAAAGCGAAAGGGTCACTATCTCAAACACCCAATGAGAACAATTTTGGAGTATTTTAGAGTTTACAAATACTCAGCCGGTTCTCTTATGACTTAACTAGTGGCCAGCCTGCCAAAAAAAAAACAAAACAAAAAAACAAACACCCCCCCCCCCCCCCAAAAAAAAAACCCAATGGTCTTGACTGATTTTGAACATCATAATTCAGAAGGAATGTGTTATAGGGCATGCTATTTCACCTGAATATTTAGAAAAACATCTTGATGGTAAGAGCTGTTTGACACTGCGAGGCAGTGTATTCCCCTGTCAAACTGAACTCTTACTATTCAACCTCTGTTTAACAGCCACCTATCAGGAATGCCTTGATTGTGCATAGTAGAATAAGATTGGACTTGATGGCCCTTATGGTCTCTTCCAACTCTATGATTTTTTGATATTCAATAACTTCGGGAAAAACAACAGAGAACAAAATACAGTCAAGGTATCTATCTACATACATATACTTCAGTATCAATATACATAGCTCAAAACACATTTTCTATTGCTGTGATCTATGCAGGTGTTATTTGAAAACAAGAGGTTTGGCTCTGAATTCTGGTACTGGGTGTTAGAAATATAAAGGTCAGTTCAACAAGTGTTATTATTATTTTTTACTCACATTTGATTTACATCTATGATCTAGTTGCATTAAACTGGCCTTCACAGAAAAAAGAATGTAAGCCGAGAAGCTTATTATCTGCAAATCTGGACTAACATTGTCCATGAATGTTTCATAAAAAGAGGGAGCAGGAAAAAAAACCCAATGAGTTTTGTCTTTGAGTGACTGTCAGCAAGTGAGCACTGATAATTATTTTAGCGGGATCAGTAAAATATATCTAAGAATACATGGCCAGATTTCACTAAAAACAGATGCTTATACCATCCCCAATGTAAAAACACCCCTCTGTCTCCAAAAGCAGTTTTAAAAGGCTCCAGATTTGTAAAGGAAAGGCAGAGAGAAACTGTTTGTAGTTCCTTTTCATTTGATTTTTTCCCCTTTTGCTTTTCTCTTTGAAGTGAAAAGACATAGTGAAGTAGATTGGAATGGGAAATTGAGCTGAAAAACAGGTACAAGTTAATTTTCCCCACATTTTATTTCTGTGATGACTTTTAAAACTCCAAAGATTTGCTTTAAAAGCCGATCATGAAAGACAGACACCCACAGCTGTCTGTTATACCCAGTTTGTGCCACATTCTTTAGTCTTGCTGGATGGCTGGAAACCTTGCTCCTCTCTTTGGTTTCACAAAAGTGGGAGGTGAAGAGTCCTCAAAGACTGACCCAAAATACAATCAAAACCTCTTCCAGCCTTTCTGTAGACCTGCAAAGTTTAAGAAACTAACAAACTGCGATATCCAATGGCACAAATGCACTGGATTGGAGAGAAGTAACAGAAGCCAAGCAGGACTCACCTGAGCACCTCTAGAATACGATCGAAAAATGGTACAAAACCTCCCTTGGCCTGATGTATCCCTGGAAATAAAAACAAACACATGATGCAACTCTACTTCTTTATGGACACTTCATCAAGTGCTCCATATACAGTAAGTTACCATGCTCAACTGGTTGGCCAGTGTGTGGACAGAATGATGAACTAGGCAGGACATAAGCCTAGGTTCTTAAAGTTACGAGGCTTGTGCAGGGTGCATTCTCCTATCCAGTGCCTTAAAAGCCTCCTCTGGCTTCTCTCCTTTGTTTCTGTGCCAGATACTACATTTCTTCCATTCTAAGATAAACATCTAAAAATGGGGCACATTTTATAATCACAGGTGTATCACGTATTTTGTTGTTGTTGTTAGTACTGAAATTAAGGATGCATTTTACAATTGATTGCATCTTACAACTGAAGAAATACAGCATATTTAATGCATGTGTCTTGTGAACAAACATGATTGATTTGTCTTCCACAGAAAAAGGCACACACACATTTTACTTACAAATTATTAAGTAACAATAGGATTTATCTCACCTTCTTTCAAGGGGTGAGATCGTGGAAATGGAGCTACCCCTGGCTACCAGTCCTGAGGGCTATAAATTACTTGTAGTAGCAGAAAGCTTTGTATACCCTGGTGGTACCCTGTTGTTGTGTCTGCTTATGGGCTTCCCCTAGACAAGCTTGGGTAATGAGTTATCATGTGTTTTTATGTATTGACACAGGCTGGTGAACAGAGAATGCCTTATAGGACCTTGAGCCCAGGAACATGCAGAATGGAGATCAACTTGCTGGCCTCACCCACCTCTGTCATGTTACAGAAGAAAGGTTTTGGAAACAGTCTTTCTGTACCATCCAGCAGTACAGAAAGCTCTCTTCTCTTTACTTATGTATAGAGCTACTACAAAGCAATGGGTTCAAATTGCAGGAGAGGAGATTCCATCTGAACATGAGGAAATAGATCCTGACTATAAGAAGAGCTGTTCAACAGCGGAACTCTCTGCTGCTGAGTCCAGGAGAGGCACCTTCCCTGGAAGCTTTCAAACAAAGGCTGGATGGCCATCTGTTGGGGTTGCTTTGATTATGTTTTTTGTGCATGGCAGGGGGTTGGACTAGATGGCCCATGTGGTCCTTTCCAACTCTATTATTGTATGATTCTAAAGCAAGGCACCTGCTTCTGGCTGGAGAAGGCATGTTTGGGTCTCGCGCTCAATGGTGACTCCAGGCACCAACAGTGCCTCATGCAATTCTTAGAACCTTGTTTTGGAGTACAATGTGTTCTGTAGTAAACAGACAACAGGGTGCATTAAGGATACCAGCTGTTACAGAGTCTGTGTAGGTTTAAGTCATGTCTTTGAATCTATTTAAATTTTACAGCACACTAAGGGGCATCGCCAGACATCTGCGGAGTTATGCAAAGGGCTGTGCTGACCTAAGCAAGTGCCTACTGAAGAGCAAGCCCGGGTCAGGTTAGCCAGTGCACGTGGCAGAGCCTTGGGCCCCCGCTGCACTCAGTGATTGGGAGTGATCTATAACAAACAGCAGAAAGCCTCCCCCCCCCCCTTTCCCCTCTATCAGGTTTCTCGGAGAGATTGGATCTTCTGTGGAATGCAGCCAAAGGGAACTGTAAGTTTCAAAACAGCTCCAAGACACAACACTGTTCTTATTACTGTCAATCCACAGGGACACATTTTAGCAAATGATTTGCTTAGATAACCATTGTGTTGTCTACAGAATGTTTTATTTACAATCAACAGTATAACACACAAATCTTTCTGACTTGGAACCCCTGCCTGCAGTAGTGTTATCTGGGAACCACAGAAGAGGATAAGGAAATAAGACAAATTCCTTGTCCAACTTTTCCTTGCTTTTCCTCACACATCTGCTTAATTAAAATGTAAAATAGTGATCAAAGTCTTGTAACCAGTAAACGTATACATTATGCTTTAGGAGGTTTTGTTTTGATCTTAATTCATTATTAATGATAGTCTAGATGAGGACAAGCATTGTATTGTACGACTTTATATTTTTGTTTACAGTATTTATATACCGCCTTTCTCAGCCCGAAGCGACTCAAGGCGGTTTACAGTCAGCACAATTCAATGCCCCAGCAGACATAAAATACAATTAAAAACATTTAGCATATAATATAAAAACCATACAAACCCGATAAAATCATACATCCTCAGCATCTCCTTACTAAAATCATTTTCCAATTCGCATTGTCCAGTTGTTCCATAGATCTATATTTGCCTGTTACACTGCATTTGCAAATGCTTGCTCGAAAAGCCAAATTTTAACTTTTTTACAAAATGTTAGGAGGGAGGGGGCCGATTTAATATCCTTAGGAAGGGTGTTTCACAGCTGAGGGGCCACCACTGAGAAGGCCCTGTCTTTCACCCCTGCCAGATGCACCTGCGAAGGAGGTAGGACTGAAAGCAGGGCCTCCCCAGTCTATCTTAAGAGTCCTAGATGGTTCATAGGGATAGATACATTCAGACAGGTAAGCTGGGCCGGAACTGTTTAGGGCTTTATAGGCTAAAGCCAGCACTTTGAATTGTGCCCGTTAAACATTGGAAAAATGAGAAAATACCGCCAAAAGAACAATGGATTGAGAAAGTAGTGGAGATAAAAGATATGGACAAACTTTTCTCTTAAAGAAATGTACAGGAACATATATAAAACAAACAGAATGGAAACCCTTTGAAGAATATCTCAAAGAAGAATTGAAAAAAGACTGAGATAGAAATCAAAATCAAGGGACATAAATAAAGAAAGATATTATTCTCTAGAAAAAGAGAGAAAGACAATATATATACACAAAACTACACATGAATTAATATTTAAAAATATGAAATAAGTGAACTGCCACGAACAAGAATGGAAGTCAAACTCACCCCCCCCCCTTTTTTCTTTTTTTTCTTTCCTCCTCTTTTTTTCTTTTTTCTCTAATCCCCTTATTTTCACCCACTTTCTATGTAAAAACCTATGCACAATAAAAAATAATTTGAAAAAAAGAATTGTGCCTGGGAGCAAACTGGCAGCCACTGAAGCTGGCGAAACAGAGGAGTTGTGTGCTCCCTGAGCACTGTTCCCATTAGCAACCTGGCTGCCGCCCGCTGGACCATTTGAAACTTCCGAACAGTCTTCAAAGGCAACCCCATGTAGAGTGTGTTGCAGTAGTCTATACGGGATGTTACCAGTGCATGGACTACTGTGGCCAGATCAGACTTCTCAAGATATGGGTGCAGCTGGCGCACAAGTTTTAACTGTGCAAATGCTCCCCTGGTCACCGCCGAGACCTGGGGTTCCAGGCTCAGCGATTAATCCAGGATCACACCCAGGTTACACTCCCCCTGAAGACACAGGCTTGCAGCTTGGGAGTTCTCCTGGACTCATTGCTGAGCTTGGAACCCCAGTTCTCGGCGGTGGCCAGAGAAGCATTCACGCAATTAAAACCTGTGTGCCAGCTGCGACTGTACCTTGGGAAGTCTGACTTGGCCCCAGTAGTCCATGCTCTGGTTACATCCTGTATAGACTATTGCAACGTCCTCTACGTGGGGTTACCTTTGAAGACTGTTCAGAAGCTTCAAATGGTCCAACGGGCAGTAGCCACATTGCTCACTGGAGCAGCGTTCAAGAAGCACACAACTCCCTTGCTATGCCAGCTCCATTGGCTGCCGGTTTGCTACCGAGCACAATTCAAAGTGATGGATTTAGCCTATAAAACCCCTAAACAATTCTGGTCCAGCTTACTTGTCCAAATATTTGGACCATCAAGGAGTTAAAGATAATCTGGGACGGCCCTGCTCTCGGTCCCACCTTCTTTGCAGGTGTGACTGGCAGGGACGAGAGACAGGGCCTTCTCAGTGGTGGCCCCTCGGCTGTGGAACTCCCTCCCCAAGGATATTACACCAAACCCCTCCCTCCTGACCTTCAGGAGAAAAGTGAAAACATGGCTTTTTGAGCAAGCCTTTAGGAACCTAGTGCAATGGATAAACATGGTACTATGTGAAATCAAATACTGGAATGGCTTAGACTATGTTTTTGGACGATGAAGCTAACAGTGAAGGCAGTGTTTTTAAAGGTTTTAATGTATGTATTTTATAATTCTGTTTTAAATGTTTATTGTAATTTTTACATTGTTTTAATTGCATCGAATAGCTGCCTATGTTGTAAAGCCACCTTGAGTCACCTTCGGGTTCGAGAAAGGTGGAGTAGAAATATCGTAAACAAATAAATAATGACAACAACAAAGGCAAGGCAACTAGATAACTTCTCTAGACAGTTCATAGAAGGTGGGACAACTAGGAAACCCCCTCATCTACATA
The DNA here is from genome assembly GCF_037176765.1 of Anolis sagrei. NCBI lineage: Eukaryota > Metazoa > Chordata > Lepidosauria > Squamata > Anolidae > Anolis > Anolis sagrei. Next base: position 27,681,874 of record NC_090034.1, on the reverse strand, counting down.
GTATACAGTATACACTCATGATAATGATGATGTACCCTGCTTAGGATAGAAAAACAGTTCAGGAAGGAGGTAGGATTGCATTTCTTTTTCCAGTTTGGACAAGGAAGGGGTCATGGAATGGGGATGTTTGTCACCTTTGGCTTTACACTGGCTCCCTAATAGAGCCAGGTTATTTTCCTTGCCCCCCCCCCTTTCCTGGCCATTCTCATTCAATTCCTCATTTATATTCTTTCCCCTATTTGTACTTGTATAGACCTAGATATTTGAAGATCAGGAATGCAGTTTACCCAATCCCTCATTGTAAGTCCTCAATAAACAAATCCTCTCCTTTTCTTTAGCCCTGCTTAAGTGTGTTTCATCTGTGCATTTGTGAAAAGGAGGAAATTATTTGTCTGTTACTATAATTTTGACTCTCGACTTATCCATAGGCTAAAGAAAAGTCCCTCTTTCGGGTCCCAAACATGCCCTTGACTTATACATGAAGTTGATTTGTACATGAGTATATACAAGAATATTACAAGAAATATATATTTGGGAACATCTCCCCAAAACAAAGTTGATGCCTCTTATCTAATAGACCTATCATGTGAGAAATGCAAACTTACCACAGCTCCAGTTTGACCCTTCTGCCATCTAACAGGATAGTTGTGGTCTTATAGTCAATTCCTGTAATGAAAACAATAGGGCTGTAATCACACAAAAGAAAACAAAAGGGAATCATTACAATTTCGGAATGTAAATCCTGCATTTTTGTTTTATTTATTATGGAGTATTAAAGCACAAGCCTTTGCTCACAGGAGTATCCAATCTAAAATTCAATGAACATGGAAACCAAAATGAAGAAGGGTAAACAGGAAAAAATGAATGAACTCTTAGTCTTAGTCTCATTCCTAATCATTAGTCGATTCACAATAAAAGCATTTCTGTGTAATTCTGCATGAGGTATAACAATAGCTATCAATGTAACTATAAAAACAAGAAATCTAAAAGTGAAACAAGTAGACAAACAGCAGCAACTACGTTGTTGCAACCCACGTGCAAGTAATAGGGTGTGAATGGCAAAGAGTTCCCCTGTAAACCTGATACAGTCCTTCTGAATATACAATTACAGTATCACATTTAATAGAAATGTTTGGGTTTATGTCACATGTTTTAGTAATGTGGTATTAGAATATAGTTACAGTGTACAGAATTCTGTCCTCACTTTCAATATGGTGCATTTTCCGATGCTCTTCCATTCTGGACAAGTTCTATTTGAACATTTCTAAGGCCTCTCTTTCTCTTTGCAAATCCTCTGCAGATGAATCTCAGCTGAACCTGATCTGGGCAAACCTCAATGAAAGCATAAATCTGACTGGGTCCTGTACCTGCACACAAGAGCTTTACATAACATAGTTTTGGTATGCATCACTCAGAAACGCAAGCAATCCTATTGCCTGCTCGAGCCATAATAAAGGCACAATCCAATTCGCAAAAGCAGCTTGTGCCATCTAATAGTGAAGGGCTATTTAAACGACAAACGACAGTCCTATTGACATATTAACTGTGCATCGGTGAACTAGCTACGCTTTCAGAACTTGAGTTTTGCTAACAGCAAGGATACCAAGATATGTCTTACATATCGTGTTATTCCAATAGAAGTGTATTTTCCCCACAACACATCTGTGTCAACAAACTGAATTGCAAGGGGGAAAAAAGTATTGTCCAATCAAAACCCAATGCTGGCATGAGAGTCACAATCCCATAAGCACTTCAACCAACATTAAGTTAAGCACTGCATGTAGCAATGACTCCTGGCAATTCTGCATAATTTAAAACAATGCAACCTTACAGATTACGTTGGACTGCTACTTGTGCCATCACTCTACTTGAGCTGTGTCAGCTCAAGGTACTAGGAGATGCCATCATTTCAGATGTGTTTGAACGAGCAACACACTTCTGACCGGCTGCACTCTGCAAAATTAATTCAGTCCTAAAAACTGAAAAATTACCCTTTATCCAGACCCCCTTGCCCTCAATCTTATTATTAGTCCCAGTTAAAGAGTACCCACTGAGTCAACTGAGCTTGTCGGAATTTTATTTAATGCATTCTATTGATTCAATCCAAAGCTCAACAAAAGATTCACAACAGCAAAGAGAGACACCTTCACAGTAGAATTTTCCTGTCTGAATTAGGCATTCAACTCCATTTACATTTTTGAATGCTGTCTTGGTCCCCTTTCTGCTCTCTTTCCATCCACAGACAAAGATAAATAGGACTTCAAGTGCTAAACTGGTTGTTGTCGTGTAGCAGGTGTTCTGGCTCATAATATTAAATAGATTGTAGGCCTGGGCAATGCATGGTTCTAAATGGTTCTAAAGTACTTACAAAACTAAAGTTCTGGTGGTGAAAATTTCAAAACTCTAACAAGACTCTCAACATTTCATTGTCAATGGCAGTTCCTAATTGGTTCTGTCATAAAAATCGCCAATAATGAAATAATAATTAAATTTTGAATTTTTTGTTAGAGTTCTGAAATTTTCACCATCAGAACTTTAGTTTTGTAAGTACTTTAGAACCATTTAGAACCATGCATTGCCCAGGCCTTTTAACTGTTCTAAATTCATGTTTTTATAGTGGGTTATTGTTTAACAGCACTTCATGCAGTCATGCTGGCCACATGACCTTGGAAGTGTCTACGGACAATGTCAGCTCTTCGGTTTAGAAATGGAGATGAGCACCAACCCCCAGAGTTGGACACGACTGGAGGAAAACCTGACATTATTGTTTAATACTTGTTAATTTTGCTGTGCCACAGGTTGGTCTTGCTATTTTTTTTAACTAACGGTATAAGCTGCCTTGGGTTGCGTATGAAAGAAGTGGGATATATAGGAATTAAACACTCGCTCTGTTAGAGATTTTCCCGGAGCTCTGCACCATGCAAAGCATGTGTTCTAGCACAGTTATGGCCTTCCAGGTATATGAGTTTTAATCTAGCCATACCTTGTGAGAAGCCGGTTATGTTTAGCATGGAGAAGAGACATTTATGATAGCCACATTAAAATATTTGGAAAGATGTCATATTCAAGATGAAGCAGGCTCGTTTTCCACTGCTTCATATGGAGCAGTGGATTCAAACTACAGGAAAAGATATTGCACCTAAACCAGTGTATAATAAAAAAGAAGAAGGCAAATTAGGATTTTCAGCTGATAGACTGATATGCCTGGATATCTCTTTGAACTGTTAGGAACAACCAATGCACAAAAAAACAGCAGAGTTTCAGAAGTGTCATTTCAGTTGCCCAAAAATACATCTGCTCTCCCTTAAAACATCTTGGTCTCCCATTCAGATAGGTTTCTCCATCTCCTATGGCTGCTCTGCATTCTTTCACTCACAAACCCTTTAAACTTGTATGAAGTGTTGCAATTTTAATTTCAGGATTGCATATTGCCACTGTAATCCTATTACAAAAGGGGACCACAACAATACATCTTTTCATTATAGAATCATAGAATCATATAGTTGGAAGAGACCTCGTGGGCCATCCAGTCCAACCCCTGCCAAGAAGTAGGAAAATTGCATTCAAAACATCTCCAAGGTAATAAGAGTTCACTTCTGAAAGTATCGGACTTGTTCAGGCAAGTCCATTGGGCAGAACAGAGCAGAAGTGTCCAAAGGTTTGTTCTATTCATAGAGCAGACGCGACCTTCAAGGCTCAACACTGTGCCGCTAGGTGGCACCACGACCTAAAGGCTTTTGGAAGAGTCCTTTGCACAGCTCCTTAACTGCCTGCCCGCATCAGTGGGAACTGCTGATATTTTCCTCAACAGACTGCATACATTAAAAGAACAGGCATGTTAAACACCCATATATACTATTCGATCAGTCTTTTTCTCTCCATTTTTTCTGATTTGATCTTAGTCCTATCTTTATTTTTACTCTGCTGGCTTTGTAATGAGGTGCTGCTGTGTGCTTTCATTGTTTCCAACTTACAGGAACCCTAAAACAAGGTTTTATTGACAATATTGGGGGGGGGGGGGAATAATCATTATACATATGTATACACAGTGAATAAAAGTGAAAATATGTATGTGTGTGTGTGTCTGGGCTATCCACTTACACACACAAGCTCCTGCCTCCACAAACAGCTATAGCTCCCTCTACTTAGGAGACACCAAATGTCCCTCCAATGACACTGAGTGCCGTAAACATGTCCAAGAACCCTGCCAATGTCCTCCACAAACATACTGCCCACCACCCAAGTGAAGGCTTTCATTCTGAGTCAATTTCATCCTAGATTTTATGTTTTTCCTCCATCACAGACATCCCACTGTTTCTTACTCTCTCCATTGGTGTGGAATTTACATGACCCCACCCACTGCCTATCCCTTAACCCTTTCCTGTTATTTTCTTTGGCACACAGCAAACAGAGGAATCGATCAGCAACTGAACATACTACAGAGGGTTGGGGATCACCATGATTTATACGAGTTGTAGGTACTGGGATGTATAGTTCACTTGCAATCTAAGAGCACTCTGAACGTCACCAAAGATGTAATTGGGCCACACTTGGCATGAAGACCCCCCATGACCACCAAAAAATACTGGAGGTCTTTGGGGGGAATTCACCTTGATTTGGGGGAGTTGAAGTTCATCTACATCAAGAGAGTACTGTGAACCCAAACACTGATGGATCTGGACCAAACTTGGCACACAAACCTGATATGCTGAAATTTGATTACTGGGAGAGTTTTGGGGGTGAACTACAACTTCTTTTTGGGAGTTGTAGTTCACCCACAACCAGAAACACTGTGACCTCCACCGATGATGGACCTGGGCCAAACTTGGCACACAGAATCCGCATTACTAACTCAACCTACTGGAATGGTTTGAGGGGACTGACTCACCATAGCGGGAGTTGTAGTTTACCTTGCAGTCAGAGAGCACACTGAATCCCAGCAATGATGCATCTAGAGCAAACATGCCCAACATAACAAACTTTAAGTACTGATGGAGCTTTTCGGGATTAAACTGACGTGATGTGAGTTGCAGTTCACCCACAACCTTATGTATTTTGGACAATTAAAAATGACTTTTTCAAATAACCCAGGCAACACCGGATGCCCAAGCTAGTTCCTTAATAAAGGAAGGAAATGAAGTAAAAGGAGAAAAAAATCAACTTTAACATTTTTTTCTGACAAGAGTACCAAGTTGTCCTTCTGGATCTACATTAGTTTCTTTAATCTTCTTCTATTGTCCCTTCTTCTTTTTTCCTCTCTTTCAAATTTGCAGAGTAAATATTCCTTCTCCTTATTTTAGCAATTAACTTATTCAAACTCTGTTTCTTTTACTCTTAATGGCAGTCAACTATATACATGTCTTAAAGTTAATTTCATTTGTTAATATATTAGTAATGCACATGTAAATATTTATTATAATTATCTATCATTCATATAGGATATAAACATAGTAAATCTTTTATAAGCATATATATCTACAGTATCAAGCTTCTAGAAGTTGTACACTTTTCTATTTTAATTCAAAATATTAACTCAACAATTTTCTTCTAAAAAAACCAAAAACTCCACCCCTCTATGTCTCTGATGATACAACAGACTTATGTATAGAACTAATTAACTAACATGTGAATTGCGGAGACAATTCACATATTATATCCTCTTATGGTACTTCTTTTCACCCTTTTGAAAACAAAATAAAACATATTTATTTAAAAAGAGAGAGAGATTTGTTCAGAGGGGATTTGCCATCCTCTGAAACCGAGAAATAATGGCAGGTCCAAGGTTATCCACAGAGTTTTCATGGAAAAGAAGGAATTTGTACCTTGGTCTCCAGTGTTATAGTCCAGTACTGAAACCATTATAACACACTGGCTCCCTTCCTTGAGAGACTCTATACTAATGACTTAGTAACATGAACAAAGATAGACACTTCCGACTGCACCAGATGTTATGCAACTCCATGTTATATATTTGCACTGGGAAATTTTACTGTATTGGACTATAACATTACAAACTGAATGTTGAAAAAATCAAGTTTACACATTCAGTTATCTGGATGTGCTCACTGTCAGCCAGCAACAAACAAGTCACATTAGACCTCAATGCTGAAGAGCAGACCTACACAATATGGTCCTTCAAGAGAAACACAAGGTATCAGCCACTAAGCATGGCTACCAGAGGCTTGAATATTTTGCAGTCCCCAACAGGAAAAAGGGGAAACATATCAAGTCCAAAATGGGCCATTCTAAATAACTGGCCTGCTGTATTCAGCTTAATGGATCACAAACCACACAGGTCTTGGACCAAGATTTGTATGAAGAATCACCACTGTCACCTAAAGAAACTCTCTTACCTTTGCTTTTTCACAGAAACAAAGCTAAAGAATCAGAAAAATAAATAAAGGTTGTCCCTTAGGAATCCACTAAAGTTTTTGCTTGCCAGATGCTCTGTTGTGGCAACTGCATTACTACAGGAGAAAAAAGGAAGGAAGATAAAGCTTTGCATTCAACAGCAAGGATGTCATCTATACCCGCTTGGAATGGATTCACTAGTAAACCAGGAGAACGGGTCTGGGCAGTTTTGAGCTTGGAATGCATTCCAACTCTCTTCTCTAGTCACGCTAAAATTAAAAGTGTCGTTTTTCTAAAAGCATGAGCTTCTTTGAAGCCCTTTGTGCTCACTGTTGTTTACCAACATGCATCAACATGCATCTGAAATAAAGCAAAAACTGATGGGCTATGTAATACCCTGTAGCCTTAGAGGTTATGATGCTGTAAAAAAACCACAACCATCTCTATTCTTGGCAATCCTATTTATTTATTTGTGGTAGTTGTATACCGCCTTTCTCAGCCCCAATGGGGACTCAGGGCGGTTCACAGTGTTGGCAACAATTCAATGCCATCAATAAAAAAACGGTATAGAATATCAAAATTGACCCTCCCCTGACAAAACATTAAACATTATTAAACACATTACATAAAATAACATCACATATCACACAAAGACATAGCTATTGTCCATAAACAGTCCTGGGTCAGTCTTCCAGATGGGTACAGATGAACAAACAACAAAGAAGTACCTGAAGACAATGCCATTGGCTCTCTGTATCTGCAGGTTCTGCACCCACAGATTCTACTAATCCGAACTGAAAAATCCTCATGCACACAGAGCATTACACTGATATGTATGCTTAACTTCCCATAAATTCCTGCCATCTTTCTGGCACTTGTTTGTCTTGACTATAATGACACTAAAATCCACAAAATGATAATTACTTGCTTTTACAGTCCATTTATGGTGCATTTTGACCAATTCAAGATCAATTATCTCCCAAAACCAACACACATGGTAGAAAAAGCGATGTGATTACTTATTGTATTTTAGCCTTCCTGAAGTTGAAGTGGATCTAATGTACAGCAATCATCCCTTGCTCTGAAATGTGCCTCTTTCAGTTGTCACTGAAATCCACTTTTGTTTCCTCAATTTGCAGGCCTAGTTATCTCCGGCACAATCTACAATATTTTTTCTTATTACATGCCTTTCTTGCAAATGGCACAGATTTTGTTTTTGAGAGACTGTCGTAATTTATGCAGTATTTTCTAAAAGCAAGCACCTTTAGAAAAACAGATGCTAATCTGACTAACTGACTTCACACAACCCACTATTTTTATTCTACCACTAGTAACCACAAAGCTGTTAAGTAAATTGTGAATAAGTAGATGAATTTTGAAACAGATAAGACACAGTTTAGGACAGACAATTTCACCAAGTTAGTAAGGAGCGACACATTTTCCTATTTGGGATTTAACAAGCCCACTAACCTGCTAGTCTAAGTAAGAGGTATGGATTTAGCTTTACCAAAACTATCATACTGGATGCGGAAAGAAAGGGGAAAGAGACAGGAGGAAAGTATACAACGAGATCACTATTTCCTCACCAATTTCCCACTCTGAAGCTATATTTCAGATGGTCATTTCAATGCAATTTCCTACATGACAGCATTTATTCTGCACGGAAATGGATGCTACAACATACAGGCTATAAGAGGATGTTTATTCCCTACAGACTTTGAAGCAGGATTTTCGTGGCACAACAGGAAGCTGCTGCTGCAGGAAATTGGACACACAGATTTACTACTTTATTGAGAGATATGGTTTAATGAAACTTCAAGGTTTCTAATTACAGCAGTCCCCAAGACAGTTTAGTAATTCTCTTTATAGTTAATTTTTCCTTCATGAGGTGCCATGAATTATGGAATGGAAGCCAACGAGGAAGGAAGGAAGTCTGTCTGCCATCCCCATTATTCACGTGCTCATTTTACCCTAATAGTAATGGTATATTCACACCTGTTAAAATTTGGGAACAATGAATATACACAATGGGCGATATTTGACAAGTAAGAAAAGATATTGTCAGTGTCTGATCAGATGTTCCAATATTCATTACAAGGCACATATTTGTTACAACAGAAACTAGAACAAAGAAAAATATGACAGCTGCACTCTAGAAGGCTATAGAGCAGTGGTTCTCAACATGTGGGTCCCCAGGTGTTTTGGCCTAAAACTCCCAGAAATCCCAGCCAGTTTACCCGCTGCTTTTCAGAAGCAGCACAAGGGAGAACTGGCAAGGTCTCCTCAAAATGAAGAAGTTTGACTATCTCAAGTAAAATTCCAGAGGAATGGAGTCTCTTGTTCCTAAATATGGTGGGTTCATCTATTATCTTCTTCTATAAAATAGAGAAGAAAGATGTTCTCAAGCCCCTTATACACTGCCATACAAAGTCCAGATTATCTGCTTTGAACCAGATTATATGGCAGTGTTGTTGTTGTTCATTCGTTCAGTTGCTTCCAACTCTTCGTGACCTCATGGACCAGCCACGCCAGAGCTCCCCGTCGGCCGACACCACCCACAGCTCCTTCAGAGTTAAGCCACTCACTTCAAGGATACCATCCATCCATCTTGCCCTTTGTCGCTCCCTCTTCCTTTTTTCTTCCACTTTCCCCAGCATCATTGTCTTCTCTAAGCTTTCCTGTCTTCTCATGATGTGGTCAAAGTACTTCATCTTGGCCTCTAATATTCTTCCTTCCAATGAGCAGTCGGGCTTTATTTCCTGAAGTATGGACTGGTTGGATCTTCTTGCGGTCCAGGCACTCTCAGAATTTTTCTCCAACACCACTGTTCAAAAGCATCTATCTTCCTTCGCTCAGCCTTCCCTATGGTCCAGCTCTCCCATCCGTAGGTTACTACGGGGAATACTATTGCTTTAACTATGCGGATCTTCGTTGCCAGTGTGATGTCTCTACTCTTCACTATTTTATCGAGATTGGTCATTGCTCTCCTCCCAAGAAGTAAGTGTCTTCTGATTTCCTGGCTGCGTATGGCAGTGTTGTTGTTAATTCGTTCAGGTGTTTCCGACTCTTCGTGACCTCATGGACCCGCCCAGTATGGCAGTGTAGACTCATATAATGCAGTTCAAAGCAGATAATGTGGATTATCAGATTTGATAATCTGGATTATACGACAGTGTAGAAGGGGCCTCACTTTGCCTGTTCCAGTGCTCCTGTGTCCCGGTTTGGTGGAGGGGAGGTGGGTATAAACAGTAAAAATAAATCATAAGGGGCAAAGGGAGAAGAGCAAATCACAGGCCACTTACTACAATGCGGTCTGAGCCCTGCCACATGCACAGTGGAGGACCTTCTCACAGCCACAACTGAGGCCCTTGAAGTGGTCAGCTTGTGGTCAAAGGAAATTTAGTATAATGCCAAGCTTTAAACTTTGTTTGTGGTTTTCCTATTATAACTGTATCCTCAATTCACTTCTGATACGCTAAATAAATAACTATAGGGGCAAAGGGGGTATTAGAGGACAGATGTGGGCTGCTTTGGGAATACATGGGCAATTCCAACATAATACGGAGCATAATACGAATCTCCCAATTCTTCTTTGTCACTGAGAAGAATAGTTGGGAAATAACCAAAATACTTTCGCTGCACCATCCAGCTGCTGGGCACATCCTGAGAATTCTTCATAAAGATTGCAGCTGCTTGGAAATGTTTCAGCCTTCCAGCTGTAAAACTAAAAGACAAGTGACTCAAGTTCTTTAATTTCCCCCCTAATACCAGATGGTTGGAGAAGAAGGGGTTAAACAGCCTCATCTGCACTGCTCTCTTACATAATTCTCCCCAAAGGCTCCTTCATCACCTTCCACTGCTTGCATGCCACACAGGCATTCAGCCCCATTTGGGGCTCACAACTGCTTAGGGCAATGTGCAGCATCCAGAGGACTATATTTCAGGCACAAAAGCCATTTAATACTTTCTCCCTCACCCTAGGTCATACACAGAATGCTGGTGGCCCGGCTTTTCTTTCTAGAAGCTCTATGCTGCCAGAGAAAGATCTAACATCCCCTCCAATAACAAATCCTCTTCAATGCCCCGAATCTCTGGGAAGAACCACCTTAGCGCATATGCCTGTAGCTCAGAGAAGCCTAAGTCTCCATATGTGCCCCTGTGCTCTTTGGGGTTTCAAACTGAGGATGCAGATGATAACATAATTCTGAATGAGAAAGATATATTATTATTATTTATTAAACTTTATTTGTACCCCGCTAGCATCTCCCGAAGGACTCGATGCGGCTTACAAAGGCCAAGGCCTCAATACACAACATAACAATACACTTAAAGCAAATTAAAAACAATTAAAGCAGTATTAAAACAACAAAAACCACAAGCAATAAACAATACATCAAACAAGATAAAACTGGGCCGGGCCAGAGTAAAGGGTACAGGATTAAAAAGTGCTGATGTGACAGGTGATATGTAAGGATTATAGGGCAAGTGCAGTGTGCAGTGTGCGGCAGTCTTAATTCTAATAAAGTGCATTTGGGACTTGGTATTGGAGATTTCCTAATCGGGAAAGGCACATCAGAACAGCCAGGTCTTCAAGTTCTTTCTGAAGACTGCCAATGTAGGGGCCTGTCTAAGATCTTTGGGGAGAGTGTTCCAGAGACGGGGGGCCACCACAGAAAAGGCCCTGTCTCATGTCCCCACCAAACGTGCTTGCGATGCCGGTGGGATCACGAGCAGGGCCTCTCCAGATGAACGTAGTGAGCGTGTGGGTTCATAGACGGAGATGCGGTCACGCAGGTAGGCTGGTCCCAAACCGTTCAGGGCTTTGTAGGTAAGCACCTGCACCTTAAATTGGGCTCGGAAGATAAATGGCAGCCAGTGGAGCTCCTTGAACAGGAGGGTTGACCTCTCTCTGTAGGGAGCACCAGTTAACATCCTGGCCGCTGCTCGTTGGACAAGTTGGAATTTCCGAGCCGTTTTCAAGGGCAGCCCCACGTAGAGCGCATTACAGTAATCCAACCTAGAGGTGACCAAGGCATGGACCACTCCGGCCAGATCAGCCTTCGCGAGGTACGGTCGCAGTTGGCGCACGAGTCTTAGTTGTGCGAAAGCCCTCCCAGACACCGCCGACGCCTGAGCCTCAAGCGTGAGCGATGAATCCAAGAGGACTCCCAGACTGTGGACCTGTGGTTTCAGGGGGAGTGTAACCCCATCCAACACAGGTTGCCACCCTATACCCCGGTCAGGTTTACAATCGACCAGGAGGACCTCTGTCTTGTCGGGATTGATCTTCAGCTTGTTCCTCCTCATCCAGATAGACACAGCAGCCAGGCACTCGTCCAGCACCCGAGAGGCCTCCTTGGAATTGGGTGGAAATGAGTAGTAGAGTTGTGTGTCATCTGCGTAGAGATGGCACCTAACTCCAAAACTCCGGATGACCTCTCCCAGCGGTTTCATGTAGATGTTAAAAAGCATGGGAGACAGAATGGAGCCTTGCGGGACCCCACAGGTCAAGGGCCAGGGGTCTGAGCAGGCGTCTCCCAGCTATTGATGTTGGGGAACTAGGGGACAAGGCACTCTTAGGACCCTTCCACACAGCCATATAACCCAGAATATCAAGGCAGAAAATCCCACAATATCTGCTTTCAACTGGGTTGCTTTGCTTTAGGCGATTCCTCGTAGCTCAAGGATGATGGTCCTCCAAGCGTAGTGCCTTGGCGGTGGGCCCGTAAGTGGATGTGGCCCTATTCTTGATCCGCATGTTCTCCCGCAGTGAGAATATTGGTTTCCAGGTGGAAGGTGGTCCCGGTCAGGGTTGGCTTGATGCACCTTCCTTGTGATTAATTTCTCCCTTTTGCCCTCCGTTCATGCCTCTTCGAATTCTGCAGCACTGCTGGTCATAGCTGACCTCAAGTTAGAGTGCTCAAGAGCTAGGACTTCCCAGTTCTTGGTGTCTATGCCACGGTTTTTAAAGTTGGCTTTAAGCCCATCTTTAAATCTCTTTTCCTGTCCACTAACACTACGTTTCCCATACTTGAGTTCAGAGTATAGTAACTGCTTTGGTAGACGTTGATCGGGCATTTGGACAATGTGGCCAGGACAGTGGAGTTGATGGCATAGGACCATCACTTCAATGATGGTGGTCTTTGATTCTTTCAGAATGCTGACATTTGTCTGCCTGTCTTCCCAAGAGATTTGCAGGATTTTTTGGAGGCAACACTGAACTGGGTTATCTGAGTCCACACTACCATATATTCCAGCTCAAAGCAGATCGTGTGGGATTTTTTTCCAGCTGTGTGGAAGGGGCCTTAGATAGACATTAGGAACTGTGCTAATGTACTGGATTTTAAGTCTACATCATAACACAGTTGTAGCAATCAAACTGTTAAATGTACTTCTGAGTTATCTGAAAAATATGCCTGGGTGTTGTAGTTCACCCACAACCACATCGTGAACTACATTGATGATGGACCTAGACCAAACTTGGTACACAGAACCCCCATGACTAACTCAACCTACTGGAGGGGTTTGAGGGGACTGACTTACCGTAATGAGAGTTGTAGTTTACCCTGCAGTCAGGGAGCACACTGAACCCCACCGATGATGCATCTAGAGCAAACTTGCCCAACACAACAAACTTTAAGTACTGATGGAGTTTCTCGGGGTTAACCTGGCATGATGTGAGTTGTAGTTCACCCACAACTTCATCATTTTGTACAATTTAAAATAACCTGGGCAAAGCTGGGTACCCAAGCTAGTTTTAATAATAAAGCTAAAATACTATAAAAGACATGATTGTATCCTATTGTCTACATCTCTTTGATAATAACGTTTGAATTCTCATGAAAGCATCCTGCAAACATAACTTCCCTCTTATTGCCAAGGAGGGAAAATAAATCCAATAAAAATGACATAGACAGGAAAAAGGGACATTATTATGGAAGCTTGACTCTGACAGTAGACTGAACAAGAGATACTGTGCACATGTTAGCCTTCAAATCTGTGACATCTGAAAGTCAGCAACTGATCATTAAATCTGCCACATTGCCACAATGTATTTAGTTCTTTCTTACTAGTCACACAATGTGATTTGTCAGATCATTTATTTCATGGCTACACATGGTGATTTAATATTCACATGGTGATTTTTTTGTAATCAGGTCAAGGAATAACATGAACAAGAACACACTTTGAGTCACCTGAGGGCTGAGAAAAGCGGTATAGAAATAAAATAAATAAATAAATAAATTTTGGAAGCCCCTAATTTCAAGATCAGTTGAACCCACAGAATCCAACATCAAAAAATAATTCGGTAACATAAATAAAATGCATTCTATACTTCGCAGGGATGTTTGTTTGGTTGGGAAGATGCCTAACGATCACATTTTAATTGTTTTACATTTCTATGGATAATTTTTCAGATCTTTGAGGTTTTGCAAGAATATTAAAATCCCTGAGGGATTTTTCTCATTTGCCTGTATCTTCAAAGGTCCTCACATTTTCCCTGGCTTTGGTAAGTGCCCAAACCTAAAATAGAGACAAACTGCTGCTCTGAAGCAGGCACAGGCATTTTTCCAGCCTCATGAATCTCACCAAAACAAAATATGCACTCATCAGCAGAGAGGGCAATTGTGGCTCCCTGGTTTGTAGATTTCAACCATGTTTTTCTACCTCGGCAGTAACCCCAAAACTAAGTACGGAATCATAAATGTAGACTTGCATTTATTGCATTCTTACATGACTGAAAACAGCCATATACTGAAACAGAACCAATCTAAAGGATTCTTTACAAATAATAATATTTGTATACCGCCCTATCTCCCCAAAGGGACTCAGGGCGATTTCCAACATACAGTGTTCCCTCGCTACTTTGCAGTTTGCTTTTTGCGGACTCACTGTTTCATGGTTTTTCAAAAAATATTTATTTTAAATATACAAGTAGCGAGGGAACACTGTATACCCGTTACCTGTGAGGACCCCCACGCGGATTTGGTGGTCGTGGTTGGTTAAAATCATCCCCTCCAATACCATGTTTCCCAGCGCAGTCACCAGAAGGCGAGTGTGAGCAGGGAAGGAGGAGGGGAGGGAGAGCCAGGCGCATAAGGAGGAGAACACCTGTAGTGTAGAAATAATGCAATTTGACACAACTTGAACTGCCTTGGCTTAATGCTACAGAATCCTGGGAGTCATAGTTGCTAAAAAGTGCTGGTTCTTCTGCCAACTGCATCTTCCATGATTGTACAGCATTGAGCCATAGCTGTTACACAGGAATCAAAGTGCGTTGTTTCTCCAGAGTAGATGCTGCCACAGACTTGCGTTGCACAGAGCAGAAGAACAGCTCTTGCATTGCCCCAGGAATGAGAGGAGGGGGCAAGCCAGGAACCCCTTGGCGGTGACATAGTTGCATAGGAAGTGATGTTTACTTGCTTCCTGGAAACCAGAAGCATCGTCCTGGTTGGCGGAGGCGGCGGGCTGCGAGGGAGGCATGTGTGTGGCTGGCGAAGAGCCCTGTCCTTCCTGGAGCTTAGCTGAAGTGGCACGAGCAAGGGGCACAGAGAGGGCCATCAAGGCAGCTTCCCCTGGGGCTTCTTCCTTGGGCAGCTTCAGCAAGGGGAGGGGAGAGGGAGGGAGGAAGAGGAGAAGAAAGAAAAGGCAAAGCGACTGAGTGAGTGAGAGAGAGGGGGAGGGGAGAGAGGAGTGGGCAGAGCCACTCCTAGGAGGGGGTGGTCCTGTGCCTTGCATGTGCTGAGGCAGTATATATATAGTGTCCCTACTTCATGGATTTTCACTTATTGTGGGTGGTCCTGGAATGTAATACCCGCGATAAGTAAGGGAACACTGTATAAGGAAAACAGTCAATTGCCGGAAAGAGAACCATACAAATTACATCAGAATAAACACATTTGACAATATAACACAACCTAATTTAACTTAACAAACAAAATAGTAACAACTAAAAGCATAATAAAATACCAAAATCCTGTTAAACACTCACACACACACAAATTAAAACCCAAATCCTTGAACTCCTACAACTCCTAACAACCTCAGGCCCCTTCCTTTCTTTCCTTTCCTTTCCGCTTAAGTGGCTGAGGGAGAAAAGGAAGGAGCCTGAAGCTGTTAGGAATTGTGGGAGTTGAAGTCCAAAACACCCAGAGGGCCCAAGTTTGCCCATTCCTGGTGTACCTGAACCCATGGTTTCCGTGCAACTTAACTTTAGAGAGCTACAGTTAAGTCATTTTCTCTTAACAGTAGTAATACAGAAGATGTAGCCTTAGAAGCTTTGACACAAGAGCATTTTATTGGTGGATTCCTGCACTGGCTAGATGGGTCTTAGAAAACCTTTGAACTCTGATTCTCTAACTAACAGAATGGTGCGACCCAACCCAATTGTAAAACTAGATTAGGTATAGCTTCAGAAAAACACTGCTTCCGCAAAAAATACCTTAAGAAGGTAATAAAAAGCACAACGAAAGGTTCAAGACGTGGAAATTAGGTGTCAGCTCAAGATTCTTTAGCTGTTATGTCAAACCGATGCAAACAAAATGGGAGATAAGCATTTGCCTTTGTATCAATCCTCTTTAGACATTGTGGGGGATCAATAATCATTCTTTACTAACATGCCAAGGGACAGCACCACATGTATGCCAGTTGGCTACAACTGGAAATGCACTACTGCTCAGCAGCTGTCCAAGGATGCATCAGTTGAAGCAGCATTGCTTTAGATAAGAGAAAAAACACTTATTGGCAAACTCTGTAATGTTCCACGAAAACATTCCTTGATTAATTTCACAGCTATCTGACAGCTAGTGAGAATTGTATTTGCAACATTTTGCCCAGTTTCATTATATGTTTGAATGCTGAAATAGCCTTACAATTAGATGTTTGTGTATATCATAGAATCAAAGTAATGGAGAAGGCACCAAAGGCCATCCAGTCCAACCTTATTCTAACATGTAGAAATACAAGCATTCCCAACAAATGGCCTCCATACTCTATTATAATAAGTTAGCTATTATAAGTTATTGATGTTGTTTTACTTATTGTTTGATTTAATTTGTTTTGGTTCTGTTTTACTGTGGCATTTAATGTTTGCCACTTTTGTTTGGAAACAACTCTGACCCCCACCGGGGAGATAGGGTGGGTTACAAATAAAGATTATTATTATTATTATTATTATTATTATTATTATTATTATTATTATTATTTGAAACACAACAAGATGAGTCCACAGCAAACAAGAACGGTATCCTTGGCTTTCAGTGAAAAGGAGTAGTAGAGTTGGATGTTATCAACATAAATTTGACACCAAACTCCAAAACTCCGGATGATCTCTCCCAGCAGTTTCATCTAAATGTTAAACAGCATGGGGGACAGAATTGAACCCTGAGAGATCCCACAATTTATAAAATTACTCAGCAAGATCACAAAAATAAATAGATTGCACCTATCTGTAAATGCTGAAGATGCCATGGGTTCAGAAAAGGAGAGGAAGTTTTAAGAGATGTGAAATTGTTAGGAAAAATGAAATATATGCAATAGATACTCCATCAAATCGAGCCTTGTTTATTGCTCTCACAATTTGCAAAGCATAACTGAGCATACAAAATTGTAATATTTTACATATTTATGCCACTTAGAGAAGTGCCACTCATGTTTATGCAAATAACCCATTTTGTTTAGTAGAACTTTCTGCTACCTCAAATGTAAGCGAAGGGGGAAATATGAAAAAAGACACATTTTATAGAAAGGGCAGTAGTGACTGTTTTATAAACTCTTCTTATAAAAACAGCAGAGGCACTAGGTGCAGAATAGTATCTTTGTTAGCAAATTTGTTGGCAATATGAAAAAATATTATTCTCTAATGCCATACATTTTACATAAGAACAATACTGAAAATAATTGACTACACATTTTGGTTTGTGGGAGCCCCTGATGGTACAGTGGGTTAAAGCCCTAAGCTGCTGAACTTGCTGACCAAAAGGTCACAGGTTCGAATCCAGTGAGCGGCATGAGCTCCCACTGTTAGACCCAGCTTTTGCCAACCTAGCAGTTCGAAAATATGCAAATGTAAGTAGATCAATAGGTGCTGCTCTGGCGGGAAGGTAACAGCGTTCCATGCAGTCATGCCAGCCACATAACCTCGAAGGTGTCTACGGACAACGCTGGCTCTTTGGCTTAGAAATGGAGATGAGCACCAACCCCTAGAGTAGGACACTCTGTGAGTGGAAAACCTTTACCTTTGGTTTGTAAAACAGATCTAAAAAAAAACTATTCACTTACTCTAAAAGAAAAAAAATGAAGTTTTCACAAAATTCCTTAGAATTTCATTTTGGGGGGAAAAAAGTCTAAAGAGAATATCAGAGGCCTTTATATTTGTATTCCCTGCCCACTGTGTTAATTCTTACAGGAGGCAATTAATATTACAGCGGTTACCTCCATAATGACGTGAGAGCATGCTCCTAGTCATTAGCATGGAATTTTATGTTTATGTTTGAAGAATTGTACAGAGAAGAGAATGATTTCACATGACTCATGTCTCAACTATG
This sequence comes from Anolis sagrei, assembly GCF_037176765.1. NCBI lineage: Eukaryota > Metazoa > Chordata > Lepidosauria > Squamata > Anolidae > Anolis > Anolis sagrei. The sequence continues at coordinate 27,663,977 of NC_090034.1, read as the reverse complement.
CAAACCAACAGAATGCAAATCCACATGAAAAAGAAAAAAAAGGCCAATGTTTGAAATAAACATTTTAGAAGGTTAGAACCTATTTTTCACAACTGACATTAAAGTTTCAAAACGTCCTGTGTCTATGTACCTGTCAAATCACTTACATTTACAGTGATCTCACGTTTATCCACTATGACACTTCTTAGTGGAATGATGTGTTACATGTCTTTTCCAAATTTACAGGGCATTCTAAGTGCTATTTACACTGAATTCGCATCTAAATGATCTTAAGAAGAGTATTAACAAGGATCTAGAAAGCACAAGATATTTATCTTAGAGAAATGTATTCACATTTGAAATGAAAGTGCTCCCACAGAACAATAAATGTAGAAAGCATAGACTCAATCCACATGTAACCACACATTAATAGTCTAACTGCTGTGCATACAGTAGGTACCAACTTCAATCCTTGGAGCTTTCAGGTAAAGCAAATGCCACTTAGAGGAATCTAACACTGATCTCAACAATTACATTGCTTATAGAATCATAGAATACTACAGTTGGAAGAGACCTCGTGGACCATCCAGTCCAACCCCATTCTATCAAGAAACAGGGAAATAGCATTCAAAGCACCCCGGACAGATGGCCATCTAGCCTCTATTTAAAAGTCTCCAAAGAAGGAGCCTCAACCACATTCCATCACAGAAAGTTTCACTGTTAAACAGCTCTCCTTACAGTTAGGAAGTTCTTCCTAATGTTCGGGTGGAATCTCCTTTCCTGTAGTTTGAAGCCATTGCGCCATTGCATCCTAGTGTCCAGGACAGCAGAAAACAATTTTTTTATTTAAAACCTTTATATCCCGATCTTCTCAACCTCCTCGGAGGGACTCAGACCGGATAGGGTCTGCTCCCTCCTGCCTATGACTTCCCCTCACATCTTTATCCATGGCCCTCATCATGTCTTCTCTCAGCCTTCTCTGAAAGCTAAACATGCCCAGCTCTTGAAACCACTCCTCATAGGGCTTGTTCTCCAGACCCTTGATCATTTTAGTCACCCTCCCCTGGACACATTCCAACTTGTCAACATCTCCCTTAAGTTGTGGTGCCTAGAACTGGATGCAATGTGATTCCAGTTGTGGTCAGTCCAAGGCAGAATAGAGGGGTAGCATGACTTCCCTGGATCTAGACCAGGCATCCTCAAACCGTGGCCCTCCAGCTGTTTGGCCCTTCAACTCCCAGAATTCCTGACAATTGAACAAGCTTGTTAGGGCTTTTGGGAGTTGGAGGTCCAAACATCTGGAGGGTCGCAGTTTGAGGATGCCTGAGCTAGACACTAGACTCAAATTTATGCAGGCCAAAATCACATTGGCTTTTTTAGCTGCTGCATGACATTGTTGGTTCATGTTTAACTTGTTCCCCACGAGGACTCCAAGACCTTTTTCACATGTACTGCTGTCGAGCCAGGCGTCCCTCATTCTGTATCTTTGCATTTCATTTTTTCTGCCTAAGTGGAGTATCATGCATTTGTCTCTGTTGAACTTCATTTTGTTAGTTTTGGCCAATCATCCCTCTAATCTCTTAAGATCATTTTGAATTCCGCTCCTCTCTTTTGGAGTATTGCCTCTCCCTCCCAATTTGGTGTTGTCTGCAAACTTGTTGATTATGCCTTCTAACCCTTCATTTAAGTCATCTACTACAGAACTGGGCCCAGGACGGAACCCTGCTTATGGCACACCACTCGTCACTTCTTTCCAGGATGAAGAAGAAGCATTGGGGAGAATCACCCTCTGAGTTTGTACGCTTAACCAATTGCAGATCCACTTAACTGTAGTTTTGCCTAGCCCACATTTGACTAGTTTCCTTGCCAGAAGGTCATGGGAGACCTTGTCCAAGAAAGGCCTTGCTGTAATCCAGAAGCACTCCATTCATGGTGTTCCTTGCATCTACTCATCTTGTAACTATATAAAAAAAGAGATCAGATTATTCTGACATGACTTGTTTTTGATAAATCCATGCTGGCTATTAGTGATGATTGCATTCATTTCTAAGTGTTTGCAGACCACGTCCTTAATCATCTTTTCCAGAATCTTGCCTGGTACTGACGTAAGGCTGACTGGATGATAATTGTTTGGGTCATCCTTTTTTCCCTTCTTGAAGATAGATAGAGACCACATTTTCCCTCCTCCAATCTGCTGGGACTTGTCCCATTCTCTGAGAACTCTCAAAGACTATTGCCTGTGGCTCCAAATGACTTCCACGAGTTCCTTCAATACTCTTGAATGTAGTTGATCCAGCCCTGGGGCCTTGAATTCGTTTAGAGCGGCTATGTACTCCTGGACGACTTGTTCTCTGTTTGGGGTTGGATTTCCTTCATCCACTCCATGTTGCTGAGGTTGAGGACGGCTTTCTTTTTGTGCTTGATTCTGTATAAGGCAGATTCCTGTGCTTGTAGCACTGGTCTCTTAGTATACAACAGCACTAACCCGGATAGACCGGGGGGGGGGGGGGGGCGCTTCAACTCTGCGTATGGGGAAGGCATTATGATCCTGCTTCTCTGCTAATGTTTTGCAGATGCTGAACCCATAGGCTATACTGTTACTTGCGTCTGATGTCAAATACTCCAGAGAAGAGATGGTTTCGCATGACTCATTTCTTTACTATGCAAACCAATAGAGCATCACTCCAAAAGGAACAAACTAGACATGAAGTACTGCAGTAGCCAGATTTGAAATTACAGGGTTTGATTCATGCCATATCATGCCGTTCTGTCTAATGTGCAACTTGCCTCCAATTGAAGACCACATCTGAATCCGCACATGGGCAGAAAGGCCTTCACATCAAGGATGGACTGGGTATTTAGGGAATAAAGTCTCTTCTACTACATTATTTTCCAGCTCCTCACTAAAAGAGATAATCTACAGCCATGGGATGCAAGCTGAGTATGGTGGTTTTTCTCCCAGAGCATTACTTGTGAAGAAGCAAGAGCTCTCAGCCAGGAGAGAAAACACAACACAATATGTTGAATGTGAAGACAGCAGAGCAAGTTCAAGAAAGTGAGCACTGTCTTAATGCAACTAGAAAGTTTCACATTACACAGCTGCGTCCCTGGGCAACAAATAACAATTGCTATTCACTCCCACAAAGAGATGAATCCTTAGGTGCCTAATTACTGAGTTTCCACTTGTAATTCAGTAACCTTACAGGTCCTAGTAACTCTAATATTAGAGGATTCTATCAACTAAGCTTGAGCAAAGATACAATAGAAACATGATATACCATAAGAGAAATCCTTTAGACTCTAGGAAGCATTTTCTACCAAATATGCCAATAATATGCCTTATGTTGTTTTCATGGTTTATTGCAACAAGGTAACAACAACACTAAAGAATGAAAAATGTCCCAATTTCTAGATGTTTCTTATTTTTTAGCAACTTAGGGCTCTTTATCCCAGGATCTGATCCCAGATTATTTGCTTTGAACTGGAATATATGTGTCCCCACTGCCAGACAACCTGGGATAAACAGATAACCTGGGATTGGAACCTGGGATATCAGGGCAGTGTAGAAGGGACCCTAGTTTCCGTACAAAACCTTCTATCAAATGCAGGCAGGTAGAAAGATGTCAGGATATGCTTTTTTTTAAAAGTGTATTGCCTTTCCTAAATAGATCATCAATATGACTGTGATCAGTTCCATGCATGCAATTCTCCAAACATGCTCACAATTGACTTGAAATTGGAGTTATTTAATGGGGAAAGCAAACTATATGAAAGATTACAAAAGATGGCGTAACAGAGCATCTGGTTACAATAGGGAATAGAATGTGTTTAGCAGTTTCTGGGCTTTGCGCAAGAGCTTTGGCATGATGTTTCAATTTTGTGGTTTGGAAGCATGACGGACTACTTCAAGTCAGAAAACAAAATATACAATTTCACCACCAGACTTCCAATTCGAAGACAGAAGCACTGATCAGACAGAAAGACTAACTGAAAATCAATAAATAGAACCATAGAGTTGGAAGAGACCTGGTGGGTCATCCAGTCCAACCCCATTTCTGCCAAGAAGCAGGAAAATTGCATTCAATGCACCCCCAACAGATGGCCATCCAGCCTCTACTTAAAAGCCTCCAGAGAAGGAGCCTCCATCACACTCCGGGGAAGAGAGAGAGTTCCAGAGGTGGAATCTCCTTTTCTGCAGTCTGAAGACATTGTTCCGCGTGCTAGTCTCCAGAGCAGCAGAAAACAAGCTTGCTTCCTCCTTTCTATGACTTCCCCTCACATCTTGATACATGGTCCTCATCATGTCTCCTCTCAGCCTTCTCATCTGCAGGCTAAACATGCCCACCTCTTTAAGCCGCTCCTCATAGGGTTTATTCTCCAGACCTTCGATCATTTTAGTCACCCACCTCTGGACACAATGAGTCAACATCTTCCTGCAACTGCGGTGCCCAGAATTGGACACAGTGTGATTCCGGGTGTGATCTAAGTCAGAACAGAGGGGTAGCTGACTTCCCTGGATCTAGACACTATTTATTTATTTATTTACATCACTTATATCCCGCCCATATCAGCCCGCAGGCGACTCAGGGCGGTCTACATCGGCACAATTCGATGCCATCAATACAATGCAACAGCAAAAAACAATTAAGTGCATTTAGACAAAAAAGACAGTGCAATAACAATTTAAAAAAAGAGCTATATCCTCTCATTCCAATCCTCATCCGTTTCATCGTCTTGGCGTTCCTGGGTCATTCTCCATCTCAAGCTTGACTATCTATTCCGGGGTTCTGAATGCTTGCTCGAAGAGCCAGGTTTTTACTTTCTTCCGAAAAGTCAGGAGGGAGGGGGCTGATTTAATATCCCTAGGCAGGGAGTTCCACAGCCGAGGGGCCACCACAGAGAAGGCCCTGTCCCTCGTCCCCGCCAAGCATGCTTGCGAAGCAGACGGGATCGAGAGCAGGGCCTCCTCAGATGATCTTAAGTTCCTGGAGGGTTCGTAGGAAGAGATGCGTTTGGATAGGTAGGCTCGGCCGGAACCGTTTAGGGCTTTATAGGCTAAAGCCAGCACTTTGAATTGAGCCTGGTAGCAAACTGGCAGCCAGTGGAGCTGGCGCAACAGAGGAGTTGTGTGCTCCCTGAGCGCCGCTCCTGTTAGCAACCTGGCTGCCACACGCTGGACCATTTGAAGCTTCCGGGCCATCTTCAAAGGCAACCCCACGTAGAGCGCGTTGCAGTAATCTATGTGGGATGTAACCAGAGCGTGGACTACCATGGCCAAGTCAGACTTCCCAAGGTACGGGCGCAGCTGGCACACAAGTTTTAATTGTGCAAATGCTCCCCTGGTCACCGCCGAAACCTGGGGTTCCTAGACTCCTATTTACGCAGGCCAAAATCCCATTGGCTTTTTTAGCTGCTGCATGACATTGTTAGCTCTTGTTCACCTTCCTGTCCATGAGGACTCCAAGGTCTTTTTCACATGTATTGCTATTAAGCCAGGCATCCCCCATTCTGTATCTCTGTGTTTCATTTTTTTCTGCCTAAGTAGAGTATCTTGTATTTGTCTCAGTTGAACTTCATTTTGTTAGCAGCTAATAAGTACAAATCAGTTATCTTATTAGGTCACTAGCATATTTTGCCCAGCAACCCAAAATCTCTGGGAAACCCCAAAACTGGGTATAAGGGCAATGTCCTCTCTTGCCACTGCTGTTTTAGCAAATGTCTGGATACAGAATATAGCCCTTTTGTCCAGCAGTCCATAACCATATCCTTCAGGAATTTCTCCAACGCTCTTTTAAAACAACTTAAATTGGTAGCCATCAACATATTTATAAGAATACACATATACTGATGACATGTCCAAATGTGTTTAACACATTCAGGTGAGTATGGAATGAAATACAGTTGCATCAAGAATTTAAGCTCCAGTGAAGGACTGACAACGTGAAGTTAAGAGGCTCAAATCCGTAGAACAGAATGTGGCATTGTTACACACAAACACAACTGTCATCCAAAACAAATTAGTTTTTTGGATATTTCCAAAATATGAGCATTAACTATTATTATCGAGAGCATTTCCCTAAGCACTGAGCCAATACCACACCCCTAAAAGCAACCAGTCAGGCGCTGGGCACACATCTTTAAATAGCAACTACTGAGGAAAACATTATGAGGAGATAAGGGCATTTAAGTAGTTGTTTGTGTTAGAGGAGAAAGAGCTGTATGCACTTAAAGAGGTAAGAAATTTGCCAACTGACAATGCATTCCAATTCCTGATGAATCAGTAGTGATATATACCTGAATTGAAAGTAGAACACCTCCTGTTGAATTATAGCAGTGGTCCCCAACCTTTTGTTTGACCAAGGACCACTTTGACCAGGGACCAGTCTTCAACATTAGTACCAAGAGGGTTACAAATCAGTTTTTGGTCAATTTCGGATTCAATTTGGTTACTTGGGATGCTGATTCAGAAAACTGCATTAGATAGACCACATCAGCTCTAGCTTTTGATACAGAACATATGCCATCCAGTAGTCAGCCTCTCTTCCCAACATTCCCGTTGCCTCGGAAGTATAAAAGGGTTTCACAAGACCAATCACTCTTGTTGCCACATAGTTTTGAGGCAACAGGGTAGTAATGGTGAGGCCATGGGCCATATTTTCATTCTTGCAGACCACAGGTTGGGAATCACTGAATTACAAAGAAGCTGCAGGTTCCCAGTTCCTACTCAAAGTAGGACATTAAATCCATTTTTAAAGGCTTGTAAAGAATATTTTTATGAGACAAGCCTTTTGTTCTTTCCGATTTTAATGCCATTGACTTGACTGGTGATCTTTCTAGTTGATTTTGATTTTATACAATGTGCATAAATGTTACTGTCTTTGTCAAAAGATCTTATTAACAGGAGGATGCTTGTACCTTTAAGAAAAAAAGTAATCTCTGTAATCTAGAAATGTTTCATGGCGCTAGCATTCGGTTTTGCCCTCACTCCCAACTAAATGCAAGCCAACACAATCCTGCCTTCTTCTCTCATGCCTTTACTTCCAAAGACAGTATTAGCGCCCTTCCAGACAGGCCCTATAGTCCAGAATCTGAGCCCATGTTTTCTGCTTGAAACTGGATTGTATGAGTCTCCACTGCCAAATTATCTGGGATAAACAGAAAATCTAGGATTAGATCCTGGGATATAGGGCCTGTCTGGAAGGGCCCCTAGACAGCTACTTTGAGTCCCTTTTGGGGAGATAAAACGGGATATAATAATAATAATAATAATAATAATAATAATAATAATAGGAATACTTTTGTAGTAATGGTCAGCAAAGGTTGTGAGTCCCTAGAAATCAAATCACTATCAAATTCACAAGCTTAAACTTCAAGAAATGACAACAGAGCCACTGTTTAAACGTAGATCTAATGGATGGGGTGATTTTATATTTAGAGCAAGAGAGGCACATGGATGCTGATTCCTCCTACTAGTTAACTCTCTGGTTTTTTTTTTTTTACTTGCTTTTCTGCGTGTTTTTCTCTTCAGCTTACAATACCAGAAAGGAGCTTGACTAGGGAAAAAACACCACATTGGAACAGGGAAAGAAGAGCCCATGAGGTGATATAATGTACAAAGTCAACACTCACACCATCTTGCTGTGTCTAGCTCACTGGTTCTATAATGTATAGTTTGGGCCTCAGTGAGTTTTGCTTTCAAAGTAGGCACCAGGTGCCAAGTGCTTCAAGCCTCAGAACCAAAATTAGTGCAAGAACATGCCTTCTGTCGTCAAGCCCCTAGAGTCATGATTCCAAGTTTAAGATGGTTAGAGAGATGACAGATTGCAGAATCACCACAGGACACAGACCCTGCCAGGCGGCGTTGCACTTTAACTACCGTGAAAGACACGTCTTGGTGCTACATCTTGGCTCTTAATTATAGCCTTGTGACACAACTGTTAATGGCCTGTCAGCTTTACATTAAAAAGGGGGACTGTATCCATGCAGAAAAGAGCAAGACTTGGCACTCCATTCCTTGTGCCCAAATTAGACACTTTGATTTAATCTGGTTGAGCGAATCTTTGGAATTTAACATGAAATTCTAAATTATAGTACCTCACTCCTCTTTCTACACTACTGGAAATCAGAAAATATAAAATGCAGCGCTTCTAAGTCATATTCCTTACCATAGGAAGATCTAGTATATTGACCAAACACCTCAAAGTACACCGCAATGCTTATTCAAACATTTATCCTACAAATATTGAGAAACTGCTTTTCAGTGGATTTTAGGAACGAAGACACACAACTTTGCATTCACAGTAATGTAACACTTATATTGTTATTATTTAATCCCCAATCCATAAAACAGAAACCCAAGATACAGCAAAACAGCAACCCTAAAGGAGCTGGAATTATTTTTTTTATCCTAATTTCCACAAAGTTATTTTTCAAGGTATGTGAGAACAACTTGCTTTATGACATGCTATACATGATATTCTACAATCGAGGGAATCAACACCTATAATTAATGCGAGACATTGGTTTAATTACTTTTGTTGCAAAGGCTTACCGTTGCTATAGGCATATGGCGATTCTGATGCTCCATCTTGAAGGCTCTCCAGGATTTCTCCTTTGCCCACATCACTGTCTCCCACCAACAAAAACTTGAGCAGATAATCATAGCTCTTCACAGGGCTACCCTGGGTTCCCATTCTCCCTCTCATTAGTGAAGAAGTGCAATCTGCATATTAACCACACAGACAGATGGAAAGGTGCCCAAAATGTCAAACTTTCAGAGACGGTCTTGGGAGAATTAGCACAGCTACGTCTTTCCAAAGGCAGGCAAAAAGCAAAGCAGAACGATCCTTCTCACAGCAGGTTCTCCATTCTTTGTGAGTAATCTTGCATCAAAATATGCTGGGTTCCTGAAGAAAAATTAAAGGTGTATTACGTACTGTGCATTTTCTGCCAAATGGTTTAGAAAGTGGGAAATGCAGAGTTTTAAATTCTCTAAACTGATAAATACAACTGAAATTTTAGTACAATGGCTAATCAATTAGAGGAAAAAGCAAACATCTGTATGCACATATGGGGTGCATGTCAATGATTACAGGTAAGTCCATTCACCCCCATGGTTGTCATGGGTACACCTAGCCTCGGAAGTGTCTTCTGATTGGCAAGCAACCTGGTGTCTTTCCAGATCTTGTGGATGACAATTCCACGTGCTGAGTACAGGCAAGGGACAAGGAAACAATCATTTCTGAATTAACATATCTGTCTCCTCTTGCAGTATTTGGCACCCTGGGTTAAACCCATGTGCCGGCAGGACTGATAACCGACAGGTCGGAGGTTTGAATATCGGGAGAGCAGGTTGCGCTCCCTGTCAGCTCCACCAGCTCCCCTTGCAGGGGCATGAGAGAAGCCTCCCAAAAGGATGATAAAACATCAAAAACAGCCGGGCGTCTCCTGGGCAACGTCTGTGCAGACGGCCAATTCTCTCACACCAGAAGTGACATACATATAAGCAGATGTCAATTTTTCTATATTTCCCCTTAGTCCTACCTCTCACTTCATGGAATCCTGTACATTAGGAAATCAGCTGTGCCCTTTTTTAACATTCCAGATCAATGAAGGATAATAATTAATAAGGCAAACCAGCAATATGGGTATTTTCATTTCCATTTCTCCATTCTACCAAAAATCCCATACAGGTACAGCTAGGTCCCTTTCTTTACAATCCACTCAAAGCTCTTACTTGAATTAGATCAGGATACTCCCTAAAGGTGTGGCTATTGAAGGGACAACCATTGTGTACGTACACATTCTGTCAAGCACTCTCAAGAAACTCTTTCAAACAACCGTGCTTAAAAAGGCTGATGTTTCCCCACCCTTCAGTGCAGACTTACTGAGAGCTGCAAAATTGTAAATCATGTCAGCTACTGCAACTACAAGGAACAGGCGGTGGCTCAAGATTAATTAACAAAGAGCAGAAGGGTGTGAACTTGTATGCATCATGCCACAGTGAAGCCCAGGAACAGAAAAGGAGGAAGGTGAAGGGCTCTTGCACCAAAGGTGTGTGGACTAAGACTGAAAGAGAGTCAGGAGAGAAATGCCATTCCAGAGTGACCTCCGAGACGCTAGCCATCAGAGCCAAGCTTTAGAAAAGGAGGAGGAAAGAGAAAATGACACTGAGCGAGAGCATTAGAGATGGCGTTTCCGATGGCTAATTCCTTCTAGTATAACCAGAAAGGATGGCTTGAAGATTTTCCCTTTCTGGCCTCTTAATGTTTATCATAACCTATGCAATTGCTAGCATAAATCCAGATGCAATCTAGTGTCACACTGACAGAGAACTCACTAAGATTCTGTAGGTGCTGGATAAGGAAAGTATGCCAGAATTAGGTTTCACAGTGCCTGGCACTAAAAAAGGTACCAAAGGGAACAAGCAAGAGAAAAAGAGAGAAATACTGCATGCACGATATAGAAGAAGGGGGGAAGAATAGCAGTTTAACAATGTTACTTAACACTTATTAAGCAACACTTCCAAAATGATATGTATATCACAGCTGATTGCATGGCAAGTGAGATTATTATTCCCTCCCTGTGATGCAGAGGGAGACTGAGAAGAGAGTGCAGTTTAGCTAAAACCAGATACTGGGTTTATTTATGGGAGAGGCCAGATCATTACCTGGGACTTCCTGATTTGTAAGTTGTTTTTGCTTACAAGGTGCTTCCCAGAGGCACAACCATACAAAAGTTATGGCACTAGGGGCTCAGATCCCTTATTTGGCAGCCAAACCTGGACGCTTTGACTCCATCTATACTGGCCATTTTATGCAGTTTTCAATCAAGTACTCAAGAAAGTAGTTTCACGGTACAGAGTATTGCATCAGAAATCCTAGGACCAGTTTGAAGTCCGGAGGCGATGTCACAAATCACAGAGCACTAATGCACATTCAGGACTTTCTCTCACACACTTCTGTGGGAGTTTGTTTTTGGATGCCCAGAGTTTGAAGCTAGCATTAAATGGTCAGTGTAAATGGGGCCTTAATGAGTGAGCACTCTTATGCATAGAAACACAAGAGTTGGAAGAGACTAGGACCAAGAGGACTGAAAGCAAGGATTGAAGTACAGTTGATCTAACTTTAATTCAGCCACCACTGAAGTGCATTTGAACTCCCTTTAATTCAACTGTGATTTAATTCAGTAGCTCTGTTTTTAGCAATATCTTAGGATCCTAGAGTAGGAAGAAATGGGTCATCCAGTCCAAGCTTATTCTGCCCTGCAGGAAATGTATAATTCAAACACTCCCAACAGATGGGCATCAAGCCTCTATTTAAAGACCTCCAGAGAAGGAGACTCCACTGGACTGGCATATTACACGTTCTTCCTGATTTTTAGGTGGGATCCTCTTTTCTTGCAATCTGAATATTTCCAAAATAAAAAATATCAATATTGTTGGAAGGGATGGGAAACAATGATTGAGGTACATTTGAACTCCCTTTAATTCAAAAGGTGGTTTAACCCTGTAGCTCTTGTTTTTTTTAGCAATTATCTTAGAATCCTAGCATTGAAAATAACCCCAAAGGCCATTCAGCCCAATCTTATTGTGTCAAGTAGCAATACACAATCAAAACATTCCCAACGGATGACCAACCTCTTAGGGGGTTGGACTAGATGGTCCATGTGGTCTCTTCCAACTCTATGATTCTATATTTAGGTGGAATCCTCTCTTTCTGAGTCCCTCCGGGGAGATAGAGAGGAATATAAATATAGTTATTATTGTTATTATTATTATTATTATTATTATTATTACTATATATTCCTGCAATCTGAATCTTTAAAAGAATCAATCTTGTTGAGAGGTATGACGGTGATCTCTAAATGCATTTGAACTTCCTTTAATTCAACGGTGGTTTAATAAACCGTAGCTCTGTTTTTAGCAGTATCTCAGAATCAACAGAGTTGGAAGGGATCTTAAGGGCCACCCAATCAGGTTATTCTTCCATGCAGGAACCCGCAACACAAGCATTCCTCCTTGCTTAGGAAAACCATATGAAATCCATGGGGTCACCCTATGCTGACAAGTGAAGCTCCAGTTACACTGCCATATAATCCCATCTCTAGAACCGTCTCTGAGGATTATTATCTGCGTTGAACTTGATTATATGGCAGAGCGAATCCAGCCTGACTCCCTTTAATTCAACAGCGGTTTAACCCTGTTGATCTGCTTTTGGCAACCTCCTACAACCCCAAGAAAGAGACCACAACAGCCATTATTATTATTATTATTATTATTATTATTATTATTATTTTACTGACACAAAAACACAGCAAACGAGATATATATGCTGGATTTTGCATCAAAAATCACAAGTTGAACACTTCCCAAGTGTCTAGAACTGTGTGATGTATTTTCGAATAATGCGCACAGCTCCAAGTAAGCTGGCCTTTTGCAGGTGACAGAGTGTGACTTTGTCAATGTTTATTGTTTCCAAATGCTGGCGGCCATTATCATCATCATCATCATCATCATTCTCTGTAGTTCTTTGGCAATCTCTTACAATCCCAAGGAAGAGACATCAAGGGCCATTATTACTATTATATTATTATAATATATTATTATTATATTCCCTATAGCTCTGCTTTTGCCAATCTCTTTGAATCCCAAGGAAGAGACCCCAATTGCCATTATTACTATTATTATTTCTACTACTATTATTATTCTATTCCCTGTAGCTCTGCTTTTGCCAATCTCTTATCCCCAAGGAAGAGATCTCAATGGCCATTAGTGCGATTATTATTATTATGTAATATACTATTAACTTGGAATATTACTATTATTATATTATTATAATATTCCCTGTAGCTCTGCTTTTGGCAATCACATCTCGCCATTATGCTTACTCTTAGGCTTATTCTTATTATAATTATTGCAATATCATATATTACAAATATATAATATTTATAGATTAATAACATCATTTTTATTATGTTCCTTGTATTTCTGGTTTTGGCAACCTCTTACAACCCCAAGGGTCATTATTATTATTATTATTATTATTATTATGTTATATATTATCATCATTATAATTATTCTTAAATTCCCTGTATCTCTTTGGCCATTATAAATTATTATTATTGAAGATCTTTCAATACAATTTTAATAAAATCTACAAGCATTCATATCAGGTTTAATTATCATTGGCATTACATTTTTAAAAACCCCTTAAAATCCGCATTCAAAACTAAACCAAAAACCCACCCAGCATGGCCTGCCTGAATAAATAAATAAATAAGAAAAGACCCGGGCCGGGGCCCATTCGGCGAGGTCACGATCAGAACCCTCCCGACAGATGTCAATCCCCTCCCGTCTAGGCCTCACCTGCCCGCCTGCCTGTTTCCTTCCTGCTTCCTCCTCCTTCTTCTCTGAGTCGGCCGCGCTCGGCTCCTGCACGAACGAGCCAACGCAGCGGCTACGGCGTCCTCCCATAGGCTTCCCTACACGTCAATCAGCAATGATGAGCGGTGGGCAGGGAAATGCAAGCGAGAGTCGCCCTCCCACAGGTTCCCCCGCACGTCAGTCAAACCGCCCTACCTTGTGTATTTTTTCTCTCTCCAGCCTCCACAGGTGCCCCATCCAATCAGGAGCGGCAGCCGTGGAAAAAGTAAAGGAGAGCGGCACTTCCATAGGCTCGTCTGCACGTCAGTCATCCCATCCTTCCTTGTGTTTGTTCTCTCTCGCGCCTCCTCAAGTGCGCCTCCAATGACAAGCGGCGGGCGGGGAAAACGCAAGGAAGAACGGCCCTCTTATAGGCTGCTCCGCATATCAGTCAGTCCGCTTTTCCTTGTGTTTTTTTTCTACTTCCCGCCTCCTCAGGGGGGTTCCTCCACTCAGGAACGGCGGGCGGGGAAAAAGCGAGAGAGAAGGGAAAGGCCTGGGAAATGTCACTCAGCCTGAAGACGTTTGATCCCGCCCTCTCAGGCTGACGCGCCCAATCACGAGCCGCGAAGGATTGGTGAGCGGGGAGAGAAGGCAGAGACAGAGAGAGAGAGAGAGAAGGGGAGGGACCATAGACTACTCGTCCCGGCATGCAGCGCGCGGCCTTGGTGCGCTGACGCTGAGCGTGAAATAAGACAAAGCATGTTGGGAAGGGGAGGAAGAGTTCCTTCCTTCCTCATGGCGTCTCCATGGCAACAGGGCTCTCCCTCTGGCCTCTCCATACACACAGGCCCCTTTCCTTCCCCAGTGACGTAGAGGAAGACAACTTCACCTAGCAACGGCTGATCTTGGGTCATGACAGAGGGTCACTTCACCTAGCAACGGCCAAGCCAGTGACATCGTAAAAAACCACCGGATTGTCACCTAGCAACAGCTTTTTGTACAAACAGACAGACATACCTGACTGTATATGTATATATATGTCTCTCTGTGTGTGTATGAATGTGCATTTCATAATGTGTGATTAATGTATCTTTTATTAGAAATGACCTTGATTTACAGGAGTTCTAGTTCACCTGCATCCAGAGAAAGAGTGACCCCCACCGACAATGGACCAGGACCAAACTTGGCACAGAGAAGCCCCATGACCAACTGAACATACTGCAGGGATTTGTGGGAATTGGCCTTCATTTTGGGAGTTATAGTTCACCTACATCTGGTGACCCCCACCGAAAATGGACCAGGACCAAACTTGGCACAGAGAAGCCCCTTGACCAACAGAAAATACTGCAGGGATTTGTGGGAATTGATCTTCATTTTGGGAGTTGTAGTTCACCTACATTCAGAAGAACAATGACCCCCCACCAACAATGGACCAGGACCAAACTTGGCACAGAGAAGCCCCAAGACAACTCAGTGTTGGGCTTTGTGGGACTTGACCTTGTTTTTGGGAGTTGTAGTTCACTTGCATCCAGAGAAACAATGGCCCCCACTGACAATGGACTTGGACCAAACTTGGCACACAGAAGCCCCATGACCAGCTGAACATACTGCAGGGGTTTGTGGGAATTGACCTTCATTTCGCAAGTTGCAGTTCACCTTCATCCAGCGAAACAGTGACCCCCATCAACAGTTGACAGGAACCAAACATGACACAGAGAAGCGCCATGACCAAGTGAACATACTCAGGGGTTTGTGGGAATTGAGCTTGGTTTGAGGAGTTGTAGTTCACCTGCATCCAGAAAGTACTGAACAGAGGCAACGTCAGATCTGGACCAAACTTGGTGCACAGACCCAACAGAGCCAACTATGCATACAGACGGGGTTTGGGGGCAATTGCCCAGGGAATTTGGGAGTTGTATCCAGAGAGCACTAAACTCAGCCAACGATGGATCCGGACCAAGCTTGGCACACAGACCCAACATGGCCAAGTGCGAATATGTTCCGCCTCGTAGTCTTAAGATCTGCTGGGGAGGCCCTGCTTTCGGTCCCACCAGCTTCGCTAATGTGACTGGTGGGGATGATGGACAGGGTCTTCTTGGTGGTGACCTCGCTGCCTGTGGAATTCACTCCCCAGCGAAATTAGATCAGCGGCCTCCCTCCTTTCTTTCAGAAGAAAACTGAAGACGTGGTTGTGGAACCAGGCTTTTGGCTAATGGATTTAACGGCACCAGAACAGTGAATTGGACCAGACGGTTGTTACAATGGAAATGCCTTTATGATTGGATAACTAATGCTGTTTTAATGTATCGTACTGTATGATTTTATTTTGCTTTATTATTGTAATTATTGCAGCATTGAATTGTTGCCTTTGTTAGCCGCTCTGAGTCCCCCTGCGGGAGTGAGAAAAGCAGGGCAGAAATGCTGTAAATAAATAATAAATAAATACTGTCAAGGTTTGGAAGTGATTGCCCTAGGAATCCAGGAGTTGTAGTTCACCCTCATCCAGAGAGCATGGAACCCAGCCAACAATGGATGTGGATCAAATTTAAAGTTTTGGGTTTTTTTTAATGTCAGGAGCAACTTGAGAAACTGCAAGTTGCTTCTGATATGAGAGAATCAGCTGTCTGCAAGGACATTGCCCAGGGGACATCCGGATGTGTTTCCATCCTGTGGGAGGCTTCTATCATGTTCCTGTATGAGAAGCTGGAGGTGACCAATGGGAGCTCACCCCGCTCCCCAGATTCGACCTGCCGACCTTTCCGTCAGCAGTCCTGCCAGCACAAGGCTTTAACTCATTGTGCCAGTGGGAGCTCCACCAAACTTAAGTGATATTACCTAACATCCCAAAACAAACAATGCCTTCTTCTAATAACCCGGGCACCTGCCCAATAAATCCCAGTGTTTGTATGTATTTTCCAAGAAGGCCCCAACTTTCAGGGAGCACTGTAACTCCCACCAACAATGGATCTGGACCAATCTTGGCACACAGAAACCCCATGGCCAACAGAACACACAGGAGTGGTTTTGGGGGGAATTGACTTTGAGTTGGGTGAGTTGTAGTTCACCTACATCCAAAGAGTATTGCAAACGCAAATGACAACATGTGGATCATACTTGGCACACAGATCCAACATGGCCAACTGTGAGCACTGGTGGGGTTTGGGAGTGATTGACCTTGGAATCTGGGAGTTGTAGTTCACCCACCTCTGGAGAGTACTGAAACCAGCCAACGACAAATCTGAACCAAACTTGACTCACCCAACATGGCCACCTAGGAATACTGTCAGGGTTTGGAGGTGATTGACCTTGGAATATGGGAGTTGTGGTTCACCCACGTCCATGTATCAAATATATGAGAGGAAGTCATAGGGAGGAGGGAGCAGGCTTGTTTTCTGCTGCTCTGGAGACTATGGTTTCAAACTGCAAGAAAGGCGATTCCATCTGAACATAAGGAAGAACGCCGCCCTGAGTCCCCCCTTGGGGGTTGAGAAGGGCGGGGTAGAAGTGCCTGAAATAAATAAATAAATAAACTTCCTGACTGTGAGATCTGTTCAACAGTGGAACTCTCTGCCCCGGAGCATGGTTGAGGCTCCTTCTTTGGAGGCTTTTAAACAGAGGCTGGATGGCTATCTGTCGGGGGTGCTTTGAAAGCGATTTTCCTGCTTCCTCACAGGGGGTTGGACTGGATGGGCCACGAGGTCTCTTCCAGCTCTATGATTTTATGATTATGCTTTTTCTAATGGAAGCAATCATAAAAAGCAAATTATTAAACTGATATTTCTAAACATAAAAATCGACTTTTTTCAAATAACCTGTGTACCCAAGCTAGCCTGCCTGCTATCTATCTGTCTATCTATCTATCTATCTATCTATCTATCTATCTATCTATCTATCTATCTATCTATCTATCAGAAGCCTCAAAAGAAAAAAGAGACGGGGGACACGAATCCAGGGATTCTCATGGCTGCCAATCTCTTTGCGCAGCACATGGGAAGCCACAACTGCTGCCTGAACAAAAGATGATGATGGTGATGGTGATGACAATGACAGCAGGGGAAATTCCCCAGTAGGATTGCCAGATGTCCCTTGTTTGAAAGCCCATCCCTCGCGTAAAAGGATTGTCTTGTGACTTATCATCTTGGCCCCAATGCACAGAATGGGGAAGGGTCTTTCTTTCATGTTGTGCAGATGGTGCTCTGTGGAACGCCGGGCGTATTAGCATCTTGTACAGAAATGGATTAGATTGTGCCATAGTTTTATCCCTTCCTTGAGACCGACAGAGAAACGAGAGGAATATTTTTCAGTTTGCACATGGAACCTTATTATTATTATTATTATTATTATTATTATTATTATTATTTAAATAAATGAATTTTGTTATTGGGTTGCTGTGAGTTTTCCAGGCTGCATAGCCATGTTCCAGAAGCATTCTCTCCTGATGTTTTGCCTGCATCTATGGCAGGCATCCTCAGAGGTTGTGAGGTTTGTTAGAAACTAGGCAAGGAGGGATTATACAAATGGCTTATTGGCCTATGCATTTTGACTAACCCTGTATATCTGTAGAATGATGCCCAGGATGGGAGAAATAATTATTGTCTGTTTGAGGCAGGTGTGAATGTTGCAATTGGCCACCTTGATTAGCATTAAATGACCTTGCAGCTTCAAGGTCTGACTGATTAGCTGGCCCCTGTTTTTTAGTGTTGTTCTTTATTTACTGTTTTGATTTTAGAGTTTAAACTGAACCACCTAAGCTGGGCTCTACAGGCCAATAGAGACTCCACCAGACATAAGAAGAGCTGCAAGACCAAGAAGAAGCCATGAGCGAAAAGTGTTCTTCCCATATATCAAGGGAATCACTGACCACATAGGGAAGCTGATGAAGAAGCACAACCTACAAAGAAAAAGGAATAAAACCAACATACACTGGCATTTTGGAGAAGAGGTCAATATAAGAATGATTAACATTAAGGATGAATATATATCCCATGGGTGGTGGTGGGTGCACGTAAAGATTAGATGTATAAAAAATATGATTGTGTAAATGATTTATTGTATGTTTTGTGTTAATGTTCGTTGTGTATGATTTGTATAATGTATTTATTATTTCTTAAAAATGGAAAAAATATAAAATAAAAACCTGGATAGATTGTATTTAGAGACAACACATGGTTCAATGTTTGTTGTTGCTGTGTGGCTTCAAGTCATTTGCAATTTATGGTGACTGAAAGGAAAACAGATCACAGGGTGGGGCTTTTGGCAAGATTTATTCTGAGGAGGTTTATCATTACCATCTTGATATATATGTTCTTTTTCAGCAACGTAAGTGTTGTTATACAGTTTGTAAAGTCAATTACTTCCCCACAGATGATGCCTTGTATCACTATAACAGGAGCTGGATAATCCACCCTTCCCCTTTGTCACTGCTTGGATAATACATGACATTTGCCATCCCAGCATGGGATTTCCAGTCAAGGGATAACCATGCCACCGTCTTTGGAAAGGCTATTTCCCCCTTTGTTATTCCCAGCCATTGGACATTTTTATGGACAATATTTTCTGTTGGAATCTGCAAGGAAGTCTGGTGATCGGGCCATTGGGCATAATCAGGAACTGGAATCAAAAGGGACAATAAAAGTATCGGGAGACCATCAATCATCATTTCATCCATTGTTCTAAGACCTGCCAGCCCCTCTGCAACCATTGGGCAGAGGGAAAATTACATCGAAGGCAGGCGGAGCTCCCCCATTGGCTGAGGCATGCTGGACTCCCACCTCATTGATATCATCCAGGCTTGGCCAACCACAGCCAAATCAGGTCTAGCTGGGGGCGGTGGGAATTTTGAACCTGAAAAGTGTATAAAAGTGCATGTTTTACTGTGTTATGTATCTCAGCTTATTTTGGGGATGGATCACCACAAGCTGGCATCACTTTCAGCTGAAATTAAATAAATACTTCAGTGGCTTCTGCTTCAACTTGGCGAGATTTGTTCTGGAACATTGGCTAAGCCCACAGTGACTTCGATCTCACTATCTACTGCCGTTCTAAATTTCTCGACAACAGCAAGTGGAGTGTGTGTGTGTGTGTGTATACACACATACACACACCTGTGGAATAATGTCCAGGGTGGAGGAAAGAAGCATGTATGAATGTTGCAATTGGCAAACTTGATTAGCATTGAGTAGCCATGAAGCTGCAAAGCCAATCAGTGAGTGTACCTGCATAGAGGTAGCCTGTCCTCTGTTGCATGGGGGGCATTCATTGTTTGGTAGGTGTTAACTGGCACTTCCCTGAGTAATAATTTTTGCCTTTTTGACTCACACTCTGATGTTCTTTGGCCGCCCACATACATTTTAATGGGTGAAATGTGCAGCAGTCGAGTAGCACAATTGCTTCTTCGCCTGTATTGCTGAGGCACGCTTGTTTACGTTTTGGTATTCAGAGCTCGCCTCTCCTCCTTTTTTCTCCTTCTTTTGGCAGACAGCAGTTTCCCAGCAAGGCTGTTGTCCTCGAGGGTGGGAATCTTTCTTTCTCCATCCGGTGATTAGGAAGCCAGTTGTTGTGGGCAATGTTTGCAAAGCTTCTGGTTTTGTTGTGATGAGATGTTGCATTGATAGATGTGGGGAGAGAAAGGGGCCCAGCAGACCCTCTTGGGAGGAATAAGGGTCCCGGACGATGTGGGAAGACGTTCAGCAATAGGCTCAATGGGAACAGCTTCTTTATAAAGACGTCATCCCACTGAACATGCCAAGTGTTTGGAAGAATAGATTACCAAACAGGTCAGGCAGACTCTGTTTTGAAATTAAATGGATGATTTTGTGACCTCCGTCACTAGCTAGCAAGCTCCTGTTTTATTCAGGAGTTCTCAGTTGATTTGCCATCACATTGTAGAGAGTTGATCCCACCTGTTTTCTTTGTGAAAGGAAACACCTCCTCTCCTGGACTGTGATTTGTGTTTCTGGGTTATCAATGTCGTTTCCCAATTGGTTCTGTCATAAACACATGGGGAAAGATTATTAAACTGCAAAAACTTTGTTTTTGCAAGAAAGACTTTATCCTGCTATACAAACTATTGCTCTAGTTTCTTAATTATTCTCTCTCTCTCTCTCTCTCTCTCTCTCTCAATCTCTCTCTTTTTCTCCTTCCTATGTTGGAAGGAAGGAAGGAAAGAAGGAGAGGAGGAGAAGGTAACACATGGCACACACAACATACAGAAGGAAGGAAGGAAAGAAGAGAAGAAGGGAAGGCGAAGAGGAGGAGGTTATTAGGAAAACCAGGAAAACCCATAGGCTTTTGGAAGCGTAACCCTTTTGGAGCTTAATTGGCATTCACACTATTTGGAATAATCATAACCTTTTGGAAGGCATGACCTTGTTAGAGATTGTAACCTTTTTGTAAAGTATGATCTTCCTGAGACTCTTCTGAGGAAGATCATACTTTACAAAAAGGTTAAAAACTCGTTTGAGTTAATCTTCTCCTTAGTGGTAAATATCCATGGCGCACACAACACAGGAAGGGGAGGCAAACACATGGAGCACACAACACAAGGGAGGAAGTAAGGAAGGAAAGAAAGAAGGAAGGAAGGAAAGAAGGAAGGAGAGGAGGAGGAGATAACACATGGCACACACAACACACAGAAGGAAAGAAGGAAGGAAGGCCCCTAGAAAGTGCATGAGACAAAAAGGAACACAGCATACTGCTCATCTTCCCTCCTCTGTGAGCAAAAGGTAATGGTAGAGCTTTTTCTCACATTTCAGTTCCTCCCACAAATTCCGTAACCGTATCATTTTAAAGCTGAGAATACCATCACATGACAGAATTGGCCATTTTTCCCATCTCTACCCAGATAATTTGCAAAAAACTCACTTGCCAACCAGCTTAGAAAGCATCTCAAAAGATAATCCTTTGCAACCCTTTTTGAACCCCAAGATCTCTCTACCCTACACTTGAAGCCTACTTCATGTGATGAACACAGTCAATAGCCATTTCTTAAGTGGGTGGCTCCGTAGGATTTAATACATGGGATGAGGTGGTAGAACATTATCTCACACTCGTCTACGGTTCCTCTTATACTTTTTGAATGGGTGGTTTTCTAACATATTCAAGAATACTGCTCACTCTCTCTTTGAAACTACATTATATGGTCAGTGTAGACTAATATAATACATTTTAACAGCCAGTAGTGTCGTCGAGGGCATCCCAGGCCCCTGCCTTCAAGCTGGTCTGACCAGCAGCAGGGAGTTCCACAGTTCCTGGATGCCAAATTGGGCGAAACCGATGAAATGTGCCCCAACAGCAGGCTCAACCAGGGACTCTACACAGCCGTATGCTCTCTCCTTTCACTCCCTTGCTAGCCCCAACTATGTAACAAATCCCTAAATAAAGATTGATCAAATTGCAACTTTTAAACTCTCTAGCTTGATACTTTGTGTCCCTCTCTTGCCTGAAACGATCTAAATGCATGAAACTAACCTTTTCCAGGCCGCGGGAGACTGCAGGCCTGCCCGGAATGCCTTCCTGGCGTTCCGGGGAGGCCGAATCTGCGCTCCCCCAAACCGCGGATACGGAAACCCCTTGGGGGACCAGGCTCAGAGCCCTTTGCCCCCTTCCCCTCCCTTTGGGGAAAATCAACCAGGAAGCTGCCAGCTGTTCTGAAAAGGCAATCAGCAATCACAAAAGAACTCTTATCTTGATACTCGTACATGGAAACATAGAACTGAAAGCCTTTGTTTGGTTTCGGAGTCGGGCCGCCTGACAAAGGATTTCGCTTGGCAAACTTTTGATCACTTCACACTGGGGGCAAAAGACCCTCGAAAAGTCTTTTTCCTCCGAAACTGTTTCTTGCATTCAAAACTCTACACAGCGGACATCCACCCCAGCCTCTTCATTGTGTCATATCTGATGGTGACAGGAAAACCCAGATCATTATTTATCACCAACCCATCAAGGGACAATAGACTTGGCTTCTTTCGCAGGCCGGTTTTCGGACTCAAGAGCTCCAAGGCATGAAAATCCTATAATCCACTCATGAAAGCATTGTTTCTTCTTCGTCCCGCCTCCTCTCCTCCTGATTCACCAGAGCGCCGAGGCGGTGGGAGCTTCCTGATAAGCTCCTGCACAGCGGAGGAGCTCTGTGATTGGCTCTGGCGTGGGGAGGGCGGCCGTGCCTCCTCCCAGCGGTTATTGCATCAACCAATCACCTTCGAGCCGGGAGGAGGGTGGGGAGCGGGAATTTTGAAACTTCTAAGCTTGTATTTTCTATAAAAATGCCTCTGATCTCTGTAACCACATGCTCTGTAGGCGAATGATTGCTACATTGCATTCTTTTCAGCTGAATCGCTAATAAAAATACCTCAGTGCCGCTTCAACTTTGGTGAGATTTCTTTCGGATTTTTAGGGAAATAAAATTGCTGAAAATCAGGCTTCTCTTAGCTCGCCAAAGTAGCGATCCCTCTTTGGTGGGGTCCCAGGGTCTCTCCTCCTAGGGCAGACTCTCCTAAAGCTCCTATTGACTTCAGTAGGCGGTTACAAATTGTGGGAGTTGAAGTCCAAAACACCTGGAGGGCTGAAGTTTGCTCATGCCTGGCCTACACTGATTATATAATGCAGTTTCAAAATGGATTATATAGATAGCCATTTTTTCCTTATTTACTTTAGTCTTCCCAAGAAAAATGCTGCTGGTTTAAAGCCTTTCAACAATTTCATTTGACATGTTTTTCCACTTGCAATTGTGATACAATGAAGTATCAATGCAACTCGGGACAATAAAATCACTAAACTTTGTCTGCATGTTAGAACCATTGCACCCGAAAACTCAGATAGAAAATATTGTGACGTTTTTGGAAATTAAGTTTCTACAAGCACCAAGATCTTTCCCAAAACCTGCTTGTGAATTTCTCCTTGTTTGTGGGGATAAAGTCAAAAATGGTTCTCAGTTCTTCAAATCAATGTGATTACAATGTTAACTTTCAGCATGTTTCAAAGTGATTTTATTTTTTGGCTTCTATCGTAACTTTCTGGATTATGTTGACGGGGGATTTCCGGAGCCTTGGGCTGTCCTTTCTTGTGCTTCTTTACAACAGATTTGAGAGCTGGCCGCAATTCAGGCAGAGGACGCTTTCAAACAGAAGGTTGTCCTCTAGCAGCCATTCAAAAGGAGGATTGTGTTCTCTGATGTTGGAGACATGAGCACCTTGTGGCTGTTGCTGGAGAAATGATGTGCAAGGAGCACCAAGGCTTCACCATTTGGACAATGCGACATTCTGCAAGGGACTCCACCGCAGTCTGCTGTCTGGTGCCAAATGTGACAGCGGCTTGAGCGCAACGCCTCTCCGCACAGCAATGTTCATCCTCCCTGCGTAGGGAGATGACTTTTCACATCCATCCATCCATGCTATTGCCACGTTTCCCTTGCACCTTTTATGGGAAAGTTTTGGCCTCTCTACAAATCCAGCAGCATCCTCATGCGATGCCCATCTCTAGGAGCCAAAGGGGTAAAACCAGCCTGAACGGCATACGAATGAGAGAGCAGCAGTCGGTGGGAAGACTCTCTGCATTTCACTTGTCTTCTTGGCCTGGAAAGCTTCAACTTGGGAAACAGCACAATTGTTAAATCTGATCAAGCAGCCCTGGCTTGGGAGTCTTACTGCTTCACCCCCTTCATTAAATACTACTAAGCCACTCACTTAAGAAATGGCAACCTACTGTGTAGGCTTCAAGTGTAGGGAAGAGAGATCTTGGCATTTAAAAAGGTCTGCAAAGCTATCTTTTCAGAAGCTTCCTAAGCTGGTTGACAAGTAGCTTTTTTTGCAAATTATCCGGATAAAGATGGGCAAAGTGGCCAATTTGGTCTTGTGATGGTATTCGCCATTCTCAGTCCCTTCGGGGAGATAGGACGGGTTACAAATAAAGTCTTCTTCTTCTTCTTCCTACTATTAAAATGATACGGTTATTGCAGGAGGAGCCTGCAATCGGCCCCTTTGAGAAAAAGCTGCACCATTACCTTTTGCTCACGGAGGAGGGAAGATTGGCAGTAAGCTGTGTTCCTTTCTACCTCATCCACTTTCTGGGGGCCGGCCGGCCTGCCTGCCTGCCAGCCTTCCTTCTATTATTATTATTATTATTATTATTATTATTATTATTAATGTTTATTTATAGCCTGCCACCATCTCCCCAAAGGGATTGGGAACGGCTAACATGAGGCCAAGCCCAAAAATAATACAAAGTCAGACCAAAACAACAGAAAAATTACATCAAAACAAAATACATAAAGTAACAAAATAAAATAAACAGTGCAAAATAACATAATAAAATCAAACAGAAAGGGCGGGCCAAATGCACGAGATAAAATGTTGAAATGTTAATACTCTGGGTGAGATAGGAACAAAAAGTATTCCTATCTCACCCTCCCTTCCTTCTCTGTGTTGTATGTGCCATATATTACATCCTCCTCCTCTCCTTCTTTCTTTCCTTTTCCCCCCAACATGGGGAAGGAGAGAGGGGGAGGGGGAGAGGAGGATCCCTGGAATGGCTGCTGAAGAGCGAGCCCCCAGACATATCATTCCTCCTCCTCCCCTTTCAGTTGACCCCAAAGGACATCTAGCCCAACCCCCTTTGTCAAGATCCAGAAGCCTCAAGAATGCCATCCACAGTATAAAAGGTCCAAACAAAGGTTTATTAAACACAAAAAAGGCTTAGAGACACTTAACTCAGTGCCTCTAGCACAAACTAAGATTCTATAGCAACCACTAAGCAAAAAAACCCAATTTAAATATAATCTGGATTATACCGGAGTATAATCTGGGATAACAAAAAGTTACAGCAATCTGCTTGAAATTCAAAAGCTCCAAAAAGCACAAGAAAACAAGGTGGGAGCATGCAAAATCAAAGTCCAAAACCAGTCCAAAGTCCAGGCACGTCCAAAATGAGATGAAGCAGTCCAAAAAGCAAAGTCGTCGTCAAAACACAGTTCAGAGTCAAAGGGAAGGTTGAAGTCAGCACTTACGGAGTTCCAGCCAGAAGTCACGGAAACACGGAGATCTGTAGACCAAGGACCCAAACTTGAGAGTAATGGCAGTAACAAAGATCCAAACCCACTAAAACACTTTGCCTTCTGCAAAGACCCATTGAAAACAAACCAATTTATATCCTATAACTCCTCATCATAGAATCATAGAATCAAAGAGTTGGAAGAGACCTCATGGGCCATCCAGTCCAACCCCCTGCCAAGAAGCAGGAATATTGCATTCAAATCACCCCTGACAGATGGCCATCCAGCCTCTGTTTAAAAGCTTCCAAAGAAGGAGCCTCCACCACACTCCGGGGCAGAGAGTTCCACTGCTGAACGGCTCTCACAGTCAGGAAGTTCTTCCTCATGTTCAGATGGAATCTCCTCTCTTGTAGTTTGAAGCCATTGTTCCGCGTCCTAGTCTCCAGGGAAGCAGAAAACAAGCTTGCTCCCTCCTCCCTGTGGCTTCCTCTAACATATTTATACATTGCTATCATATCCCCTCTCAGCCTTCTCTTCTTCAGGCTAAACATGCCCAGCTCCTTAAGCTGCTCCTCATAGGGCTTGTTCTCCAGACCTTTTATCATTTTAGTCGCTCTCCTCTGGACACATTCCAGCTTGTCAATATCTCTCTTGAATTGTGGTGCCCAGAATTCGACACACTATTCCAGGTGTGGTCTAACCAAAGCAGAATAGAGGGGTAGCATTACTTCCTTAGATCTAGACACTATGCTCCTATTGATGCAGGCCAAAATCCCATTGGCTTTTTTTGCCGCCACATCACATTGTTGGCTCATGTTTAACTTGTTGTCCACGAGGACTCCAAGATCTTTTTCACACGTACTGCTCTCGAGCCAGGCGTCCCCCATTCTGTATCTTTGCATTTCGTTTTTCCTGCCAAAGTGGAGTATCTTGCATTTGTCACTGTTAAACTTCATTTTGTTAATTTTGGCCCATCTCTTTAATCTGTCAAGATTGTTTTGAATCCTGCTCCTGTCCTCTGGAGTATTGGCTATGCCTCCCAATTTGGTGTCGTCTGCAAACTTGATGATCTTGCCTTCTAACCCTTCATCTAAGTCATTAATAAAGATGTTGAACAGGACCGGGCCCAGAACAGAACCCTGCGGCACTCCGCTCGTCACTTCTTTCCAGGATGAAGAGGAAGCATTGGTGAGCACCCTCTGGGTTCGTCCATTTAACCAATTACAGATCCACCTCACTGTAGTTT
This sequence comes from Anolis sagrei, assembly GCF_037176765.1. NCBI lineage: Eukaryota > Metazoa > Chordata > Lepidosauria > Squamata > Anolidae > Anolis > Anolis sagrei. Next base: position 27,637,400 of record NC_090034.1, on the reverse strand, counting down.
TGCCTGGCCCACATTGGACTAGTTTCCTTGCCAGAAGGTCATGGGGGACCTTGTCGAAGGCCTTACTGAAATCCAGGTACGCCACATCCACGGCATTCCCCGCATCTATCCAGCTTGTAACTCTATCGAAGAAAGAGATCAGATTAGTCTGGCATGACTTGTTTTTGATAAATCCATGTTGACTATTAGCAATGACTGAGAGGATGAACCGCTCCCCTTTCATCATCACTTTCAGCTGCCCCATTCCCTGCAGCTGAGCACTGCCTCCCATCTCTCCACCTTTGCCAGTGTCTTTCAAGACTTAGGTCTTCCCAAGTGTTCCCAGATTGCCAGTCCTCTGCAACCCCCTCAAAGTCATCACTGGATGTAGGCTGACTACAGATGTCCCTAATCTCCTGCACACGTGTCCAGTCTAAAGCATCCTCCTCCCCATCGTCACTCCCAGTCCCATCACTCCTTTCAAAATCCACAAAGTCTTCATCTTCTGTTGGAACGCTAAATATATCACGGATACGCTTCCTTTGGATCTCCTCATCTGATTCTTGTTCTTGAGTAGCTCACTTAACTCCCTTGCTTTCCTCTCCTTCCCCCATTTCACAATCTGAGAAACCCTCGAAGGACTCAGAATCAGTTGGAGCCATGAATATGTCTCTAATCCGCTTTCACTGCTGCTGCTCCTCCAACACCTGCTCAGCCCTCTTCTCCCTTCTAGCAGTAGTAGTAACGTTACTATAACGCTGAACTACAACACCCTTCTTTCTGCCATGTAGTAAAAACACAATCACAGCATCCCCAAAAGATGGCTACCATGCCTCTGAATAATAATAATATGTTCCTAGTTTGCAAATATTTGTCCTGTTCAATTGTGTATGTAGTACTTACTTTTAAAATATTTATTTATTATTTATTTCAACCCCTTCTCAACCCCCGAGGGGGGACTCAGGGCGGCTTACAACGGCAACAATTTTATGTCAACACATACAAAAACACAACATGATATAACATGAGTAGATAAAAACATTAGATTAAAATCCATTAAAAATTATTGCCATATCTGAGACTGATTCAGAGACCACCAACTCAGTCCAAAGCCTGTCCATAGTCCGTTCTAAAACATTGCGATTGCTGTCAAGCCTGTTACCCAAATGCCTGCTCCCAAAACCATGTTTTGAGCTTCTTTCTAAAGGGAAGGAGTGATAAAGTTGACCTAATTTTGCAGAGGATCATGTTCCACAAGTAGTTGTTGTGTTTCAGAAACTTCGTTTTTGTGCCCACAAACTATGTTAAATTGATGGAGATTCTAAGATTGAGAAACTAGATCAAAATGTGCAGTAGCAGGATGATGTCTCCCCTGCAAAGACCTTTGTCCAGTTTCGTAAACTTTTCCCATGTGTTCATGATAGAACCAAATAATGATACTGAGCAAGAATTTGGGGGTCTTTGCCCAGGAGGCAGAGACCAGCCAGACCCACCAATGAGGATCTGTTACTCTGGTGAGAAAGAAGCACACAAAACAGACTTTTTCCTAATTTTTCCCAAATAAATCTCACCAAAGTTGAAGAAAATATCACCGAGTTGTTTATTTCGTCTCAGCTGGTATGGATGTCAAGCTGCAATCCCTTGCCCAAAACTGACATGTTTGCTAGGCAGGTAAATACAGAATATATAGATTTCAGATTCAAAAGTTTCCATGCCCACCCCCTGAGCCAGCTTCGTTGTGATTGGCTGTGACGTCCAATGGGGTGGAAGGGAAGCAGGCAACAGGAAAACAATGAAGAAATGTCCAGTTGACTGGTTTAAATGACTAATGTTTGCTAAATGGCTGGGCGAAATCCCTTTAGGCTCTCAAGCCTAGCCTAGGTTATGGTTTTAGTCCTTTGATTCAACATTGTCATCTGCCCCCTAGGGCCTGGGTCCTTTGTCCTTACAGTCCTGCAATATGGGTTTCGTTGATGAAGCAGAGATTGGTTTCAGAGATTGGGATATGACACAGCAGGAGAGGTGGTGACAAATCCTCAGTTCCTCGCAGATGGGGAGATATCCTTTGTGTTGAGTGATTCAGTATGTCCATAGACTCCCATTATCCTGGATGGCCTGGCCATTGGGCCCTCCGAGGTCCAGGAAGAGGGGGCATTTACTTATTGTCCATGCAAATAGGTGTGGTGAAACCTTTCGTTAGGGAGTTGTCCTCGAGGGCATCGGAGGCCCCCGCCTTCAAGTTGGTCTGACCCGCAGCAGAGAGTTCCTCAGTTCCTGGAAGCCACAATTGGGACAAACTGATGAAATGTGCCCCAACAGACAGCTCAAAACAGGGACTATACACAGCTTCTATGCCTTTCTTTCACTTTCCCCCAAGCCCTAACTTTGTAACAATTCCCCTAATAAAAGTACTTGAAATTGCAACCTTTTAACTCTCTAGCCTGATACTTTGTGTCACTTCTGAACTATCCAAATGCATGAATTCAAGCTTTTCCAGGCCGCGGGAGATTGTGAGCCTGCCCGGAATGCCTCTCTGGTGTTCCGGGGACGCCGGATCCACGTCGCTTCAAACTGTGGATACGGAATCTCCCCTTTTGGATCTCCGTATCCACAAAATGGCAGATCGGCTCCATTTTAATGACTTATTTTTCTGTGCTAAATTCTAACCCTATCTGCCATCTCGCTTTTCTTATTACGGGTCTCTACGCTCAGGAAATAACCTCTCAAGTTTTGAGAATATATTTTATCAGAAACAGCTGATTGTCAAAAGTACCGGTTCCGTTGCTGCCGCTCCATTTCGCCTCGTCGTCCAGTGCTCCTGCCAAGCCCCTGATCCAGAGACTCGATGCGGTTCCCCCATGGGACTTCGGGGAAGAGCCTGGCCTTGGTGCCTCGGACCGCGGGAGGGGAATTCTAGTTTCCCAAGGACCAAAGACTGAATCGATTGCAGGATGGCTGGGGTTCCATCCGTGAGCTCCATGGACACCAGCCAACCATCCCAAAGATCATGGACTCTATGTTGTACGTTTTGGACTTCATGAAGCATCATTCCCCCCCCCCCCCCCCCATGAACTCTTTTCACAAACTCTGAGCTAAAAGTTTCCTCATGAAATCAATTCTTTATTAAATATTGTTGAAGGGTGGACTGAAGATGGGGTTTACTGCTATGAAATACTTATGATTATTATGTATTGTATATTCCTCTATGAATTTTCCTTTGCCCCTTTTGCCTTGCCATACCCTTGGCCCCTTGCCCACCCCTGAAGCGGTAATCGGGAAGCAACCAGCTGCCCGAGAGGGTCATTTGCCCTCACAAAGACAACCATTACACAAAACCTTTGCATGGACAATAGTAAATGAAATTCCTATTTATTTTCATAGTTAGGCTGATAGATAGGTATTTCCTCCGGTCAGTTTTAATTGCTAGAAAACAACAAGGGCAAGACTGTCTTTTGCCCAGCTCCGTTTGCCTCACCCGAAACCCATCTCAAACACACATCTTATCAGATCAGGACAGGAAAACCCGGCTTAATTCAATTACCCTCCCATTATCCAGACAATAAGTCAATCTCCCAACTGGCTGATTTTCCGGACGCAGGAACACATAGGTTTCAGGAATGTCATAATCCTTTCATTCCCCATTGTCTCTTTTTGTCCCGCCTCCTCTTCCCTGATTCGCCAATTCCTCAAAGTGGGGAAAGCTCCCTGATAGGCTCCCTTGAAACGGAGGAGCCTCGTGATTGGCTGAAGCCGGGGGCGGGCCGCCGAGTCTCCTCCCAGCTGTCCAGCGATCAGCCAATCACCTTCGAGCCGGGCGGGGAAGGGAGGGCAGGAAATTTGAAATCTTTGTACCTGTTTATGCTATAAAAATGCCTCAAAACTTTGTACCGGTATGCTTGTATGTGAGCTATCACTACATTGCATCCGCTTCAGCTGAATCGCTCCAATAAAAGCCTCGGTTGCAGCTTCTTCCGCTTTGGTGAGAATATTTATTTATTAATAATTTTAATATCACTGGAATCAGTCTTCTCTGTCCTCGCCAAAGTAGCGGACCCTCTTTGGTGCAGTCCTAGGGGTCTCTCTTCCTGGGGAGACCCTCCTAAAGTCCGTATTGACTTCAAGATTAGTAGCTTAGGAAGCATGAGGGGATTTCCTGAGCCAGGTGAATTGCTGGATTTTGAAAACAGTGGCTTTTCCTTCATATTTCATAAATATAGACATACACACACACATATATATGGGGAATGAGGAATGGGGCAAAGGAGCATACACAGAGTTCATAGGGGATAAATTATATAAAGGCAAAGGGGAACCATGTCAATCCTTCCTCCCTCCCTCCAAAGTTAAGACAAACACATTTGTCTCATGGCCATTTGAAGGGGCTTGGACCCCCCTTCGCGTTTCCATGAGGGAATAGATGGGGATCCCAGAGTTTTTCCCTTTAGCCCAGGCAGACAAGGGGCCAATTAGGGTACACCCTGGAACTAAGGGGCAATGCAAGGAATACATGAGGTTCATGCAGGGAAGTGGGGAGAGGGGTCCCTGATACCTAAAAGTTCATAAAAGTGGAAATGAATGGCAAGGGAAACATAAAGCATAATGTTTCTCCTGGCTAACCTTTAGCCTAGATAGGTAAATGTTTCTCAGCTCAAAAGAGATCCCTTTTGTTTGTGAGTCATTGACTGAGATGGGGAGCTATTAGGAGAGTCGTTAATTCTCTAGCCCAAGTGTGTCTCAGATGGAAAAAGTCAGATATTTTTATGGCATGGTTTTCAGTAATAAATGTGTTACCTTCTGTTATAAACATATGAAAATAGGGCACAAAACCTTGATTAAATGTACACACTGTCTAACATGAGGAAGGGTCCTTGTTGTTGTTAGTGTCTTTGCAAATTGACCAAGACTTAACCCTTATTATCCAGTCTGATGTCCTTGGGAAAACTAGGAATTCCCTGATTTTGAATTATCTTTTACAGAGTCCAAAGATATCAATAGGAAATGACATTGATAACCCAGGAGCCAAAATTGTAGTCCAGGAGAGGAGGTGTTCCTTTTCACAAAGAAAATGTGGGAGGGAGAGGGGGGACGGACGGACGGGGGACGGACGACAACTCTCTACAATGTGATGGCAAATAAACCAAGAACTCCTGAATAAAACGGAGAGTTTGCTAGTGTGTGACAGAAGTTGGACAATCACCAATTGAATTTCAAAACGGAGTATGCCTGAGCTGTGTGGTAAACCTACTCTTCCAAACACTTGGCTTGTTCAGTGGGATGTAGTCTTTAATTAGTGGTTTTGTGCAGCTATAAAAGGATTAGCCAAAAGGCCATTGTCTCCAAAGCTGATTTGTCACCGATAGGGCTGAGTAGGGCTCAGGCTTTCTTCGCTTCTCATTGCCTCACACCAGAAGCCGTGCAGTTTTTATTTAATCCAGTCCCCAAACTACGGCGCATTAGACACTGGTTGACAGAAAAAAGGGGAACACATTGCTAAAGTTGGCATAAAATTCCCCTCTGGCTTAAATGCATTATTAAATAAACATGCCCAAGTCTGGAAGTCATGATGACCATTTTGGCAATGTTGGAATGGTTGAAAGAGCCTGTGATTTATTATCCTAATAGGGCTCTCAATTTAATAATGCCGAAACTGCCTTTCTAAATATGAATTGTGTAAGATTTGATTTGAGAGAAAAAAGAGACAATTAAAGACCACTATGACAAACAAAAGCCTCTCTCCAAATGGGGAGAGTCTTCTGTTTGTTGTCGAAGATTTTCATGGCCAGAATCACTGGATTGCTGTGAATTTTTCGGTCTGTCTTACCATGTTCCAGTAGCATTCCCTCCTGATGTTTGACCTGCATCTGTGGCTAATGGCATTTTCACAGGTTCTGTTGGCAGTGAGGCAAGTAGAGTGTACATATATCTGTGGAATGTCCAGTGCTCTGCTATAACTGACTTCTCTGGTTGAATTAGTCTGATTGAAAGAGGATCCCCTGGTGGTGCAGTGGGTTAAACCCCTGTGCTGGCAGGACTGACTACCAACAGGTCACAGGTTCGAATCCAGGGAGAGTGCAGATAAGCTCCCTCTATCAGCTCCAGCCCTCATACGGGACATGAGAGAAGCCTCCCACAAGGATGGTAAAAACATCAAAACATCCAGGCGTCCCAGGGCAATGTCCTTGCAGACGGCCAATTCTCTCACACCAGAAGCAACTTGCAGTTTATCAAGTCAGTCCCGACATGACAAAAAAAAGTCTGGTGGAAAATCCAACCAAGAAGTCTCCATAGGAACGGCCAAACGAAGCAGCAATGCCCAGACATGAATCAAAGAACATGAAAGGCACTGCAGACTGATTCAACCAAGGAAGTCAGCCATAGCAGAGCATGTGATGAACCAACATGGACACTGAATATTATTTGAGAAGACAGAAATTCTAGACATTATGTCATATGATACAGAGAAGCCATTGAAATCCACAGGAAGAAGGTGGACAATTTCAACAGAAAGGAGGAAACCATGAAAACGAACAAAATCTGGCTGGTATTAAAAAAAACAACACCAGAATCAAGACAGTAAATAAGGAACACCACTCAAAAACAGGGGAACTCTAGACAGCAAGCAATCAAGCGTCAGTCAACACTTTCCAAACAGAGGGTGCCTCCAGGCAACGGAGGCTAGGCTACCTCTATGCAGATAACCACACTGATTGACTTTGCTGACGCAAGGCTACTCCATATTAATCAAGCAGGCTAATTGCAACTGATGAAGGCACGATGAAAATACATAATATATATATTGGAAAATATATATTGGATGTAACCATATTAGAAATAGGAATTAGAAAATATATATTAAATCACGAAGGGATATGTATGTATGCATGAACATTCACTTGGGAAGAGATGCTCTTCTTAAATGCTGCAAATTAGGTGCCAGAAAGAGGTCTATGGAAAGGAATGTCTAAGGCTTCTGACAAATATCAAGAGACCCTTCCATTTCGTACCAAGCAGGGCTTATCATAAGATTAATGAGCCTTGCTATCAAGAGGCTTCTTCAGGATAGACTTATCTCAAGGTGGATGGAAGCTCTTGCTATCAGTAGCTGGTGCAGACACTCTGGCGCTATGGGGTATAGGATGGTCCTCTAATGAGCAGCTCTTTAGATAAAGGTGTTTAATGGAAGATTAAAGGTGTTGAAATTAAAATATGCTATTCAAGTCAATGTAAAAGTGGAATTTTGTGATGCACATTCTGATGCTTGTATGATGCATGCATATTATTTTAAAGGGTATATAAACCAAGGCAATACTTTTGTTCAGCACTCTGTTTCCTGGAATACCAGCAGGGTCCATATCTGGTTGGCGCCAACTGAGAATAAACCGTGGTTTTACAGACCTCAGGAACTCTCTTTTGTCTCATTTCCTCAAACCTTCTCACTGCCATTTCACAGCATTCACGCTTGCTTCAAACAGATAAGGGTGCTTTCTCCCAGCCTACATATCATTCCACAGGTGTGTTCGTGTACTCACACACACACTCCACTTGCTTCATTGCCAACAGAGCCTCTGAAGATGTCATTAACCACATATGGAGGTGAAATGTCAGGAGAGAATGCTGCTGGAACATGGCCAGACAGCCCGCAAAACTCACAGCAACCCAAGGCAAGAACTGTGTGGTTGGGAAACTTTTCTCACTTGGTGTTGCCACGCATCCTTGGCTGTAACCTGTTGCTACAGCTCACTTTACCTTCCCTGTCCCCAATCCCATGCTTCCCTGCTTTTTGCATCTGCTTTTTGCATCCTGTACTTTAATGGGAGCATGGCAGCACAAGATAGCAGATAACACAGAAGAGAAGCACACAGAGGATGAAAGCTGTGGCTCTGATGCATTAACAGGAAGATGAAGGACAGGTGATGAGGAGATATTGGGAAAATAGATATTGGAAAAATATATATTTATTTATGTATGAATTGTATGTACTTTACAAGCACTGAAATGTATACAAAAATCAAGTTCTCTCTGTATTAGAGAGAATGCTGAAGGAGAGCTGCTGTCCAGGCACAGCAAGAGGGGGGCTGAAGAGAGGGGCATGTTATCTATACATTCCAGGAGAGAGATAAGCCTGTCCTAGTGGCAACAAACTGGTACAACTAGGCTCTAAGTAAGGAGCCCCCCTCTCCCTCCTGACAGGTCAAAGTTAGGCCCCTTGATTGATGAATGTAAGCTGTATGCTTGCTCTTTAGAAAGACACAGAGACATGCCTTTTGTATGTTGTAAGGTAGAATTTGATATTCATATGATGCTAAGGTGACGTAATGAATGAGGTCAATGTATGTAGACACATGTTCTTTGTTTGACTGCGATTGGAGGGTATAAAAGCCATAGTCAACGCTTATATCAGGACTCTGGATGCTTTTGGACATAGTCCACTCCAGGGTCCCAGCTGGAAATAAAATCCATGCTTTTGAGACCTCCGGACCTCTTTTTGTCTCTTTTCCTAAAACCTTCTCCCTGCCATTTTACAGGAAGAGAAGGAAATAGAAGGAGACTGAAGGGAGGACATCACAAGCTCGATTGGATGGAGACAGGGAGCAATCATGAGTGTGGGAGGGATGGACCTCTTCCTCCCCCATCAGGTAATGGGAGAACCTTAGCTCTCAAAAATATAGGGAAAATGTATAACACAAGGAGCCCTTGGTACCCACCAGAGTTTACTTTGAGGCTACCAGTGGTCAGCTTCTGGTCAAAGGAAATTTAGCATAATGACAAGATTTTAACTTTGTTTGTGGTTTTTCTATACATTACAACTGTATTCTCAATTCGCTTCTGACATGATAGATAAATAAATAAATAAACAAAATTACTAGAATCTGTAGATACACAAGTCCCATAACATGCAGCAGCATCGCAAATGACGCCGCTTATACCAAACAGCAAAACCAAGGTTTCCTTGGTTTGGGAATTTGCTTTGGAATATAAACAGAAATTCAAGTCATAATCAGTTGAATCCATTGGATACAGAATACAAATCTCATAAATAAATCCCTTGCACCTGACACTTGCAAAGCAGGCCCGTGGTATTTGGTGGAATTTTGTTCCCACAGAAATCCCAAAACTTATAGATGCTTAAGTTGCCCTGTATTCAGTGGCATAGGCAAATTATGCCCTTTTCTTCTATAGAAGGGCAAAAGCAAGGTTTGCGTTTGGGGATTTGCTTCGAAATATGAGTTTCAAAGGCCACTTTGAGTGTATTTATTGTATTTCAATCCTGTTTTTAACACAACATTACTATTCAATTGTTTTTTTTTTAAACTTTTGTAATGAACTTGTGTGAGATTTTTAGCCGCCTTGAGTTCCTACCCATGGGTAGAAGAAAAGAATGAAAATACAGTGTTGCCACAGACATGGAACATCATGTGCGGGATCTGTATCTAACCCCGTTCTCACATAGAAGAGGGACACCAAAGCAAAGCAGAGGGTCTTACCTTCCCAACAATAAGCAAAAGGCACAGGTTGCATTTTCTGAAAAGCTTGGAGTGAATTTTTGAGTGGTTTGGGGTTATAACTATTTCATGAGCTGCCAGGTTACTTCTCGGCTGAGCTATTAATAATTCACTTCCACAATGCTCTATTTAGCATCTAAAATTATCCCTTCCTGTAGGCGCCCTCCACTTGAGTGCGGAACTAACCACGGCACCTCTCCTGGCATTGCTCCCCTTTCCCCCTCGTGGTGCCTTCCATTTGTGGCTTTCAATGCCATTCGGATTTGCAAAATCCCAAAAAGAAGCAGCTGAAAATCTGTGGCCAGGAAAAATATGCTTCAAAACTTAGCAGAGACTCTCTCTCAGTCTCTCTCTCTGGCTTTATCTACGCAGCCATGTAGTGAAGTTTAGAGCTGCATTGTGTAGTCACTATAGACCAGGCATGGACAAACTTCGGCCCTCTTTCCAGATGTTTTGGACCACAACTCCCACAATTCCTAACAGCCGGTAACAGTAATATAATATAATATAATAATACTATAATAAAATATACCCTGTTATCTCTTCAGATCATATAAATCTTTCACATTTTTACTATAAATAATAATAATAATAATAATAATAATAATAATAATAAAGGTAGTAAAATAATAATAAAATAAAATACTATAATAATATAATAATAAAATATAATAAAATAATATCACACAGTCCTAAACGCTTGGTCCACGAGTTCCAAAACCAACAGCCCAGGACTTCTGCAAACAAGGCAAAGAGAGCCAATTCACCACAGAAAAAGAAAATCAAGGAAAACTACCATTTCTAGATGTCCAAGTCATTCGCAAACCAAACCAACAATTGGGCCACCTGGTCTACAGAAAACCTACGCACATGGATAGATACCTACATAAAAATTCCAACCATTACCCAGGTCAAAAAAAGGAACACAATGAAAGCCCTGACAGACCGTGCAAACAGGATTTCCACATCCCACCTCCTCCAAGGTGAATGGAACCACCTAGACTGGGCTCTACAGGCCAATGAGTATGTATTCTATGACAGGCATCAGAAGAGCTGCAAGACCAAGAACAAGCCACGAGAGTAAGGACAGAGATAATAATAATAATAAAAAATATAAAAATAAGTAAAATAAAATAAAAAATAATAAAATGCCATGCCAAAAGCTCTCAGCCATCACTTGAAAACAATAAATATTGACAAAAAGTTTGCATTATTGATGTCGTCATATCAAGTCACAGTCGCATTGAGGAAAAACAACAGGAAAAACTCAACCGTTATCAGGACCTCAAAATCAAACTGCAAAGACTCTGGCATAAACCAGTACAGGTGGTCCCAGTGGTGATTGGTGCACTGGGTGCCGTGCCAAAATATCTCAGTCGGCATTTTGAAACAATAAACATTGACAAAATCACGATCTGTCAACTGCAAAAGGCCACCTTACTTGGATCTGCGCGCATTATTCGAAAATACATCACACAGTCCTAGATGCTTGGGAAGTGTTCGACTTGTGATTTTGTGATACAAAATCCAGCATATATATCTCATTTGCTGTGTCATACTGTGTTTTTGTGTCAGTAATAATAATCATCATCATCATCATCATTTAAAAAACTTTATTTGTACCCTTTATTTGTACCCTGCCATCATCTTCCCGAAGGGACTTGGGGTGGCTACCAAAGCACTCAAGGTGCCATACATAAACTAGAATTACATATCATCAATATATATACACAATTTGACTGAATACAAACAATGGACAATGCCAATCAATAAAATTCAAAATTCTAAAACACAGTCATACCTGCAAGTCATTGGGTTTCTTCAAACATGAACTAAAGTGCCAAAAACAATGGCTGACATTAGCACATGACAATAGTACATGACTCCAGGTCACAGATCCACCCAGAGAAAAAGTGTTCTTACCATACATCAAGGGAGCCACTGACTGCTTAGAGAAGCTGATGAAGAAACACAACCTACAAACAACCTACAGACCCACTAAGAAAATCCAGCAAATGCACCAGAATCAAGAATCAAGACGGTAAAAAGAACACCACTCAGAAACAGGAGAATTCCATACAGCAAACAATCAAGTGCCAGTTAACACATCTCAAGCAGAGGGTGCCTCCAGGCAACAGAGGCCAGGCTAGCTCTATGTAGATGCCCTCACTGGTTGACTTTGCAGTTGCAAGGCTACTGAATGGTAATCAAGCTTGCTAATTGCAACATTCACGCTTGCTTCAAACAGACAAGCATTCTTTCTCCCACCCTGGACATTATTCCACAGGTATAGACACTCCACTTGCCTCACTGACAACAAACCTCTGAAGATGCCATTAGCCACAGATGCAGGCGAAACGCCAGGAGAGAATGCTGGTGGAACATGATCAGACAGCCTGAAAAACTCACAGCCATTCGGTCCTGTTTGTCACGGCTCATGACTTTCATCACCTATGTATCTCACATTGCGTGTCTTTGCAATAGCCAATGAAATATAATCATGGGCTCAGTTTGCACCTGCTTGCTCTCACCATTTGCGTGATGTATTTGCTGTCAAGAGTCCCTGTCACCAAGAGCCTTGCAACGCAGGGCAGCGATGGCTTCCTTGATAGAGCCTATCAGTCTGGAATCCATCTTCCTCTTTTCCTACGGCTTTATCACACATTTTGGGGTTTTCTAATGAATGCCATGGGAGTTGTAGCTTGGAAAGACACTCTTTGGGAGAGAAGGTTAATGCTCTTGTTAAATGGTAACTCCCAGGAATCCATAGGATTGAGCTAGGGCAGTTAAAGTGGTATCTAAGTGCATTGATTCTACAGTGTAAATCTGAGCTTTCCAAACTTTTCATGTTGGTGGCGCTTTTAAAAGATGCATCATTCTGCGACACAGTCATTCAATTTTCCCATCCCATTATAAGAGATACAAATACACCCACAAATTGTAATCACCAAATGTACAGGGACACAACACAGTTCATGAAACCTTCCATTTAAATTTTAAAAATATATAAGATTTGTAAGATAATTACATACATTACCAAGATTTTGGTCATTTATTAGTAATACTATTATTCAACAACAACAATTTTTATTGATTAGCCAATTGGCCTTATCAAAAACAAACAGTGCAGACACAAAATACAACATACACCTAGCCCTCTTAAAATAAAATACAAATATACAGGTAGCCATAGATATATACCCTAATACTATTATTCCTAATACTAATAATGACATAACTACCTTTGTTGCATCATGCATTCAAGTTGGTCTCTCTTATTTCGCACTGATCCAGAGGATTTGTTCACGTGACACTCAATACACTCTAGGCGACACAAAGACATGTTGTGACCCACAGTTCTGGTATAGATGCACCTGCAGAACGTCACATCTCTCCATGTTCTGTCTTATACATTTATTTCAACAGCATAAATCCTAAAATGCACTCATTTCCTACGAGAAGATCTCCGCTTCCCTCCCGCCATCCCTGGCCTAGATCCATAATTTCCTTTGTTTTGTGCCATATCAACTTTGCCCTTCACCAGCTGCCCATTTATTCCCTGGCTTCAGTTGCCGAAAAGTCTCATGCGATCTCTTTTTGATGTGACCCCCCTCACTCACTGACCCACTCAACACACACAATTTTGGTTCTGTTTCATTGACTAATTCCAGCCAGTTGGATGTCAGCTTCCAAAAGAAGATGCTGGCTGCATGGCCACAGAGCCATTTGGCACACAATAGGATCTTTTGTATGGATGGAGAATTATTTTATTTATTTATTTATTTATTTATTTATTTATTATTTGAACTTATATGCCGCCATTCCCCTGGGGCTCAGAGGGGCTTACAAGAACAGGCTAAAATCGAACACAATTTAAAAACAATTTAAAACAATTTAAAAACTATCAGAGATCAAAGGCCCGTCGAAATAGATATGTCTTACATGCCCTGTGGAAAGCTGATTAATCCCGCATGGCACGGACTTCAGGTGGCAGAGTATTCCAGAGTGATGGTGCCACTGCTGTGAAGGCTCTGCGTCTGGTTGCTGTTAGATGCAAGGTCTTGACACTGGGAATTTCCAATAGATCTTGGTCCTCAGAACGGAGGGATCTCTGGGGTTGGTAGGGGGTGAGGCAAGGCCTTAAAGGTGAGTACCATTGGTAACCAATGCAGCTGCAGTAAGATTGGTGTTATGTGGCATCTCATCGGAATTCCCGCAAGAAGCCGAGCAGCTGCGTTTTGTACCAACTTGAGCTTCCGGATCACCGACAGAGGAAGGCCGTTACTGGATGGCTGCGTGCCAGTAGGTTGAGGGTGAATCCAGCAAAGACGGAGATCCTATGACTGGGTCGATCCAGGCAGTGGGGATATCCAGCTGCCTACCCTGGATGGTGAGGCGCTATGCCCGTCATCACTGGTAAAGAATCCTTTTGGACCCTCTGCTGACGATGGAGGCCCTGGTCTCCGCCGCTAGCAGAACCGCCTTTTTTCATCTGCGGCAGGCTAGACGGCTGGCCCACTACCTGTCCAGGGACGACCTAGCTACGGTGATCCAGGCCACGGTCATCTCAAGACTGGACTACTGTAACGCCCTCTACCTGGACAGGTAGTGGGCCAGCCGTCTAGCCTGCCGCAGATGAAAAAAGGCGGTTCTGCTAGCGGCGGAGACCAGGGCCTCCATCGTCAGCAGAGGGTCCAAAAGGATTCTTTACCAGTGATGACGGGCATAGCGCCTCACCATCCAGGGTAGGCAGCTGGATATCCCCACTGCCTGGATCGACCCAGTCATAGGATCTCCGTCTTTGCTGGATTCACCCTCAACCTACTGGCACGCAGCCATCCAGTAACGGCCTTGAGGCACTGATGGAAACAATTGGGTACAGAGTCCGGTCGGCCTTCCATCTTCAGCACAAGCTGTCATCAGCGTACTGGTAACACTCCAGCCCAAAACCTCGAACCAGCTGAGCAAGTGGTCGCATATAGATGTTAAACAACAGAGGGGAGAGAATGGCCCCCTGAGGAACCCCACAAGATAGAGGGGACCTCTCAGAGACCAGGCCTCCCCTCTCCACTCGCTGTCCACGGTTGTGAAGAAAGGAGGACAGCCAGTTTAAAGCTGTCCCCCTGACTCCAGCAACAGCAAGGCAGTGGGTCAAAAGATTGTGGTCGATTATCATTTTACTGACACAAAACCACATTATGTCACAGCAAATGAGATCTATATGCTGGATTTTGTATCACAAAATCACAAGTCGAACACTTCCCAAGCATCTAGGACTGTGTGATATATTTTCGAATGATGTGCGCAGATCCAAGTAAGGTGGCCTTTTGCAGTTGATAGATTCTGATTTTGTAGATGTTGATTGTTTCAAAATGCCAGCTGAGATATTTTGGCATGGCACCCACTGTGCCAATGACCACTGGGACCACTTGTACTGGTTTATGCCAGAGCGTTTGCACTTCGATTTTGAGGTCCTGATAACTGCTGAGTTTTTCCTGTTGTTTTTCCTCAATGCGACTGTCACTTGATATGGCGACATCAATAATCCAAACCTTTTGTCAATATTTATTGTTTTCAAATGCCGGCTGAAAGCTATTGGCATGGCATTTTATTATTATTTATTTTATTTTTATTTTTATTATATTTATTATTATTCAGTTCTTGTGGGTTTTTTTCGGGCTATATGGCCATGTTCTAGAGGCATTTCTCCTGACGTTTATTATTTTTATTTATTTATTTATTTATTTATTATTATTATTATTATTATTATTATTATTATCTCTGTCCTTACTCTCGTGGCTTGTTCTTGGTCTTGCAGCTCTTCTGATGCCTGTCATAGAATACATACTCATTGGCCTGTAGAGCCCAGTCTAGGTGGTTCCATTCACCTTGGAGGAGGTGGGACGTGCAAATCCTGTTTGCACGGTCTGTCAGGGCTTTCATTGTGTTCCTTTTTTTGACCTGGGTAATGGTTGGAATTTTTATGTAGGTATCTATCCATGTGCGTAGGTTTTCTGTAGACCAGGTGGCCCAATTGTTGGTTTGGTTTGCGAATGACTTGGACATCTAGAAATGGTAGTTTTCCTTGGTTTTCTTTTTCTGTGGTGAATTGGATCTTCTTGCCTTGTTTGCAGGAGTCTTGGGCTGTTGGTTTTGGAACTCGTGGGGGCCGACGGGCTGTGCTCAGAACTTCTCCCATTCTCAGGTTCTTTGCTTCGGCATCCTTGAAGTTTTCCTGCCAAGAGTAGACAACTCCCGAGAGGAGGAAGGTAAAGCAGAACATGCGGCAAAGACTGCTCCAAGCAACAATTATTAATATTTCATGCAAGTTTTAAAAATGTTTCATTTGCTGCTGCTGGGAGGTAAGAAGGAAAGGAAAGTAGAAACCAGTGAAGGGCTGGAAACTGACTTGTAGCCCTGGGAGGAGAAGGCAGACGAGGCAGGAGCCTCCGTCTGCAGGATCCAGGCCAATGAAGGAGGGAGCTCTCTCTCCTCTCGATGAAGCTCCTTCCTCGAGAGGCTGTTCTCCTTGGGCCAAAATGATTTGCTTTCTACTGCCATTCAAAGCTGAGCAGCCTGATCAAGAGTTTGGAAAAGTTTTTTTCTTCCACTACAACGGCCCCAAATTCCCCAGCCAGCATGACTCTTGGCCATCCCAGGAGCGGTAATACAAACATTAGCTTCTTCAAACTTTGGTTCCCAAGTTGTGTTTTCATCAGGTTGCCAAAGGGTGTTGCTGACTCAGGAGGAAACACTCTGTTCTCCTGGAGGCAGTGGTTACACATGTAATTCTCCTCTGACTAGGTTGGATTGCCAGAAAGAGTGCACAGCTTTTCTATCCATCTATATCTATCTATCTATCTATCTATCTATCTATCTATCTATCTATCTACCTACATACCGACCATCACAGTTATAAGTAATTAGAATACTGGCTGAATGTCTGGATGGACCGCATAAGCTCTCTTATAGCTGGGTGCTGCTGTATTGCTTCCTCCCCATCCATCGAACAATACATGTCTATGGTGTGCTCCTAGCTCTTGAAAGCTGTCTTCCATGGCAGCAAGCAAAGAGGCTTGGAATATCTCCTTCTGAAAAGTCCAAAAAACAAAACCAACAATATATGGCTATGCAACCATAGTTGGCTGTCATCAAGAGTACAAAAATAGAGGTCGAATTAGTTAATTGCTGACCCTCCTTGGATGACAAACCACAATAGAGATTGAAACTGGATTTGCTTGAAGTGCTACCTTTGGAAGAAGAGTTAAGACAGCATCCTTTGAGTAATACATTATTGGATGAACAAGTTGAAACTTCAAGCTACAAAACAAGAAAAGAAGAAAATATTTGCAATGTAAAGGGATTAGATATTGGTTTCAAATGCATGGTTTGGTTGGGCATCCAGAGGTACAAGACTAAGATTCTAGACATATCTCTTGAGGGAACAAAGCTCTCAAATCTTTCAACTGGGAAAGAAGAGATAGTCAATCCAATAGGTGTATGGAATAGTATTCCTGAACTGGATTCAAGTCCAACTCAGGAAGAAGCGGCTACCAGTTTAAATGAAAGCAATTTTTTTGTGACAACTGTGCAAAAAATACGTCAGTATAACAGAATCATCTTTCGCTTAGATTTTCTCTAATTTTGATATTGACAGTATGAGTTAAGTGGACTAACTGTTCAGATGAGGAACATCTTGCACTATTTGTTGTATTAAAAATCTCATTGGTTAAACACTTGGGCCTTGATTTTGCTTTCATTTATTTTTTGAGTGCAGTTGATTAAAAAGCATTTTTGAAAGCACTATGGCTATATATAAAAGTGTTACTTTCTGTTTTTAAAAGTTTTTTTAAAAGTAATTGATAAAAAGAAAGAATACTATGCAGAGTTGGAAGAGAAGAGATGAAAAAAATGACAATTTAAGAAGATAAAAGAAATCAAAGCAGATCCTGAAGGATAATCTGTTACTCTTGCTAGAGAAGATGTCATCACTGGAACTTTTTTCTTTTACTTTACTTCCTCCAATTACTAAATAATATGTAAAATGAAACTCCTTCCCCCTTTATGTCTTTGACGATACAAAAGACTCAGGTGCAGAACTATTTAATCAACAGAGCTCCATAAATCACATACTATCTCCTGTGATGTTTCCAATCTTTCCCTTCTCCCCCCCCCCCCCCGCTTTTTAATTGTTTATTTGAGTTAATTGTTTTCTCTTAAAAAAAAACAAACAAAAATTTATTTACAACAATACATGTCTATGGCGTGCTCCTCACTCTTGAAAGTTGCCTTCCACGGCAGCAAATGAAGAGACTTGGGATACTTCCTTCTGAGAAGTCCAAAACTAAAACAAAAAGCCAACAACATATGGCCATGCAACCGTAGTTGTCCAAGGCATTAATATGATTCCAGCCAGAGTTACATAGCAGCTGACACCAGCCAAGTTCTCAGGGCTTGCTGGAAGCTTACACCGAGGTGCAAACAATGAGTAATTCTGCTCAGTACTTTCCTTTGCCTGTCGAAGTCAACTCATGACTGGACAGAGCATTCTGTTCATTCCTGGGCAATCAGATATTGTTGGACTGCAATTCCTATTACGTTCATTCAGTTGTTAGGAATGATGGGACCATATCCCAACAACATTGGAAGGATCTTACCTCCTACTTTAGAAGGCGCAAATCTTCTCTACTGGTGTCTCCTTGCAATCGCAGGCAAAGCTTGAGGATAACAACTTTTGTGTTATGATGGAAACAGTATTTTGAAAATATATGCAGTCTTAAAGTGGGGCATTTTTGGTAGAGCACTTGCATTGCAATCCCAGCAGAAGCAATCCATTGCTCTGTTGAACAGGACTGGAAATCCGGTTTGAAATGCTGAACCTCTGCTATTTATTTATCGTATCAGGAGTGAACCAATGTATTTGGGAAAACACAAAGTTTAAAAACTCGGCATTCTAGTAAATGTCCTTTAACCAGTAGCTGGCCACTTGGGGTGTCTGGTGTTGCTATAAGAAGATCCTCCATTGTGCATGTGGTTTGCTCTTCTCCACACTTGCATGTTGTGGACTCCACTTTGTAACCCCATTTCTTAAGGTTGGCTCTGTATCTTGTGGTGCCAGAGCGCAGTCTGTTCAGTGCCTTCCAAGTTGCCCAGTCTTCTGTGTGCCCATGGTCTCAACCATGGATTGAGGTGCTGGGTTTTAGCCTGCCACTTTCGGACTCTTATTTGCTGAGGTGTTCCTGGCAGTATCTCTGTAGATCTTAGAAAACTATTTCTTCTTCAGGTGTTGGCGTGCTAGCTGATATCTGAACAGGGAATGGGCCAGAGATGTCACTGCCTTGGTCCTTTCATTATTGGCTGCTACTTCCTGGCGGATGTCAGGTGGTGCAATATCGGCTAGACCAGGCATCCTCAACCTGCAGGCTGCGGCCCTCCAGCTGTTTGGGCCTCCAACTCCCAGAAGCCCTAACAAGTTCATTCAATTGTCAGGAATTCTGGGAGTTGAAGGCCCAAACAGCTGGAGGGCCGCAGTTTGAGGATGCCTCGGCTAGACTGTAATTTCTCCAGTGGTGTAGGATGCAGACAGCCTGTGATAATGTGGCATGTCTCATTAAGAGCCATGTCCACTGTTTTAGCGTGGTGAGATGTGTTCCACGCTGGGCATGCATACTCAGCAGCAGAGTAGCAAAGCACAAGGGCAGATGTCTTCACTGAACCTCTGCTGTCCATCCATGAAATCAGAGGTGAGAAAAAGGAAACTCATGGAACACATGCAGCCAAGGGAGTGATTGTGACCCCAGGCTTTAAACAAAATAATGTTAGGGGCCCTTATTTGCTTTCAAAACTAAACAACATCCTCAAAAATCACGATACTTGGAAGTCCCCACCCCACCTTCCCAAGACCACCTTGCAGCTTGAAAAGTGTATGCATGGGGAGTGGAGGATTACATTTCAGGAAAAACAAACGCAAAATTCACACGGTGCCGCTTCAGGTCACATTGGGCCCAGAAGTGAGGCTCCTGGGAAGTGGAAAATGGCCCTCTCCCCACCACAGCTAGGGATCCACAGTTTGGCATGATAAAAGGTAGCCTCCTATGGTTTGTTTATTCTGTTTGTTCTGGCTCTTCCACAGATGAGTTACCTTTCCCAAAGTATATTCTGGATGTAAAGTCATTATCCTATTTTTTCTCAAACCAGCTTCATCCTTGTTTTAATCCTCAGTCGTATGCAGCGTGAGAAGCACTACTGTCTTCTAGATGTTCACAGATGTCAGTTTCAACAGTTTGAGCATTTTCTTGAAAGTGGAGCAGCTGGCCTTGCTAACAGTTCCCAATCCCATTCGTGACTGTTGTCGGACCCAAGGGAGGAGCTTGACCCTAAGAAATCAGGGGTCACGAGGACCAGTGGGAGCTTCTAACCATTAGGAACAGAGCAAGAAAACATCTTCTCTCAGCTATGAGGCTCAAGTTGTGGTCTGTGCCAAAACATTAACAATAAATGGGCTGGAGATGGGTGGTTTGCTCTCCCAAAATAAGATCTACTTGGGGTGTGATGTTGCCATGCCTTGAGCTTCCATGTCTCCAAAGCATGAACTGGCTGGAGAAATCTCTGCAGGATGAGTGATGTGGTTGAGAAAACACCCGAAACTGTTAGTGCTGATTTATTGATATAGATCCACACAGAGGCTTGAGTTTTTGTACTCTTCTGGAGGGTATTCTGTGGGGCTCATTATGATGAATGCCTGCAAGAAAAAAATTCTTGGGTTTCACTTGCATTATGAAGATGAATCAGGTGAGGAGTCGGCTTGGGGATATCGTTCTCAATGAAGTCTCAGCTGTCGGTGAGCAGAGGGAGGCAGTTCATGTTGCAAAAGGGACCCTCTGATGTTCTCTTCCTGCTCAGCTGCAAAGCAGAGGAAGAGGAGAGGGCAAAGGCTAGCCAGGAGCCCTCTCTCCATTCACAAGGCAACATTCGTCCTCTCCCCTTCCCAACCTCTCTGATGCTCTTTCAGCACAGGCTCAGTCTCCCATGGGCTCTTCTATTTTTGGAAGTGTTTTTCCTCCTCTCCCCACTCAGAAAAAACAAAACATCCCACAAAGGAAGAGTGTTCACCATTTCTGAACACAGGCACTCAACATGTTAGGCGGTCCATAAATGGAAAGGATGAAGACGGGATTGAATCATTCTCGGGTAAAGACCCAAAGTGTGTGGAGATGGAACTGCTTCATAGAATAATAGAGTTGGAAGAGACCACGTAGGCCACTGAGTCTGGGCTACATACAGGAATTGTGCCACTAGTTTGGGTTCAAATAATTTGAGTGCCGCAAGTATGAAGTGGCCCCCTCTTGACTTGAGGTATTTTAGAATGGCAAATGAGCTCCTTTGTGGTCTACATGGGCTCTTCTGCTATTGTTGGATTGGAGGCCTACACCCAGATATTTGAAACATGAGACCTGCTTGATTTTATGTCCGCCTGTGTTCCACTTGTGACCCTTGGGTCTTTTGGCAAATGCCATGATTTTGGTTTTCTTATTATGAAGTTGGAGCTGATCTGCTTTGCAGTATTGTATTAGTGTTCTCAGTGCTCTTTTAAGGCCAATGGGTGTTCCTGAGAGTACAGCTGGATCGTCTGCATAAAGTAAGGTGTAAATATGTCTTCCTGTGAGTTTTGGAAGGTGGAACCCATATTGTGAATATGGTCCACCATGGAGTTGATGTAGAAGTTAAATAGTAGAGGGGTCAGGATGCAGCCTTGCTTGACAACTTTCTTCATTCCAACTGCCTCAGTTGGAATGAAAAAAAGGGTCCCTTTGTGGAATAGCCAGATTAGGTCAAGAAGTCGTAGGTTGGTTGTAGCGCTCTCCAGTTTTCCCCATAGTTTAACTCAAGAGATGGAATCAAAGGTTGTTTTAAAGTCTATGAAAGCGACATAGAGTGAGGATGTATTTTGGGAGGAGTATTTTTCAACAAGATGTTGTAGTACCAGACATTGGTCTATGGTGGATTGACCTTCCTTGAATCCAGCTTGCTCCTCAGCAAGTATGCTTTCTTGTTTTAGCCAGTCCTGGAGTTTTCATTGAAGATGTGTTGCATATAACTTACTGATTGTATTGAGGAGGCTGATTGGTCTGTAGTTTGCAGGGTCATCCTTTTTCCCTTTCTTTTTGTAGATGGGGACAATGATTGCCAGCCCCCCAATCCTTGGGGATTTGGCCATAGTTGTCAATGCATGTAAAAAGTGAGGCTAGGATGGGAGTCCAGAAATCTAGATGGTTCTTGATGGCCTCTACTGGGATGAGATTTTCTCCTGGGGCCTTTCCTGGTCTTAGTTGGGCAACAAGGTTCTTGATCTCTGTCAATGTTATGGGTATCCATGGTAGAAGTTTTTTCTATGTCAAGTCTGGGGCGGTCACTTCCAGCAGAAGTGCCCATATAAAGTTCCTGAAAGTATGCCTCCCAGATCTCTGGCGGAATATGAGAGTCCACCGTGGGTCGGTCACATCTTTGGACATTTGATGTGATATACCAGAAGGTGGCTGAGTCTTTGGATTTGACTGCTTTGATGAGCTGTGCCCAGTTGTTTTTCATGGCTTCCTTTTTCTCCAGGCAAGCAGTTGTAGTATTTCTTTTGTTGGAGGAGGTCTTGCACAGCTGTTGGTATAGTGTTGGTTATAAGGGCCTGATAGATGGTAGCAAGAGCATTGATACATTCCTTGTCAAACCAGGGCTTGGAGTGTTGTTGATGCTTCCAGGGTGCAGTGTTGTTGTGTCTTAAGTGCTTCTGAAGCTCTTGAGTGATGTTATTGTAGTTCTCCAGGAGTGAGTTAGGGGTTGTAGCCGATGCCAGGACAGTCTGTAGGCTTATTAGTTGTTCTGTGGCCAGGAGCTCAGTTACTCTTGGGTTCAGACAGGGGGTCCATCTAGCTCTAGAGTGGGTTCTTCTTGTTGGCAGTAGGAGGGGTTGATAGCATTCCACTGTGTGGTTTTCTTGAATGAAGGAGTGTAAGTGGAGGAGGATAAGAAAGTGATCTCTATCAAATTTAGGCTTGACATCTAGGGTTTTGGCATATGGGAAATGGTCCCTAAAATGTCTATATAATCAGTAGCACTCATTTTGGAGTCACAGAGATAGGTAAATTCAGCTGGATGGACACCTTCCAGGGCACCATTTAGAATATGGAGGTTTAATCTTGAAGTTGTTTGAGTCAGACATAAACTGGCAAAGTTTGATTTCTGGTCTTTGGAGCAACGAGTTAGGAGAGGTATGTCGTATTCAGGATTAGAAAGAAGGCATTTGTGACATTTGTAGAGGGTGGCAACCTCAGGTTCCATTCTTGCATTGAGGTCCCCTCCCATGATTACAGATGCAATGGGTTCTGCCCTATAAGGTCAGAAATGTAATTTTCCAGTTCTGACCACAGGGCTCTGATTTGGGCTATCTTCCTCGTTGGGGGCATGTAGACATTTATTATCAGCAGAGTATGGTGCTTGAAATTGTAATCAAAATTTAATTAAAACAACACTCTCCTTGTGTTGTCAAAGTCTTTCATGGCCAGAATCACTGGGTTGCTGTGAGTTGTCCAGGCTGTAGGGTCATTAGTTGTTCCAGAAGCATTCTCTCCTGATGTTTCACCCACATTTAGCACTGGGATTGTGGTGCAGCTGGCTGAGTGTCAGCTGCATTAAGATCACTCTGACCAAAAGGTCATGAGTTCGAAGCCAGCTCGGGTTGGAGTGGGTTTCCAACCAATCATGTAGCCTGTTGTCGACCTTTGCAACCCGAAAGACAGTTGCATCTGTCAAGTAGGAAAATTAGGTACCACCTTAAAGTGTGGGGAGGCTAAATTAACTGATTTATGAGGCCATAAAAAGAAGACTCCAGCAAAGCATTCCAGCGGGGAAGCATGCGGGGAATGCGGAAGTGCTTCATCAGCGTCGCAGATGGACGATGAAAGTGACAGCTCCCCTGGCGGCCATAAAAAAGTTAAATAGCCTCTGTGTATGTCTGTATATGTTTGTATGTCAAAATTGGCATTGAATGTTTGCCATATAGGTGTACACTGTAATCCGCCCTGAGTCCCCGGCGGGGTGAGAAGGGCGGAATATAAAAGCTGTAAATAAATAAATAAAATAAATATGGCAGGTATCCTCAGAGGTTGTGAGGTCTGTTGGAAACTAGGTAAGGAAGTTTCCAATAGACAAACTAGACAAGGGAATTATTTCTCCCACCCTGGACCTTCAACAGGTATATCGTTTCCAATATACCTCACAACATCACAACCACCAGCCATAGATATGGGTGAAACGCCAGGAGAGAATTTCTGAAACATGGCCATGCAGCCATGAAAACTCACAGCAACCCAGATACTCTCCTTCATCTCTTATCCCAGGGTGGGGATGGAGGGGGGATGGGGTGTGTGCATCTATGGAAAGAATTATAAACAGGAGTAGAACAAAGAACCCCCGGTCTTTGTTCTAGATAAGGCGATGGTAAAAATTAACAGTAGTCTTACCTCCACATCATCTCATGATATTATAGACAAAAAGAGAAATAAAGCGGCAGCTGTCCAGCTGGGATGATAAGCTCTCTGTATCCCTGCCTCCCGCTCCCGCCAATTGCCCTCTGGAGGCAGCTCTGGAGTTGCAGATTAAAAGAGTGCACCAGATATAATGCTCTCCCCGATATCATGGAGTGCAGGAGGCACAAAGCAAATCTGGGAAAGCAAGGGGCAAGCCTGGGAAAACGGAGCAGGGCCGTGGTTTGAGTTCATCCAGCTTAGATCAGGCTATTCCTCCCGCAAATTAAAAACAAAACAAAACAGAGATTACTTTAGAGAGCCGATAACAGAAAGACATGGAAAGTCTTTTGATCAGTCTCCTGGTGAGCTTTCAAAGGGTTTCTTCTCATGCCCTCCCTGAAATCTCTCTTTGGGAACAATACTCAAGATATTATCAGTGGAAATCTCTCTGTGTTATGGAAAGGAGGGATGGATGAATGGATGGTGTTTTGAGCAGCTTCCATACAAAGGCAGGCAGTCCCTCTCTGGATATTTATTGGCTGGACCAGAGATGCTGCTGTTGTTGTTTATTTGTGCAGTTGCTTCCGACTCTTTGTGACCTCATGGACCAACCCACACCAGAGCTCCCTGTTGGCTGTGGCCACCCCCAAATTGAAGTCTGCCCAAGGGCCACTTGTGGTCTTTTGGTTTCCGAAATAATAATGTTATTGGGCAGGCAGAATGCTAAAATAATATATAAACGGCCAATTTCTATATAATAAAAAATATTTATTTCTTAGCACAGCGGTAATAAAGAAATAATTTATTACCTGCGGTGGTGCAACAGGTTAAACTGTTGAACTGTTGACTCTGCTGACCTAAAGGTTGGCAGTTCAAAGCCGCGGGTCAGGGTGAGCTCCCGTCAGCAGCCCTAGCTCCTGCTTACCTAGAAGTTTGAAAACATGTAATGTGAGTAGATCAATAGGTACCGTCTCGGCGGGAAGGTAAAAGGTGCACTGCAGCCATGCTGGCAAAACATGACCAGGAAGGTCTATGGACAACAGGCTCCTCAGCATGGAAAATGGAACAAGAGCATCCCCCCATGGCCAGAGTTGGTCATTGCCTCCAGATGCCGGAGATAGAAAGAGAAACCTTTGCCCTTGTTTGTGTATTGTATGTAATTGCTCACTGTATAAAATGCATTGAATGTTTGCTTATATATGTGCTTACTGTAATCTGCTCTGAGTCCCCTCGGGGAGATACAGCAGAATATAAATAAAGTGTATTATTATTATTACTTTTTCTATATAAACCAACTCAGCTGAGCACTGCATATTTGGAGTCGATTGGGGTAAATTGTGATGCAGATATTTGATCTGGATCTGGATCCCTTGTTAACAGCTCGTTTCTTTTAACTTTTGTTGTACTCTGGGTTGTATACTGTATGTGTATGTGCTAAATGTACTTGTCAAGTATTTTGATACGGCCAATGGGCTAATCAATAAAAAGTACTATGTATCACAATAATGTAAGATAACAAACATGATGCTTTATTTCCGTGTAGTTGTTACTTTTTAACATTATTTTATGACTCTCTAAGGCAGGCATGGGCAAACATTGGCCCTCCCTGCAGGTGTTTTGGACTTCAACTACCACAATTCTGAACAGCCTCAGGCCCTTTCCTTTCCTCCCTGTATTATACAGACATGGACCAACTTGGGCCTTCCCTCCAGGTGTTTTGGACTTCAACTCCCACCATTCCTAGCAGCCTCAGGCCCTTTCCTTCCCCCCAAGTTGGCTCATGCCTGTATAATACAGGGAGAAAAGGAAGGGGCCCGAGGCTGTTCAGAATTGTGGGAGTTGAAGTCCAAAACACCTGCAGGGAAGGTCAATGTTTGCCCATGCCTGGGCTAAACCCAAGCATGGATGCACTGCCTTGTTGACCTGAAAACAACCAGGACTTCCTTGTTCGATGTGATCACTCCTCTCCATATCTTGGGGTTGCTGTTTCTTAGAATGAGTTCTCTGCTCCGTCAAAGCAATGATGGAGTACCACTGCGATATGTTACTTATCAGACTGGGAACTA
Organism: Anolis sagrei; assembly: GCF_037176765.1. Lineage (NCBI taxonomy): Eukaryota > Metazoa > Chordata > Lepidosauria > Squamata > Anolidae > Anolis > Anolis sagrei. The sequence goes on along the minus strand of NC_090034.1, from coordinate 27,611,333 downwards.
GGATTGTCTATTTTAATAACGTTAGGTAAGACCTGACAGGCTTCGCAGGGTTGTCATGATGTTAAAACGGAGAGCCCTAAATGCCTCTTGAGCTTGATGGAAGAAAGGTAGGATATACATGTAAGTATTAATATATAAATATTTCACCCTCCTTGGATGAAGTATGACTATTTTGTGGTGGGCACTGTCCAAGACTTTCTGCCGCCAGAGGCCCAGCAGCAAATGGAAAACCAATAGAAATCAATTTGCAATCTTTACATGACATGCAAAGCTCTTGCCCAAGGCAGTCAACCCACACTGGCCAATGGCAGGGACAGTCTTGTGACTCAACTCCCTTCGGTCTGCAGTATAGAAGCACCTGAGGTTTACTCTCTTCATTTGTAAATGTTCCCTTAGGAAAGAAAACTACCAGTATTGTGGTTTGAATCCAGGTTCCTGACAGGATTATCTTCTCCTGCTCATGCGCGCGCGCACACACACCCACACACACATTAGCTTGGGTACCCAACAGTACTCGGGTTATTAAAAAAAGGCACTGTTTGTTTTTGAATGTTATAAGTGGACCTAATAGAAATTAGTGCAGATCCATGGATGTGGATGAAGGTACCGCAAGTCCTATTGCCCATGGTCTGTCCTCCTCCAAACCTTACCAAGACATAAAGTCAGTGATGAGAGGTCTGCATCCCAAGTTTTGTCCAGGTCTGTCATTTGTGGGGGTCACAACGGCCCGTGAAAGTGGGTGAAGGTACTGCAAATCCCATCATCTGTGGGTTCATCCTCCCCCAAACCTCATCAAGGACATAGTCATCATGGGGTGGGGGTGTCTGTGTCCAGAGTTTGGTTCACCTGCCATTAGTAGGTAATTGGTGGGGTCACAGTGGTCACTGGAAGAGGGTGAAGGTACTGCAAATCCCATCATCCATGTTCCACCCTCCCCCAAATCTCCCCAACATATAAAGTGGGTCATTGGGGGGGGGGGGGTCTGCACCCCAAGTTTGGTCCAGGTACATCATTTTTGGGGGTAGCAGTGGTGTCTGGAAGCAGGTGAAGGGACTGCAAATCCCATAATTTTTGGTCCATCCTCTCCCAAACCGCACATAAAGTGGGTCATGGGGGGGGGGGGGCTGAGTCCCAAATTAGGTCCAGCACTGTTGTTAGTGGGGGTTGCACTGCTCTTTGGAAGTTGGAGTCCAGCCAGAAAAATACATTGCCAGCTGGATACATACATACCCACAAACACTGACTTTTATTATATAGGTGTGTGTGCATGTGTGTGTGCTTTTATCTATGTAATTTATTGTATTTTCATGTTCACTTGTTTTTTAATTTGCTGTACCCCACCTCAGGCCATCAGGAGAAGCAGGGAATAAATAAAATACATTATGATGATTATTGGCAATTTCCTCTGGTGATAAAATAATTACTTCCCAACTATTGCTGAACTGGGTGTGGGGAGGAAAACAAATATTAGAAAAAGAACTGTGAAGGAAGGTAGGAAATTAGGGCCGGGAAGTGACCAATATTGGGCTGGCATTGGCTGAGCCCTTCCTTTTGCTCCCTGGGTCAAACAAATGACTCTGGTATGGCAGGATACAGCATAGAACTATAATAAATGTTAAAAGCGAACCACTTGCAGTCCAGATTTGGTCACAACCCTTATCAGCTGCTGATCGGCTAGCTAAAAGTTGAGTAGACAATGCTTTCCCGACTGCCATTACGTATTTAAAACAAAAACACCCAAACTAAACAGAGGACAATGTACTGTAGTGCATGTTGCCTTCAGGGCTGGCGTTGTCTAGTGAACTGTTAAGAGCCAGGCAGCGCTTGAAAGCAAGACTGGTTTGGGAAGGAAGTCAGGGCTTCAAGGGGAATGGGAAGAGCAGGGTTTTAAAACAAACTCCTGCCTCAATTCACACGAGAATCTCTCTCTCCTCTTGGCGATTCAGCAGCCAAAAGCAAAGCACTCAGATGGAAAATTTACAAAGGCTGAATTGCTCTGCTGGGGAGCTCCTTTCATGAACAGCCGTGCCACCAGAGAAGCTCCAGTGGCAATCTGGCAACAGTTCCGTCTTTTTAAAAAACATGTCTGCAATCACTGGGTTGTTGTAGGTTTTTCGGGCAGTATGGCCATGTTCTAGAAGAATTCTCTCCTGACGTTTCACCTGCATCTGTGGCAAGCATCATCAGAGGTTGTGAGGTCTGTTGGAAACTAGGAAAATCGGGTCATGAAAGCCTTCGGCAATACATATCTGCAATCAGATCTTTGGGAACATGGTTAGATAGCTGCAGCATGACACAACTTCCAATGTGCATCACAGGACTGGTGCAATGTACTGTCATCAGGGTCCCATCTACAGAAGCAAAAAGAAAGGAAGGCATCACTTACTTTTGGGGCAGGCATGGTGCAGACCAGAAGAGGAATCTTCAATGACAAATAGTAGAGTTGGATGCACTGTCGAAGGCTTCTACTCCAACCCAGTAGAGTTGGAGTAAAAACTCCTCTACTACTGTGTGATGATTGTAATCCAGATTAGTGGGCATTAGTACTTATATTTAAGTAAAACAGAGCAGTTCAGCTGCATGCTTATACTGACCATATCATGTAGACTGAGCTCATATTTCGTTTTGTTTTCTAATTTACGGCTTAAAACTCAAGTTTCTTTCTGTTCTTATGCTTGAACAACTTGCATCCTGTTGGTGACTTTCAACTAGAGTAGAACCATTGAAGGGTGAGTCAACACTTAGATAAATCTAGGATTGAATGGCTCTTCTTTGGATCAGAATACAAGAAGATTTAGGTCAACAAGTCTGATATCTGAGCTATGGACTGCATTCATCCACAAGCATTTCTTTGGTGGCTGGTATGAAAATGACTGTTTTCCCAGTGTGATGCTTGATTCCTGAAAATGTGATGCATGAGGCTGGTGAGCTCCATACCAGTTCAGTATGTTCATGCACATTCAAAACGATCTCCATACTTTGCTTTGCTATCACACCCTTAGTCCTTAGAATACATTGTGTGACTTAAGCTGTTGATGGAAGCAGCAGCATGATGCCATCCCCACAGCAATCATGTTGGGATGAAAGGAAAGTCCCTAGCAGTGCATACCATTTAAACTAGCTTGCAATGTCTATACCAGATGTATGCAGACTTCATAGTTGTTGGATCTGCTTGGTTTTGTATTAGCAACTTCAGTCCAAGTAGAAGAGCAAAGTTTCAAGCAGTGGTTGAGAGACGTATAATGAAAAACCGGATGCAAATGACTGGCTTAGCCGAGTCACTGGAAACAGTTATTTTTTGCCGTTCTCTTACTAGCTTGGTGTCCTAACCTACACTTGAGTAGCTCTAGATTAGGAATCCTGATACTGCTCCAATGCTGGCAAGCCAATTTTTGACGTACAAACACCTGGTCAAAAGCAGGTCTTTTACAGCTGAAGAAGACTGAAGTTAAGAGACAAATTACTGATACAAGAACCATAGAAAACAAATCACTGTTTTGCTTCGACTTGCTGTTGTTAAAAACCACTGACAACGCGAATCAAGGTTTTTAAGATCACCTGGAGGCTGAAATCTGTCACTGGATCCGTGTTCCCTTCTTCCCACTCCTTGCCTGCAATACACTACCTATCAATGGATCCCCAGGGTGTCTGGCAAGGAATCTTTCCCTGGAGATGACAAGGATTGAATTCAGGTCCTCTGGCACATTGAACATATGCTTTGCAGATCTGGGAACAGGGGAGGGCAAAGTTCCCATGTAACCCTGGCCCTTTTCTTCTGCCTCCTCCATTTTTGGGGGTAAATCTTGCACTGAGAAGATTTAGAATGCCAGCTCGTGAGCAATTACACCATGGAGGCCCTGCTCTCGGTCCCGCCCGCATCGCAGGCGCGGTTGGCGGGGACAAGAGACAGGGTCTTCTCGGTGGTGGCCCCTCGGCTGTGGAACGCCCTACCTGTGGACATCAGACAGGCCCCTTCATTGCTGGCATTCCGGAGGAAGGTCAAGACTTGGCTTTACGAACAAGCGTTTGGCTAAATAGTGCAACGAAATACAGTAAGATGGTACAACTGAACATAGGAATTGGTATAAAGGATTCTGATTGCGGATTCTGATTCTGATTTGTTTGCTGAGGCGCACGTTTATGATAATGATTGTTTTTGAATTGATATGTTTGTATAATGTGTTTTAATTGCCTTTTGATGTTGTTGTGTTGATCTTTACTGTGTAAACCGCCTTGAGTCGCCATTCGGCTGAGAAAGGCGGTATAGAAGTAAAGCAAATAAATAAATAATAAATAAATGGAATGCTGTGAATAATATCCACATGCATGTACCAGCTGCCACACACGTTTAGACAAACAGAAAGCTCCTGAGATCAGCTGGTTTGTAACCCTGACTCACCAGATGGCTTCAGTGGTTTGAATCTGATCCAGGGCTAAAGCAACAGACGCAGTTTCGGGAAGGAGAGGAAAGTACAAATTCATATTCTTTTCTCATTTAGCGGACCGTACTGGACAATCTGATCCCTCTGTTTTTCCAACTGCAAGGGAGATTAAATCATTTTTGACACTGCAATGGATTTTCAAAGTAATTCATACATACGCTGGCCTGGGAGCAATGGAAAGTTGTTTGCTATAGTGCAAACAGGGGAAACTTCAAAGAGTTGCACAGCACCAATAATATGAAACCAGTGCCCAGCTTCCCACACAATGGGAGTTCTCAAAATTAGACCCTCCTGTCTTTTCCAAAAGGTTGTCTTTGGTCTCCACTGCAGAAAAGCAGCAGATTTGCCTAATAATCCTATCTGATGGAAATCAAGTGCTGCCCTAAAGGAAGGTTTTCTTTTGAGAAGCAGCCATGATATGGGCACGAGAACCCCTTGCATACTGTATTGCTCAAAAAAAGGATGTATGCATGACATACACATGGGTGACATTTTAGGCTGTTGGTTGAATTACATTCAAGGAAAACACTCTTTTTCTGAAGTAGAACATATTTCCCATTGATGCCATCACATGCTGATTGAGCCAACAAGCAATGGCAACCCTTTCCAGACAATATTGCCAACCCTGTGATAGCTTCCTCTGGGTTGTCTTAAGTTGGGAATGACTTGAAGGTTTAATATAGTTTTTGCAATGGCAGATTAACACAGATACACCACTAGAATGATCACAAGAGGTGTTCACATACATTATTTTTATTGGAAAAGATATCCTAACAGAAAGGAAAAGGAAACCCCAGCCCTATTCAGGGCAAAATTGGAGAAAACCCTTCTGCTTTCTCCAGGGTTTGGCCATCTATATAAGGCAGGGACTGTCAGTGTACAGGCTGGGAAGACTGAGTGGCGAGCCTTCCTTTTTGCATTGGGGAGGGCTGGCATTAGCAAATCAAAGGCCGTTGTGCTCAGCATGAAAATGAGAGGACCTCCCTTTCTGCACAGAGGAGACTGCAATGGCCAGTAAGGGCTTTATCTGTGTTTGCAAGGAGGAAAAGAAGAATTCTTTCAAGGAAGAATGTTCCTTTACTGCACAAACAGCAGGACGTCAAGGTCTGCAGGGCAACAAGGATTTTTTTTAGTTGGGAAGATGTTGCTTTGTTCCCCTCAGCCTGTTACTGGAGCAGCACCAACATGCTGCCTCCCCAGGTCAACAAATCCCCAACAATGATAAACAGGCACATAAAAAAGGGAAGAGGACTTCTAAACATTTTCTCCAGAAGTGAAATGTAGTTTAAAATACGAGTGTATATTCTGGTCCACCTGGTATAAGTATATGCCCAGACATGGCTGCTTTTTTCCTTCTATGTTTAAAATAGTGTTCCTCTGTACAGCATTGTGAATTGGATCCAGAAAAAAGACGCCATAAGAAATAGGCAACAAAAAAAACCTCTCTAAACTGACTTAGTGGTTTCATTTCACATTGACATGTTATTAGTTCTAAATTGAAAAAATGCTACGTTGAACTGCTCTTCTTTCTTATGGTGTAGCAACTTATCCCTATTCTATGTTATTTCTGCCTGTGGCACCAAACGTTCTGTACAATTTTCTAAAGGCACCAGCTGTTTCCATAAGGTGGACCATTTTAACCAATGATTTTTTTCTCAGTCAACCAACTTTAACTCAATCACCCCTTTGGCTTTTGAGATTCCTTGTGGATTTCTTGCTCCAAAAAGTAGAATATCATGCTAAATCTATACTATATAGGGTTATTATTTGCAAAACCTGGAAAAGTTACATTTTCTGGACCACAGTTCTCAGAGCTCTCCAGTTGGCATGGCTAGTGTCAGTTTTCCACATTCAAATGGTTCACACTCCTATCGGTTTTCTATCAGACACTGTGAAGAATCACGTCAGGTTATGGCCATTGTTGCTTTCTAGGGATGCAGCTCTAATTCAGGATGAAATAACATTTCATTACAAAAAAAATGGTGAGAGGCAATTTCCCCGACCGCCTGGAAAAAGGCCCAGAAAGCTCTGGTATAATACAAAGATCTTTGCAAAAGAGTTGTGTGTTTGGCTACCGTTTTGCAACGGCTGGTTTCAAGGTGGCAATGACTTGGACAATGGCCCTTCCTCTGCAATGTTCACTCTTTGGAGCCCGCCTGTTTTTCTCCTTTATGCTTCCAAGGGTAGATTAACTCTCCAACAAAAAGCTTCCTGCACAGAGAGACCCAGGAGTCCTTTGGGTAGCAGCTGTATGTTGGGAGCCTGTACGTTTGCACCACACGGCTGTATGGGAGAGGATTGATCTGGTGGCAAAGAGGAGAGAGAGGCATTAACATAGTATTGTGCAGAATAGAGCAGGCATGGGCCAACTTCCGCCCTCCCTCCAGGTGTTTTGTACTTCAATTCCCACAATTCCCAACAGCCGGTAGGCTGTTAGGAATTGTGGGAATTGGAGTCCAAAACACCTGGAGGAAGGGCCAAAGTTGGCCCATGCACTGGATGGAACATTTCCGATATCTCCATTAATATGCACTTAAATAAAAGCACTAACAGCTTGAGCATTTGGCAAATGGCAGAAGCTCTGGCCCAATGTGTGGAAGACAATTAGCACAATGAGACTGGAACACATGCTACCCGAAAGTGCAGCTTCTGTCACAGTTAGCTAAAGGGAGGTGAGGACAAGAAGGGATTTTTAAGCATCTCAGCCATTGGAGATTTGTCATGCCAAGACATAATTTTATATATTTCTACAAAAAAAAAAAGCCTGGTAAAAGTGGGTAATTGTGGGTCTGACCTTATACAATAAGGTCTGACCTTATACAATATATATCAGAAGTGTTCTGGCCCTGATCCAGCAAACCACTTCCATTTGAGCTGAGCTCAGAGAGGACCAGGCTCTCTTCAGGGCTGGACAGCATCCAAAAACACCCAGCTGACACTTCATTATCAAGCCACATATGTTGGGGATAAGAGCTATACAATTTCACAAAACACTGGAGGGGATGGGGAGAAGAAGTGTGTGCAATTCACAACGTGCCAATTGAAAGCTTCCTCCCAAGTCATCCTCCCCGCCGAAAATCCTTTTTGTCAGCCTTCAGACTTTAAAGTAATTATTGCAATGTTGATACGTCTGTACTCAGTATATCTCCAAACCTTGGCTTTCAGCATGCTTCCAGAGCACCTGGAGCCACCTCCACATTTGCCTTTTTTAAAAGGAATGCACAAGTATGTATAAGTATAAAACTACACTGGATGTACAGTATTACAGACTTAGTGTTTTTGCTGAGCAAATCGAAGTAGTGATTTCCCCCTCTGTGAATTATCCTCACATTCTTCCAATGGACCTCCCAAGGAAAAAAAAATCATGTGTAGCAGATTATTTATTGAACATGATGGGTCTTCTGTACAGTACAGAAGGATATTGTTATTATAGTGTCACCTTTTCACAAGAGAAACTGGGGAATATTGTTTTAATTACAACTCCTCTTAATGGAGGATGGTTGCTCTTGGCCATGCAGATGTGGCTAAACACAAGCTCACATCAGTAAAGCCAGTGGAGAGGGTTAACGGAATTTTTAGCCTAGCGACATCCAGTATTGGATCTGGGATGTTCTATGTGTAAAGCACAATAGCTACCACTGAGCTGTGAATGCCATTGGGAGTTGAAATCTCATTGATCCACATCCCTGTAGTGCCTCTTTTAAGCATAATTTTTATTCTTTTGTAGCTGCAGACACCACTCCTGTGGGTTTTTATTCTGCCATATTGCATGCAAGAGCCAGTATGGAAACTGACAGGCACAAAACACAAAAGCAGAGGCATTCTCTCTGGGCAGTGAAGCCCTTTACCTGCATTAAAAGCCGAAGAGGTTTCCCAGACTCCTGCTCAAGAACCCGGAATTTGACACCAGCTGAAAAGACACAAGCAAAGGCTGGTGAGGGAAGGTAATGGGCTTTAGCCACCTTCAGTCCCTATATTGGGTTGGGGGAAAGGTGGAGTAAAAATAGAGCTAATAAAATAATTAAAAAGATCAACTGACTACGACAGTGCACAAATACAGATTTCTGCAGACTTTCAGATGTTAGGTTGCAATTCCGACATTTTAATCAACATTATCCAGCAGCAGGGAGAAGCACCCAACTCCTATGTCAGGGTTATATTGATGTTATGTTAACAATTATGCATTATATATAGTTGCATAAAGCTACGTTTAGTCAGAGTATGGAAAAGTTCTTTTTCAAAACCATTGGGATTTACAATCTGGAAGCTGTGTGTCAAAAACGTATTTCTTGGTGTTATGGTTGAAGTTTGGATACAGAATGAATGTGCTCTGGATATTTCTAAAATCTTTGGATTCAGAATGAATGTGTTCTGGATATTTCTAAAATCCACATTCTGAATTTCCTTTTCCCAATAATTGTGTTACTGGGTTCTAGAGCAGGCATGGGCAAACTTCGGTCCTCTAGGTGTTTTGGACTTCAAATTCCTAACAGCCTACTGGCTGTTAGGAATTGTGGGAGTTGAAGTCCAAAACATCCGGAGGGCTGAAGTTTGCCCATGCCTGTTCTAGAGGATAATGGTGTGGGAAATAATTTTCTATTTAGCTTCTCAAATTAAAGCAAACATAGGAAAGGGTTGTGTGAGCATTGGTGTAGATGTAGAAAACAACCAGCAAGGTGGGAAATGAGAGAGCTGTCAAACTTACAGGCGAGTCTGTAGGATCGGCAAAGCCGAAGAAGGACAGAGTACAAGGGCAGCGAATTGATGAAGTCCACTAGCAAATGGATCAGGCCTTGTACAACCACCACCAGTAGACGCAGCTGGAAGAATATTTTTCCTGGTTAGATTTGTACCAGCAGCATATTTATTTATTACTTATTTACTGTATTTGTATACTGCTTTTCTCAGCCTGTCGGCAACTCAAGGCGGTTTACAACAAGTCAGTACACATAATATCAAAATACAAATTAACACATTAAAAATAATATAAAACCATAACAGAAACAATAAAATCAACATCATTGGCATCTCCTTGTTAAAACATTGTCCAGTTCCATGGTCTAGTCATTCCATTTCCATGCCAGTTACTCTGCATTTGTAAACACTTGCTCAAACAACCATATCTTAACTTTTCTCCGAAACGTTAAGAGGGAGGGAGGGAGCCAATCTGATATCCCTAGGGAGGGCGTTCCATAGCTGAGGGGCCACCACTGAGAAGGCCCTGTCTCTCGTTCCCATCAAACATACTTGTGATGAAGGTGGGATCAAGGACAGGGCCTCCCCATATGATCTTAAGGTCCTAGATGGTTCATAAGGGGAGATGCATTCGGATAGGTAAATTGGGCCAGAACCGTTTAGGGCTTTATAGGCTAAAGCCAGTGCTTTGAATTGTGCCCGGTAGCAGACTGGCAGCCAGTGGAGCTGGTGCAGCAGAGAAGTTGTATGCTCCCTGAGTGCTACTCCTGTTAACAATCTGGCTGCCATCAGTTGGACTATTTGAAGCTTCCGGACAGTCTTCAAAGGCAACCCCATGTAGAGCGTGTTGCAGTAGTCTATACGGGATGTAACCAGAGCATGGACTATCATAGCCAAGTCAGACTTCCTAAGCCACTGTAACTGACCCCTTACAGATACAGAACCAGCAATCCTATGATGTACACATCAATTCTGTACACAGTAAGGTCCCTATTGCCCTGGGATCTTCACTTGCATCCAGCATACCACTCACAAACATTTATGGTATCATCCAGGCAAGTGCTTTCACAATCATTGAACAAAGTGTATGTATGGGCCTAGAGAATCTGTCTGCACAGCCCCACTAAAGGGAAAGGAAAAAAATCCTGTATGAATATAAATGAGGCCAAGGAAAAAGTCTGAAAAAGACTAGAGTGGTTAACTGTATCCCCTGGAAGTTATTAGTTTTTTCTAAGGCAAAATAAAAGGGCAGTGGGACACAAAATTTACCCCTACTGCCTTCATTGTATCCTACTTTACCACCTCCACATAGTCCCAAGAAAGGCAAACTTACCAAAGTAAAGACTAAATAATACAGTGCAGTTGTTGGCAGGAGAAACAGCAATATGGTGAATAACAGCGTGCCAATATATAACTGGGGAAGGAAAAAAACCCATTAAATAACCCAGGATTAGCACAGATAAACTATATGAACAAATCTAAGTAAAGGTAAAGGTTTCCCCTTGACATTAAGTCTAGTTGAGTCCAAGTCTGGGGAAGGTGCCTGTCTCCATTTCTAAGCCAAAGAGCTTAGACACCTCCAAGAAAATGTGGCCAGCATGACTGCATGGAGCGGCGTTACCTTCCCACCAAAGTGGTACCTATTGATCTACTCACATTTGCATGTTTTCAAACTGCTAGATTGGAAGGAGCTGGGGCTAACAGCTGGAGCTCACCCTGCTTCCTGGAGTTGAACCGCCAAGCTTTTGGTCAGGAAGTTCAGCAGCTTAGCAGTTTAACCCACTGCGCCACCAGGGGCTCCTGAACAAATCTAAAGCATGGTGGAAATACAAAGCTGTAAGAGTGAGAAATTCTTCTTTTCAACCTCTTAGAAAGACAGCACTATGGTTTTTGTTTTTTTAAAAAAATTCTGTGTACATTCTCTTTATCATTTCTATAATTATGGGTTTACGAAGGCTCTCTCGACAGCACAGTATATTGAGCGAACCAGAAGAGATGTATTTTTAATGCTCCAAGTCTCAAAAAATAGGAGACAATATCAAGGATGGGAATCCTTTAGCCCTCCAGCTGTTTTGTACACCAGCCCTATCCAACACAGCCAGTGGAGAGAAATCAAAACATCTGGAAGGCCAAAGGCCACAGTCTTGCTTTCATGAACATCTGGTTTACTTGGGAACCCTGCAAAACATATAAATAAATGACCTTCTACATACTGGAAGTACAAAGACTATGCATGGTATGTGTTGATGGCTGAGATAAAATCCCCACCAGGATCTCTGCAGGCTTAGTCAGAGCTTGGTGTCATTTGAAGATGACAGCTCTCACAATCTCTCACTAGTCAGGTTGGCTGGGGGACTATGGGAGCACAGGCTAATGTAATTTGATCAAGTTTTGGGTTAAAAAAATTGTTTCTGAATGCCACCCATTTCCACAAATCTGTTAGAAACAACAGTTTGTAGTGAACTCTGCAAACAATGCTGTACCCCACAGAAAGGAACATCTTTTGAAGTCCATGCAGATGATGATCCATTATCAGTAAATGTTAAATGTTTACACCTATTTTATATACCTAGATATCTGGGGGATGACCTCAAAATTTCTGGGGTGGAAAGGGGTCAGGAGTGGAAAAGGCATAAGAAGCCGTGATCTGGGGGCCACGGTTGGAGCAATAAGTTAAACCCTTGTGCTGCTGAACTGCTGAACAGAAGGTTGGAAGTTCGAAGCTGTGGGTTGGGGTGAGCTCCCACTGACATCTCTAGTTCCTGCCAACCTAGAAGTTCAAAAACATGCACATGTGGGTAGATAAATAGGTACCACTTCAGCAGGAAGGTAATAAAGGGTGTCCATGCAGCTATGGCAGTGAAGCACGACCAGGAGGTGTCTACGGACAACAGGCTCCTCCTTGGAAATAGAGAAAGAGCACCTTTTCATGGACAGAGTTGAGCACCGCCTCAAGAAGCCAGAGATGAAAAGGAAGCCTTTACCATTGTTCTGTGTATTCATTTGTCATTGTGATTTCACTATATTAAAGACACTGAACATTTGCCTATCAGTGTTTGCTCTAATCTGTTCTGAGTCCCTTCGGAGAGATAGAGCAGGATATAAATAAAGTGTTGCTATTGTTGTTATTATTATTTGAAACACAACAATATTAGTACACAGCAAACAAGATCACTATGCTGGTTGTTGTACTGGATCACACGTCGGACATTTCCCAAGTGTCTATGACTATGTAATGTATCGGCAAATAATGCGCGCAGATCCCAGTAAGGTGGCTTTTTGCAGCTGATGGTAATTTTGTCAGCGTCGATTGTGTTTAAGTGCAGGCCAAGGTCATTAGGCACTGCACCCAGTGTGCTGATCACCACTGGGACCACCTTGAGTGCTTGTGCCAGTCTTTGCAGTTCCATCTTTAAATCCTCGTATTGTATAAGCTTTTGTAGTAGTAGTTGTTGTTATTATACAACAAGGGACAATGCTGCTTTGGCAAAAAAAGATTAACAGCAGCGAGTTCCTTTTGGACATCGGCAAGCTTAGAAATGCATGGGCACCCTCACAGAAAAGTCAGCAGTTACGTCTGCTTAAAGAAGTTACAAAAGTAAGTTAAGAAAAATAAAAACTGATTCTCAAGGTAAAAAAAAATCCAAACTCTGGCTAGCCACCAGCCAAGGAATAAAACAGAGTGGAAGGATTGTTTAAAAAGCTCAAGTTTCCAACTCTTTCCCATCTCCCCCCCCCCCCCCCCCCGAAATGTGACCTGGACAGTGGGGGAGAGTGGGGGCGAAGGACAGCTACAATGCTGCCTCTGCCGTTCCCTTGACATTTCAGAAAAAAGGCAAGAAGGAGATATAGATATAGATATAGATATATATATTCCTTCCACATCTCGATGGGAACGTGTGGGCCTTCGATGTGAATTAAGTCGGCCTTTTAATCGAAACACAAAGCAGCAGGTAACTATGGCAACCCTGTTGGGTATGGCTGTAATTATTTGGTGTCTTTTGCTCCAATTGCTTTCCCTGCCACTGCCGCCCCATTATCACACCCTGTGCTCTGACTCATGTGGCATCAGGCACCTGCCAGAGGGCTTCGCAGGATGATGCCCCCTTCAGAGATAACTGCTTGAAAGCGGGTAAGAAAATTGGCCTGCAAAGAAGGGTGACATTCAGGGCCCGCTAAAAAACAGGAAGGCTCTCTCTGTGTCATATTATTATAAGCCAGGAGTAAAAACGGAGCCGTGTACTGGTAGTATGCGCCGGCATCTATAGCGATCAGCATGCGTGGTGCTTTCCTCCACGAGCACATCTAGTTCATGAACAAAACAAGGCTTTAATCGCAGCTGTTCCTGCCAACGCAATGACATATCGTGACACTAATGGGGGAAAACAGCATGCTATTGGAAATAATGTCAAATTAAGGTCTTTGTTAGTGCACCTGCCTGTGTTCATTCCCCTTATAACTTGAATTTCTTCCCTCTTCCTTCCCAAAAGCCTCTACCTGGTCCAAGTCATAGGAACAGGAATCCACTCGCTGCCGCAAGACGTTCCACTTTTTCCCACGGAACAAGCGCCACAGGGATGACAAGCCATAGATCTTGAGGCAGTAGAGTCTAGATGCAGAGGAGGAGACACCATCAGGCTGAAGGGACAACACCCAAAGTTGGATCTGCACTGCCATACAATCCAGTTTTCCCAATGCAGATTAACTCCTCTGAACTAGATTATATGAGTCTGCACTGCCATATAATTCAGTTCAGTGCAGTTCATCTGCATTCCAAAAGCCAGCCCAAGTTGCAGTCCCAAAGAACTATTCTATAGTCACAGGTGGGAAATGCGTTGATCGTCTGTGACTCCGTTTATCTCTTACCATTGGCAAGGATTGTTAGGGATGATGTACGCTGCAGTCTAACAACATCCGGAAGGCATATACTCTGGACTCCTGATGCATGTACTCCTGCTGAAGAAGCATTAAAAGAAGAGACCTCTCCTACTCTTCCTTATATTTACAGTATGTATCAAAGAGGCCTTTGCAGGGATTTAACCTGGACTTCCTCTGGAAGGGGAACTTAAATTTCAAAGGGAAAAAAAAACTGGCAAAATGTTGTTTCTCTTGTTTTGTCCTCCGAAATATAGGTTGCAGTATTCCTTGGCAGTCTTCCCTCCAAGAAACAGGATTGACCCTTCTTAACTTCCAATATCAGATGGGATCTGGTGCCTTTGCGGTTGTTCTAAGAAGGAAAATCTGCCCTTGTATTCACAGACAGGATATCTGTTGTGAAACTTTGCTTTGCTTCTGTGGCTTCCTTTTATTATCCTTGTTCATTCCATACTAAAGATTAAGCAACTAAGATTTTGTTGGGAACGGCTGTTATAAATTGGGATGCATCGCAATGGGCACACAGGCACTTAGTCCCCATTTTTCTATTTGTGACATAAAAAGAGCATGGTGCCCCCTAGTGGTTCAGGGAAGTACCACATGGCAATGCTTTGCTTGGTAGGTGACAAAAGACATTGATCCAAGACTCAAGAGAGAGAGCTCCAACTTGTAAGCATAAAACAGGGATAGGGGTCCTGAAGGCCTCCACATCTTTCTAAAATATATCACCTAGTATTCTTTTTTTTTTAAATTAAATTTTCCACATTTACAATAAAAGAAAGGGGTCGAGTCGAGAGGAGTGGGGGTGGGGGGGGTACATAGACCTTGGAGTGTGGGTGGGGAAGAAAGGAGGGGGGAGAGCAGGGTGGGGACAGGGAACACTATACAGGAGGTGGGGGGAGGGGGAAGGGGAAGATAGTTTTTACTTCCAGGACTACCCAGGTTGTTTCTATCCATTGCATCAGTTACACATGTTTGTCCTTGTTTATACCTGTTCAAATTTTAACATTAATACAAAGTGTTACATTTTTCTTTCCATAGTCTTATTTGAAAAAACCATTTATATTCCCACAAACATATTAATCTCTTCGCTTATTACTATTTTTATCTATTTTTTTGTCATTATTCTCCTTGGGTTTTAATTACACATCCATGATATATATCTCTTTGTTCTGTTCTCTAACAAAATCTAAGACTGCTTTCCAGTCCGTTTTCTTGGGCTTTGCATTATTGAGTGAGATTTTTTTGAGTTAGTATTCCATACTGACTATATCCATTATCTTCACTATCCACTGTTCTACTGTGGGAATTTCCTTTGTTTTCCACACTTTTGCTAGTGTCATTCTTGCAGCTGCAATTAAGTAGAAAAGTGCTTTATCTTTATTTTTTTTTCTATTTTAGTGTCTAATATTCCCAACAGTAGTGTCTCCGGTCTTGGATTTAGTTTTATATTTAAGATCTTTTCTATGTTTTTATGAATTTGTCGCCAGTCGTTTTTGATTTTTCTACAGCCCCACCACATATGGACGAAATTGCCTTTTTCTTTTTCGCATTTCCAACATAGGTCTTTCGTTTTACCCTTATTTATTTTTGCCAAAATTTCTGGTGTTAGGTACCATCTAAAGAAGATCTTGTACCAGCTCTCCTTAAGATCTGTAGCATACGTATAATTGATCTTTTTTTGCCATATCTCCTCCCAATTCACTAATAGAATAGATCGTCCAATATCTCTCAACCAATTTGTCATGTTGTCTTTTATTAGTTCAGTCTCTGTAATCCATGTTAATAGCTGGTTATATATTTGGATTAGTTTTGTATCTGTGTTTATTATTTTATCCCAAAAAGTCTCTTTCTTTTCGAAGCCTATTGCATTGTTAATTTTGAAATTTTCATTTATTTGGTGGTACTGGAACCATGATATTGTGGGGTCTATTAATGTAAGTTCTTCTTGTGATTTGAGGTTCGCTTCTTGATTTTCCATTTTGACTAGTTGTTTATAAGTCAACCATTTCTCTCTCGGTAATTTCCTTTTGTGGTAAGCCTCATTGGGTGAGAACCACATAGGTGTTCTTTTGATGGAGTCTTTCTTTGTATTTGTTCCATATCTGCATGAGTGCGGCTCATATTGGGTGGTTTTTGAAATTTCTTTCTTTCTTGTCCTTCCCCCTCCAGAGATATGCGTGCCAGGCTTGAATAATGTCAAAGCCTTCCAAGGCAAGGATTTTCTTCTTTTTTAATGTTACCCAATCTCTTATCCAGGTCAAGGCTGCCGCTTCATAGTACAATTGTAATTCTGGTAGAGCTAGGCCTCCTCTTTTCTTATCATCAAACAATTTTTTTGCACTTATCCTATGCTTTTTCCCCTTCCATATGAATCTAAGTATCTCTTTTTGCCATTTCTGAATCATATTGCTTGTTCTTAGTATTGGGAGCGCTTGGAAAATAAATAGGAGATCTGGTAGTATATTCATTTTAGTGATTGCCACTCTTCCCAGGAGAGAGAGGTTTAGATGTTCCCATCTTTTCAATTTGTTTTTAATTTCTGTCCACTTTTTAACATAATTGTTCTTTATCAAGTGTGAGTTACTGGGTGCAATTATTATTCCTAAATACTTTACTTTTGGGACTACCTTAATATCTGTTCTTTCTTGAATCTTCTCTCTTTTTTCTATTCCCATGTTTTTAGTAATAATCTGTGTCTTATCCTTGTTGATCTTCAATCTTTCCACCTCCCCGTAAGTTTCAGTTTCATGTATCCAGTTATTTATGGTGTTTCTAGGGTCTTCTATAAAGCATACTATATCATCTGCAAACACGTGTATTTTAAAAGTGTGGTTCTTAGTTCTTAAACCTCTCAGTTCAGTATTTTTCCTGATGTTGGATAGAAGGGTCTCAAGTGCCAGGATAAATAATAACGGGGAAAGAGGGCAGCCTTGTCTAGTGACTTTTGTTATCGGGATTTCTGTTGATTGCTGGCCATTTATTGAAAGCTTTGCTTTTTGCTCTGTGTATATTGATTCTATAGCATTCAGAAAGTCATATCCTATGTCCATTTCTTTTAAGACGGCGTTGACATAATTCCAATTAACGTTGTCAAACGCTTTCTCAGCATCCAAAAACATTAGGGCTATCTCTTTCTGGTTATTTATTTTTTTCATAATAGTCAATAACATTTAAGACTGTTCTTATATTGTCTTTTAGTTGGCGTTTTGGGAGAAAGCCTGCTTGATCTTCTTCTATCCTGGTTCTTAGTAGGTCTTTTAACCTGGCGGCTAGTATACCTGTGAATATCTTGTAATCCACGTTTAATAATGATATAGGTCTATAATTTTTGACCATTGTGTTATCTGAATTCTCTTTATGTATTAACGTGATTATTGCAGCCTTCCAGGATTCTGGTATTATTTTTTCCCCCATTATTTTATTCATAACCTTTTGTAATTGCAGTATGAGGATGTCTTGGAACGTTTTATAGTATTTTGATGTAAACCTAGTATTCTTTACTATTAACTATCCTGGCAAGGGCTTTTGGGAGCTGTAATCCAACATACCTCCCAAAAAATGAACTGATGCTTGGAGTCTGCTACATGGGTTAACTGATTTGGTGAAAACTTTCCGGATTGTATCTGCTTGCCAAAGTTATAATTTAAAATAAATAAATAAATAAATGTAGTACTCCCACCATATACATTACAAACATATACACATACACATACGTAGACAACCCGCCACTCACAGTAAAGTTACCCCTCAACCCACTCCCAGTGCTACCCACCACCTTGGCTTCCATCACTGGTCCCCGCGGAGTTTATGCACATTTTATTTAACCCTCTGTACTTCTAGCGCAATAAATTCCTTTTGTTTTTATTTCTTAAAATCTCCCGTCAAGTATGCTAAGGCCAGCTTCCAGTTTCTTTCAAATGTTTCATCATATTCATATTTCAAATTGCTAGAAAATTTAGCCATCTGTCAAAGTCCCACCGTTTATCCTTCCAATTTTTAATGTTTAATATTTTCTCCCCTTTCCAATCTTTGGCAATTGTAATGTGTGCAGCCGAAAAGCTGTACTGGCAAATTCCTCTTTCCGGTTGTTCTAATCTATCTCTGAATATCCCTAATAGGCACATCCTGGACTTCCGGGTTGAGAACTGCCGAAGTTATTATTGAAGGCAGTGATCACTCAAGTCTGACTAAGGCTGTTGAGACTAAAGGTTGAGCAAACAGACAAAAATAGAGAAGCGTATTTTGTACAATCTTCTAGTAATTATAACTTTCCAGCCTCACCTCCAAGGGAGATCCCTGTAACACCTGGGTAAGAAGTTTCATTTTAAAAATATTAAAAAATTGGCGGAGTAAAGTATCCTTCCCTAGTTCTATAGAATTTGATGGTGCCAAGCATAACTATTTAAAGTTTCTGTTTGGCAATGCTGGCCAATGGATATTCCTGAATATAGAAAACGTGGCACACGTTCCAACAGTTTCCCAGGGTCTTCTGCTGAAAAATCCTGTTTTTTGTTTTCTCTTAATTTTCAAATTTTGCTGGTGATTATCAGCAATCATCCTGAGCCAAATCCTATTAATTCATTTTGCTGATGAGGAACTGAGGGTGAAAGCACATGACTCGCCTAAAAGTCACTCAATAAATGGAAGAATTGCGGTAAACCCAGCTTGGAGACATTATCTGCTAAGCCATATTGAGTAAGAAATGAATCAAAATGGTCCTCAGCGCTACGGCCAAGCAGAAGTGACTAAAGCACACCCACCTTGCTCCATAGACATAAAAGCAGTAGATGTGGAAGGTCAGGAGTGCAATGATGTCCGAGAGGATGGAAAGGGCCACAGTGAGGCCAAGGCAGGCGGACAAGCCGACGTACCACAGGATCATCTCAACAAAGGGAGACATCAGGTGGATATAGCCTGAATGATAACAATAAAAGGAAAGATGAGCTCTTAAAAAGAGCATTTCCACAGAGATTGTCAGGGGAAAATGCAAAGGAAATTAAGCTTTCACCAAAATCAAGCTTCTAGCTGACACAAATGGCTTCTCAATTTGCGTCGGGCTACGCATTTGTGTTGGGCCGGGCTTTTAAACTGCCAGCTGCAGAAAATCTTGCTGATCAAAAGCTCGACAGTTCAAGCCTGGGTTGGAGTGAGCTCCCAACTGTCAGTCCAGCTTCTGCTCACCTAGCAGTTCGAAAACAGCAATGTGAGTAGATAAACTTTGGCAGGGTGGTAATTAAAGGCGCCCATGCGGACATGCCGGCAATTCAATTGGGAGAGTATTTAAGGGCAGCAAAGCTCCTCGGCATGAAAGATGGAGTGACAGCATTCCTGTGGCCAGAGTTGAGCACAGCCTCCAAATACCAGAGATGGAAAAAGATGGGAAGCCTTTACCACTGTTTATGCACTGTCTGTCTTTGTTAACTGTATAACAGCATTGAATGTTTGCCTTATATATGTACTGTAATCTGCCCTGAGTCCCCTTGGGGAGATAGGGTGGAATATAAATAAAGCATATTATTATATTCTCCAAGGTAGTCTAAGACACATCTAACCTCTGCAGAATTAATGCAGTTTGACACCACAATAAATGCTGTGGTCTAATGCTATGGAATCACGGGATCTGCAGTTTTACAAAGTCTCTAGCTTTCCCTGCTACAACTCCCAGGATTCCACAGTATTACAAGATGGAAGTGAATAACATGGGATTATCATGGTTTGATAGTTATACAACAGATATACTCTGGTACAGCCAAGGTGCCAATGGCAAATCCTAGAAAGAGGAAGCACAGCAGCTTTGTGTTATGAAAGAAACTAGAAAAGCATTTGAACACAACATGTCTGAAATTTAGTGATATCTCCAGGGCCCAAGGGAAAGTTTTTTGAGAGATGAACCCAACCCAGAAACTATTAATTGTACAGCTTTGGTTGAAATCACATGTTTCGTCATCAGCCCTGGCCTTTTTTCTGCTGAGGCAGCATCACTAGCAAAATATTAAAAACAGCAATAGCTAATTATATGCTTTCTTATATAGGGAGAATTTCCCCCCACAGTGATATATGTTTCCTTGTGGTTTTTTAATACTTGGTTTTATAGGACTGTTTGGTTATTGGTTGTCTGTTTTTGCCATGGAGACTTTCCATTTTATGGTGCCGCCCACAGGAAGCCTAATGGATAGTGCTCACCCCATACTGAGGTCACGACAGTTGCTTTTCCTGGCAGAACTACTCCCAGATGGAAGGGGGCCCTAAGAAAATGCCCCCCTCAAGCAACAGTGTTCCAAACCAGTGCAAGGCAGGGAAAATCTGGGTTTGCCCACAAGTTTCCCAATTGGCTCTGCTTGCCAAAATGCAGACCCATGCACACAATTGTATCATTATTAAAAGCTTTGTTATCTATTTCCTCCTCAGTGGTGCTGGTAAGAACATGGTGTTTTACTCAGTAAGAACTGGTTTCAACTGGGTTGGCAAAACCCGCTAAAATGCTGGACTCTGCAAGAGTCTGATTAGTGGATTAGGATCATCTACGTAAATGGGTACAACAGCTGTGTCTGTGGTTGACCTTCCATGTAACTGATCTAAAACCCATACTTTGGGTGTATCTGATTAGAGGCTTTTGCTTTGGAGCATTCAGGGGTCTTACTTGATTTGGTTTGCTTACTCTTTCCATGATGTTTTTTCCCCTTATTGCTGTGCTCTATACTTTTCAAAATATTTTTTCTTGTATTTCATTTTGGTTTGCATATATGCAAACATACTCACACACAGATACACATACATATGTTATTGCTGGTGAAATCTGTTTTGTTCTTTGGCCTTGATCTTCTGGGATCAGAGGTTGTGGGATCATGTCCTCAGCTGCTCCTAAAACTCAAAGAAATCCTCAGTGTCTTCCTAAAACTCAGGCTGAGTTGGAGAGAAGCAAGTGGTGGCAATATCTTGCAAGACTAACTAATGTTGTTTCTTTTGGATAGTCTTGCTGGTAGTTTGGGCAGGTACTTGGCTGGCCCTAGGCTAAGGCAAGGAGACTAGTGGTCCAATCAGAGGGTGTAGACACTCACACTTATGTCCTGTTGGCACTTCTCTTATTGAGCAGCTGTCTGAGTGTCAGCTGCATTAAGATAACTTCTGACCACAAGGTCATGAGTTCGAAGCCAGCCTGGGTCGGAGTGAGCTTCCGACCAATTGTGTAGTTTGTTGTCAACCTTTGCAACCTGAAAGACAGTTGCATCTGTCAAGTAGGAAAATTAGGTACCACCTATGTGTAGGGAGGCTAATTTAACTAAATTTACGAGGCCATAAAAAAGACTCCAGCAAAGCACTCCAACAAAAAGCATGCAGGGAATGCAGAAGTACTTCATCAGTGTCGCAGATGGACAATTTATTTATTTATTTACTTCATTTATATACCGCTTTTCTCAGTCCTCAGGCGACAATGAAAGTGATAGCACCCCTGGCGGCCAGAAAAAGTTAAATAGCCTCTGACTGTTTGTCTCTATCTGTTGTTTGTCTTGGCATTTAATGTTTGCCATATATGCGTACATTGTAATCCGCCCTGAGTCCCCTGTGGGGTGAGAAGAGCGGAATATAAATACTGTAAATAAATAAATAAATAAATTTTCTTCAGTCCCCTCCAAACATGTTGGATCATCAACTCCCAT
This sequence comes from Anolis sagrei, assembly GCF_037176765.1. NCBI lineage: Eukaryota > Metazoa > Chordata > Lepidosauria > Squamata > Anolidae > Anolis > Anolis sagrei. The sequence goes on along the minus strand of NC_090034.1, from coordinate 27,589,660 downwards.
CTTTCACAGCAATGGCAGAGAGAATACCTAACTCTAGGCCTTTTCCAACCTGGTTCCCTTCAGATGTGTTGATCTATAGTTCCCAACAAGCATGCCCAATTAATGAAGAAAGTTGTAACCCTGACAATTGGGGCCTGCCAGGTTGGCTTCCTCTCTCCTAGAAACAAAGGATTTTTAAAAAAATCACAGTTAAAACAGCCACACTTACTAATCCAGAGGTGAATGTGATAGAGGAAGAATCGGCCCAGGACTTGGTCCAAAGCTCTGTTCATTTTTAAGCCAGCCGGTGCGCCCATTAGCCATTGGAGGAGGCTTTGCAACTGCTGGGCAACATGCTGCCCGAAAGGAGGAAAGGAAGAGGATGGTCAATTGAAAAGTGTTCCCTTGTGTATGCCAAACACCACTCACAAAATGCAGGGAACAGCTGTGAAAGGAAAAAAAAGTTTCATAGTTGCACTGGAAATAGTGAACATGTTTGAATTTTTGCAAGCTTTACCCTTCCACGAATGTGCATGGGCAAGAGAGAGAGAAAGAAAGAAAGGATATATACATATAATGTGTGGAGGACATTGTCTACTGCTATACAATAAAAACAACGTTCAAATAAACTGGATTTCAAGTTGGTGATAAACCAGCAACTATTCAGTAGCATTTGGCCTTGGGAAGAGGGCAATGATTCCCCTTGACATTAAGTTTAGTCATGTCTGACTCTGGGGGGTAGTGCTCATCTCTATTTCTAAGCCGAACAGCTGGCGTTGTCCGTAGACATCTCCAAGGTCCTGTGGCAAGCATGACTGCATGGAGCGCTGTTACCTTCCCGCCAAAGCAGTACCTATTGATCTACTCACCTGTGCAAGTTTTCGAACTGCTAGGTTGGCAGGAGTTGGGGCTAACAGCGGGAGCTCACCCTGCTCCCTGGATCTGAAACACCAACCTTTCGACCAGCAAGTTCAGCAGCTCAGCAGTTTAACCCACTGTGCCACCAGAGGGCAATGATAGCTGCTGTTAAAACCTTCTTGATATAATTTTGTGAATTTAGTTAAATTTTTAATATGTATTAATTTTAATTCAAAGGATTTTAAGCTTAATGTTGTATGTGTTTAAGGCACTGAATAATTGCCATGTGCAAGCCGCCTCGAGTCCCTCTTGGGGTAGAGAAAGACGGGGTATAAATAGGACAAATAAATAAATAAATAAACTCGGGATGAGAAACCTCAGTGGTCCATGAGCCAATTTTTGCTTCCCAGGTCCTGCTGCAGACAACAGTCCCGTTCAACGTTTCTCTTTTTGTTTTTTAAACAGAACTATCTATTTTTAGCAAAGCAATGCCTTCCTCTCTGGAGGGGAACTACTCCCCCTGTAAGGGTCTAGGAGTGAGATTCCCCTCCTGTTCTTTATAGAGTGGGTTTCTCAGGGCCACCAAACAGGGAGCCATGGGTTGCTCATTCTTGCTGTGTACATCTAAAAAATCCACTCATGAGCTAGAAGTGGGTATGCAGAGAACTATAGATTGAGATATGCATCTCTACACAGAAGAGAAACAACCAAATGGGCAAATGAGGAGGGGATAAATCTATGTTATGATCCTTACTCTAACCTTAGTTGGAAATGAGTGTTCAGGTTGACAAATGCTTTAGCTGCTGTGGAAGCAGAAGGGGGCAGGCAGTAGAAAGCCAACAATAGAATAGGATTGGATACATGCAGCATCACTGAGAAAATCTCAAGGAAGAAAAGGTGGATAAAGACCAAGAAACCTGAGCAGGCTGAACTTCATGTTCTGATTCAAAAATGAACGGATGAAATATCTGGCTGGAAATCCGTAATGCCTCAGATTTATGAACAGAGCTTTCTATGTGTTTCTCTGCCATATTGCTTTTAGCCTGCAAGACTGAGCCATGGAGTACTTCCCCCTGAACATCTTCTTGCATTTTGCTGCCAGCTGGGGCCTGGCTGTGATCCAGGGCCTTTCTGTACCACTGCGGACTTCCTCCCTTGCTATACAGAGGGAAGTGCAAGATTCTTCAGAAACAGACCTCATTTAATATTTACAATGCACAAACCATTCAACAGCAATCGATTCTTTCACCGGACTAAAAAAGAGAGAGCCTTTCTTAGAGGAAAGTTCATTTTCTGCCGTTTTCTGTTTAAAACTCTTGGCAGCTACAACTTTGCTTACTAGTCTGCTGGAATGAAAGAATATACAGATATTATTATTATTATTATTATTATTATTATTATTATTTTATTTGTACCCTGCTAGCATCTCCCAAGGGATTCGATGCGGCTTATAGCAGGCCGGAGCCCAACACAATACAACAATACAGTACATAGCAAATAAAACAGTTAAAGCAGAAAACAATAAACAATAGCAATACAACAGGACAATTATTAAAAACTGAGCCGGCCGGAGTAGGGGTACAGGATTAAAAAGTGCTGAAGTGTCGGAGGGATATAGGATTAAAATCAAGTGCAGTGTGCGATGAGCAGTGATCTTGGCTCTACTAAAGTGCTTCTGGGGTTTGGTAGTGGGGTTCCTAATCTGAAAAGGCACGTTGGAACAGCCAGGTTTTCAGATTCTTTCTGAAAACCGCCAAAGTAGGGGCCTGTCTGAGATCTTTCGGGAGGGCGATATAGGCCAAATATGGTCTGACCCAACTTCCTTGAACTGATGCCATCCAGATGTATTGGATTTTGGCTCCTAGGGTTCAATATAGTCCAACAGTGTACATTTTGCAGAAAATCTGGCTCCTGTCTTCATGGGGTCTAGAGCACAATGGGAATTGCTTCTCTCTTGACAAGCTTTGACTGGGCAATATGGTTTATGATTCCGGGGCAGAGATAAGGCAGAGTTCCCAGCCTAGATGGAATGATAAACTAGTGTTTGAAAAAGTTACTTTTTTGGGACTTCCAGAACTCCTCAATGATGTTTCTAAGCACTCTGATAAATAAATTATGGATGGTTTTTCCAGACTTCAGGCTCAGTTCTCATGCCTGGCATATGATTCTGTAACTCTCTGCTGTTAGAAGAAAGGAATAACTTGAGAGTCAATTGCCCCTTTCTTCTAATAGAATACATAGTAAACCAGTTCTGTCATCCATTCAATTGTCCTTCCTTTGCTGTTTGGAGGGATAGATGTTTTCATTGAACCCTCCAACCTGACAAATTTATAGGGAGTTTGTTTATATAAGGACCTACTAGAAAATCTCTATTTTTGTTGTTGTTGTTGTTGTTGTTGTTATTATTATTATTATTTCATTTATATCTCACAATTTCCCAACTATTGTGACTAAATGCAGCTTTCATATTAAAAACAATAACAACTTTAGTAAAACACAGAATTTAAACAATTAAAATGCTCATTAAAATGCAGGTTATTAAAAACAACAATAACACAACAAGAAAACCCCATTGCATCCAACTCCTAAAATATTGTTGGAATAGGATAGTTTTCACTTGTTTGTCAAAGGAAAGCAAGGGGGTGGGGGGTGGGGAGAGACATTCTAGTCAGAGGGAAGAAGTTTCAAAGACAGGGAGCAGCCATCAAGAAGACCCTGAAAAATCAAAGATTTTTGAGATTGGGCAGGCTCATGTATAGAGTGAGAGAGCCCTTCCAATATACTGGACCTGAGCCATTTAAAGTATTATAGGTCATATTCAAAACTATGAAAAAACCTAGCAGCCTGTGAATAAGTTGCAATAAGGCAATTGTATGCTCCCTGTAGTCATTCCCAATGAACCATCTGGCTGCTGATGTTTTTGAACGGTCTTCAAAGGCAGCCACATGCAAAGCGCATCACTGTAAAACAAAAGGAGTATAATAGCCAAATTAGACATCTCTAGGAATGGGCACAGCCTTTAATTGTGTAAAGGCACTTCTGGTCCCTGCTGAAACCTGGGTCTCAAGATTTAGGAATGAATGAGGGAGTAGAGCCAAACTCTGAACATCTTCAGCAGGAGCATAACACCACACAGCACCACGATCTGCCTTTTAATGAAGCAGGAGCCCCTTTATCTTGGCCTCTGTACCCTCAGGTAGGCTGGCGGTGATGGAACAGAACTCCAACATATGTGCAAGACAACAGGTTGGAAGAGAATGAGTTACAATTTCAAATATAAATAAGGCTCAAGCCAAAAACTTACATCAGCCATTGGAACAAGGTCATTGGCAAGATGCCCAATACGATTTTTCTGATACAGCCATGACATCAGCAGTATCCCTAGAGCCACATCAATGAGGACAGAAAGAAAGATGTTTGCTTTTCTGAAATCAGAATAGAAATATATAAGTTACCAAAGGAAGGTTATTAAAATGGAGACAGGGTTTCTTTTTCTAAAGTAGCTTTTCCAGTAGATGTCAGTTTTAGCTAGCAAGGCCAATGGTGAGTTTACATCCAAAATATATAGAGTACATTTGGTCATGGAAGCCTATTCTAAGTGATAGGAAAGGGAAGCTAACATAGAAAGTTGACTATATAATAGATATCTCTATGTGGGATTGTATGTTGAGATCTGGAAAGTTTCCCCCTCTTTGGTTTCTTAAAAATCTGTTCCTGCATTCAGAACCCTTTTGGGGTGTTTGGTCAACCATTCCATCACCCCCTCAATGGCTTAAAAGTTTCAAAACCCTGCACTGAAAAAAAAAGATTTACCCAAACCAGAAGCAAAAAGAGAGAAATATATATAGAGGATAAACAATGGCATGGCGGGATCCTGAATCACGAGGGCACCTGAGGTCACTGCAGCAAAGGAGAGAGCAGAGGCAGGAAGAGTACAGATATGTCAAATGGCTGCCCCACGTTGGGTTGCCAGGACTGTTTCCTGGGCAACCCTCTCCTTTTTAAAAAAAAATTAAAGTTGTGTGGGTGGCAATACGGGGGGAAAAACACAATATGAGTTTTTGAGGTACAGCAGCACAGAACATAAACACCATGGAACACAGCACGTTCTCTCTCTCATAGAAAAACACACAATATGCCACTGCATTTTGGACAACATGTAAATAGTTCTTCATCCTACACTACTGTACTTCTGAAAAACACAACATAAACATGACAATACTTCTGTGCTACAGTTCATCAAAATCTACTGGTATTCTCCAAATTTTCTTTGATGGCCAATTGTATTTACTTGCTGGCCTTTTACTAGTCAGCCTATACAAGGAGAACATAGTCAAAAGTGAAACAGGTCATGGTATTTGCACAAATAACCCAATAGGAAATGCTAAATGCCATAGTCATCTGCAATTAGACACTGGCCAATATGACAAATAGCATACATATTTATTTGAATTTCAAGGTGTACCTAACACTGTTGACATAAATAAAGAACCACGCACATACAGCAACAAAAACATATTCTCACACAGATGTCCCACCTCATCAGCTGGGTCTGATTTGGAGCTTTTCTGCTACTGCTGATGACTTGGAGGTGCTGCAGCCGGTGCCCCAATTGCTCGCATGTTGAAAGTTTGCTCCAGAGAAAAGAGAGCGGCCAGATCGTCAAGGCTCTAGGTAAAGTGCAAAGATGCACACAAATGAAAGCAGACATACGATTCCTGTTTTTTCCTCAAAACTCAAGCCACTCTTGCAATCCAAAACTACAACTGCAACATTAGTCAAAGGCAAGAACTGAATGATGTGTTTCTTCTGGAGGACACACAATTTCCCCTTGGTTAATAGTATTCCTCATCCAATTTTCACCCCCACTAGAACCCAAATAGTTTTGAGGAGAAAATCTAGACATTCTAAATAGCATTTATTACAAGCAAAAGGATCCACCATGAGTAAACAATGGAGGATTCCACCGGCAGTCACACATCTTAATTGTTACTACCTCAAAACAGAAGTGTATCATTCTAAGGCAGTGGTGTCCTCCAGATGTTTTGCACTTCAGTTCCCAGAATTCCTGGCCACTGGACAGATGGCAAAAACTACTGGGAGTCCCAAACATTTGGAGAGCGACACGTTTAATACTTCTGCCTTCAGGCAACAAGAATTATTGGTGGGCAACCCTTACCACCTTTTCAGTTACATTTCACAGAAGGTTTACTGAGAATTCTCACAGAGATGTCCCACCTCATCTGTGTAGAATCCTTCAAGCCCATCATAGTTTGTTCCACCTGAGAATAACCAAGAAATGCGTAACAGCTAATAGTAGAACAGCATGAATCATTATTTTGCGTCTCCAGAAATATTTCACACTTTGCTGCAACCTATTGCCAACTTAGAGTAACATGAGCACAATGCTGATCACTTGGCCTGTCTATGAACAACATCTGAAGTGACAGAGGGGAAAAAGTGCCACTTGCGGATGTACTAAAAGGCTCAATTGGTGGGTGGGCAGAGAAAATCACCCTGGACTAACTGCACACTTAAATTGTTAGACACTTAGATCTAGAATTATTGTGTCTTTTGTTTTCTTTCCCACCTATTACAACCAGCAAGATCTTGTTTTATGATAAGAGAACCCCAAAGAACCAAGGTGCATGCCTAGATGCCATGAAGGCAGAATTTAGCTGTGTATAATTTTTTAATCCAACAGCTAGAGGTGCTACTTTTAATAGATTAGTTGCTTCAATCAATCTTTCCAAGCCCTTTTGATATAGTAGTAGCATCCCTAATTAAAAGACATTGTTTCTTTAAATAACATTTTCATTTGTAGTAGTTTTCACATAGCAAACTGTAAGAAATCAATACTTTCTTGCTGCAGGAAAAGGAATCAATGTATCAATACTTGATTAATAAATCCAAGGTTTTTGTTTGGTTGTAATCTTGAATAGTCTTAATGCCATTTCTGTGGAACAGTTTGTTTTGAAGCATGTCTTCCTGAAAACATCTCTCTATACGTTCAGAGTTGATTACTTGCTCTGGTGCAAAATTATTGCAAAACTTAACATTTTTTTAAAACCCCCCCACATATATTACATTACCAATACCAGCCACAAGATGGTGGTCCAGAGCAGTCAGTAGGCGAAAGAAGCTGACTCTTCCAATAATGTAGTATATGAAAATGTAAGAAACTTCCCTATATTCATGTCACTATTTATATCTTATGCTGCTGTATGAAAAACCTGCCACAGATATTTACCTTTCTAAAGCGCAGTCAGTTCCAATCTTTAGTCCTTTAATTTCACAAGCAGAATTTAATTTTTTTTCTTTCCACTGAAATCTTCCAGTACTCTTTTGGAATATAGAAATTGACCTTCTATGAACCAGGCTGTTTGACCTTCCATCTCTTTATTATTGTCTGCTCTGGTTGGTAAAAACTCCCCAGGAACCCAAGTAGAGAGAGAAAGGGGTTCCTTACCTCCCAACAGTTCCGTCAAAGATACACAATGAGTTTGAGACTGTTCAGCTATTTCACTCTCAACAGCCCACCAATCTAGTTCCTAGTTAATGCTCCACTGTGCTTCTACAAACTGTTTTGAATTAGGTATGTTGTAAATTGTTGCTGGAGATCCATCTGCCTGCAAAGGATGCAGTTTGACATAACACCTCCATTCCCTCACAGGCATTTAAACAACACGATGAAAGCTAAAACGGTTACACATCCAACAGAAAGTATGAATAAGCTAAGAATAATCTTCCATGACAAATGTAGCTCACTCGAAACCTGTTGATGGACTCTCTTTCCCTTAGCCTGAGGCTACACTTGCTGAGGTTTGGTCACAAATGCTTTTAGCAACCGGCATCCAATTGGAATTAATCAAGCTGCTCTTTGCCAGCTTGGAGACAAAACTTCCAATCCTCACATTCTGACAGTGCGGCATAATCTCAGCCGATGGCCTGCTCCGGCTCTAGTGCACAAGCTTTTACAAGCACAGGCTTTTAAGCTTCACATCTTTTCAAAATTACACTTGGGAGCAAGGCTTTTGTCACTTTCCCAGCACCGAGAGAACTCCACATCAGTGGCATTTCAACAGGGCTGAGTGTAAGGGTCACCACACGGCTGCACTGCTGCACAGAGCTTTGAACTGTAAATGTTCCCAACCCATCACAGAGGGAATCCAGTTGCCAAATTAAGTTTTGAATTCTGCGACTCTGGAGGAATGATACAACCCTTTCACACCAAGTATACCCACAGAATGCTAAGGATAACAATGTCAAGTATAGCCACAGAAACTGTAAACAGCCAGATTCTTAAGAAAGGCCAGTCCTAGTCCCATCAGGAATAACAGGTGAATATATGATGATAAAATCCATCCTCTTATTAAAAATGGGCCTTATTTACTGCAGGAAACATTATAATATATTGCAATTGAACAACTGTGTACTGGGGATATGTGTCTCTAGCAAATGCTGATACAAAGTACAGAGCCCCATTATTATTATTATTATTATTATTATTTACTATATTTATATACCATTCTTCTCACCCCTGGGAGGACTCAATGGCAGACTATGTGAACTAATGTTTATTTTGCTGCTGAACACATGAAACTGACTTTTCTCCACTTCTCTGTCATGGGGAAGGCTTCAATAGCATCAAAACATTGTTAGGAGGACATCCCAGTTCTCCAAGAGAATTTTAGCAGGGCAGGGAGATTATAAACTCTTACAGAAGCAGAATTAAGTATATCTTGGCTAAGAGCATCACATGGTTAGACACAAAAACTCCCAAAATATGCTTCAAGGTCTCACAGACAGTTTCTAGCATGTCATATCCAGTATCAACATTATCATTAATAGAATAATGATGATCTTTAGGGCTGGCTGTGACAATAGCTCTATTGCACAAAGTTGCACCAGGCATGTCCCTAGGCAGAGCTTTGCCCACACTTATCAGGAATGGCAATCACATCATGCAAACTGAATATGATTTTTTACATTTATCATGGAAGAGCCTACACAGTTAAAGAACGTAGTTACACAGTCAAACCATCTGTAGCTCTCAGCATCATTAGAAGTCATTACATTATTTAAGCCATCATTTTTTTTTCATTCTTAGTGTAAAGCAATGTAATGAATAATGTCCCTTTCCTGTGTTCAAGCACCATGTTCCAATAATTATTGCTTCCTTAGTTCAAGGAAACCCACATTTCCTTAGCTCTTCTTTAAAATATTTGACAGATTCCTCTCCAGTGCCAGGAACGTCATGGCATGTCCTTGATGAGGAAACACTTTCTGGAAAGTAGAAAGCTTGAAAACCACTCTGCTGAACCACATCATTCAAGAAACTAATTTTTGCACATCAAAATATCACAAATTTGTAATGATACTAACACAATTAATTGTTTTACACATGTAGAAATAGCCAGTTGTACTGATTCTGATCTGCATTTGAGTTTGCCTCTTATTCATCACATGAAGCTGACCCCGTACTACATGACATACCTGCTTTTACAAATTCCAGAGACAAGTGAAAGGAGGAATGTTATCAGCATACATGTAGGTACAGAGGCCTGTTTTAACAGTTCCACAATAATACTAGCTTCTACACCTTCTGACTGCCAGTGGGTAAGCTTGATGGGCCCCTCATCGTACTGATCTCTCATGAATAGTAACTTGCTCTTTGCCACTGTGTCAAACACAACAGCTAGTCTGGAAGAATCTACTGTCTTCTGATCATTCGAAGCGATTGGCCTCTGAGGGGGGTGAAGTTGTGAAAGCATCACTTTACGCTGGTCATAATAAATCAAGACAATTTCATCTTCTTCATTGCTGTCAGACAGTTTCTGAGTGGCCACACAGCGCCAAAACTTGCTGTCCTTCTCCTTGCTGAGCTGGACCCAAGGATCATGAGAGAAGATTGCACCAAGGTCTTCCAGGAACCTTTCCAAACTCTCTTCCTTGGCTTGCTTACTGTTCGTCCAGGAACCCAACACAGTCATCTTGACCTGTGTCATATGCTGCAATTCGGAGAGATACTGCTTCACTTGACCAGGAATGAAAGGGAAGTGGATCACAGCCAAGATGACTGCAGAATTCTGTTCCGGAATCCATCGCCCGACCAGGAGGCCACTTTCAGCTGAGGAGCAGCAGAAAGGGAAGAAGATCTTAAGCACCATGACATAGAAGTTTGAAAACTATAAAACCTAGAGATAAAACAAATACAAAAATTGCATTACGATACTTATTGGTTGAAGCACAAAGGCACAAATGAAGAAAATCCAGATGTTGAAAATTCAATCCTAGCTCCCCAATCAATTCCTCTAGAGGGGAATTGCCCCTTTCTTCTCTGTTATTCTAAAGCAGTGGTTCTCAACCTGTGGGTCCCCAGACGTTTTGATCTTCAACTCCCAGAAATCCTAACAGCTGGTGAACTGGCTGGGATTTCTGGGAGTTGCAGGCCAAAACACCTGGGGACCCACAGGTTGAAAACCACTGTTCTAAAGGGAAGGGCTAGAAGTAAACGTGTAAAAAAAATCACAGAGTAATAGATTTCAGTTGGGTCAAACTTCCTAATGGTAAAAGCTAGGTGAAAGCAAAATATATTGCCTTAGGAGGTGATAGTTGTTCTTTGCCAATGGGTTTTAAAGGTTTTTCCTGCAACATGTCTTTATGCCAGGAAACTATTCACCTTTTAAGTTTCTATATTAAGTAAAAAAGCAAGAGCAAAGACAGAAAAAGGTGGCAGAGCAAATACATTAGCTAAACACATATGCACACACACGCACATGCACACACACATATATGATTTTACCCTGAAATCCAAGGTGACACCAAAACTTCAGTTTTCATAAAGAGAAATAGAATGTTGACCCAGGAAGTAAGTGACGCTGTCTTTTTAAATAACTCAGAAGTATCAAACAGAAACATCATTTCTGTAAGGAGGGGGCAGGCCTGGAGTTAACAACACCCAGCAATCACTGTCCTTGTTCTGTCCTTCAGCGCTGCACCAGGGAAGCCACGTGAAAAACACCAAGTTCCCCTCAGGCCGTATCCTCTGTGACAGGCCCAGCGATTGGAAAAAAACCAACTTGTACTCTCTCTTTATGGCATACATAGAAAAAGGGGATATACAGTCTCTGCCGAAACCTATTTCCCTTAGAGAAAGCACACCACGAAAGTATACATGATTCTGGCATTTAGCTCAAGAAAAGATGCAATTCATTTGCATTTAGGATGCCTTGGCACCCAGGCTGATTTAGTCAGGGACTGTCAACTGCTGCTGGAGGAAGCGATGCCTGTTCATGGATGAATTCCCAGTCCCTTGAGGCAGAAAAGTGGTGTCTGTTTGGTACATGTCCTCTTACTTGTAATGAGAGAAAGACCAGAGTTACTGGTACCAAAGGCTAATTCATCTCACTAGCTCTTTCACATTGTAAGTCCTGAAAAAACCATTCTTATTCAAAATGACACATGGACAGGTGGGAAGAACTTGGGAGCGGGACTAGGGAGCAGAGTGGAGCTGGCTCCTGGCTCCAGAGGGATGAGACCAACAAGCCTCGCAGCGTGATCTTTCCCCTGCAGCAGTGTTGAAGAGCATCATTCACTGCAAATCTGAAAGATGCCCAAGTCCTCACTCCTTGGCTGAAAGGACAAGCTTGAGATTCCAAAGGCTCCCTCCCCTCCTCCTGAAATTATATGAAAGTGTGTGTACTAATTAGGGGTGTGAAAATCTGTTCAGTTTTTGTTCTGTTTTCATTTTGAATTTCAGGTCCCCCTTGTTCTGTTTTTGAAAAGTTTCCAGGAGATTAGGAGGGGCACCACTCGGATTCGTAATTCAGAATTCAGAGTTTGGGAAGAATCTTCCTGAAAACAGAACAGGGGAGGGGGGCACCTGAAAACAGAACAAAAACAGAATTATGTGCCATTTTGCACATGCTTAGTGTGTACGTTCCAGAATTTAACACAAATGCCTGGGCAAAAAGGGCATGAACCAGAGAATGGGGTTGGGGAAAGGAACTGAATGTTTTAATCCTCTCCCAGCAGTTCTCTGCCACCACTGTTTTTCCTTCTGCCTTTTTTCATTTCAGACAGGCTAGTTTCTCCTTGATGGGGAAGGAGGAATTAAAACACAATGCATCTGTTGAGGGTGGAAAATAAAGGCTGCTTTCGCCCTGCAATTCAGTCCTACAAATACCCCTGTTTTGGTTTATGGAGAAAATAATTGATTGGAGATTTTGCACGTGATTTGCCAGTTGTACTTGTGCAAAAGCTGATAATTAAATCACTAGCCATTGAGCTTGATATATGAAGTGCCAAGCCCAGAGTGAAATGATGGAGGACTAAGAAAAAACATACAGGAACAGGACAAAAAGTTTAGAAGATGTCCCTGTAACGAATCTAGCTTCTATGTTTGGAACTAGCTGGAGTCTCCAGACTTAGTACAGAGTTTGCCCAATGGACAACACATTGCAATGGTTGAGCCTTGAGGTTTACAGAGCATATACTAACATTTTTAGGTATTCTCATTCTAAGAAGGAATGCAGTTGGCCTTCATTGGCCTTCATTAAACTGCAGAATTTTAATCAGGTCAGCGTGGACTCATATAATACAAACTGAACTGGATTATATGAGTCTACACTGCCATATAATCGAGTTCAGCCTGCACGATAATTGCAGTGTAAGTGGTGCCTTAGTCTGATACCAAATATAAAAATTGCAGACTGGATATATATTACATATCCTAATCTGCTTTTGTATTTTTTTCACATTATCTCACCCTTATTTCCAAAAGAAAAACTCAAGACAATTTTTTTTTAAAAAGCAAAGCATAATACACAAACTACCATCATTTGAGTAGATTTTTAAAGCTGAAATAAACACTCGCATATTACTTGCAATATCCAAAGTAAGTGCCCACAATGTCAAGTGTTGAAAAACTCTATTCTAACTTAAATAAAGGTTGGTGGGACAAGAACTGTTCATTGGTCACGCCTAGCTCACAGTTGATGTGGTTCTATTCGCTGTCACAACAACAAATACATGGCATTTTAGCTTTAAGACCAGATCTGGCTCCCACTGAAGGCTCCCAGAATCGTGCTCCTGAAAGAGAGTTGGAGAACACATGGTCCTCCTGATGTTGTGGTTAATCAGCTATTGCCAGCACAGGAAATGGTGAAGAATAGCGGCATCTGATGTACAACAATATTCCCCATCCCTGCTCTAGTAGGAAGCACCAGCACCAGAGTGTTGCCAGGTCCAAGTTCTAGCAGCAGTATCCAAACTACGAAAGCTGACTACTTTCCAGAAAATATTTCAAATAGTAGACAAATCTCTCAAGAATATAGTCAACTGGCTATTTTAAGATTTTTGCTTTGGTTGAGTCTTCACACCCAACAGCAAAATTTCTACCTGCTCTCACATCTGTTCGGGTCGGTTTAGAAATGCTGATCATAGACGGCATATTATATGTAATAGTGTTCTCTTGTAAACAGCATGGAAGTGGTTTGAGAGTCAGACTAGGTATAAATCCTTGTTTGGCCATGAAAATCCCCAATGACCTTAGGCTCTCACACTCCCTCAGTCTGAGAAAAAGACAATGTCAACACTCCTCTGAATAAACCCCAGGTTTGCCTTAGGGTCACTGTAAATCAGAAATGACTTGAAGGCAGATGGTGAAAAAAAACAACAGGCCAGGCAATTGAGGAG